>NC_090245.1:34163198-34217062 GCF_037325665.1 Littorina saxatilis | reverse complement strand
CCCCCCCCCCCCCCCCCCCCCCCCCCCCCCCCCCCCCCCCCCCCCCCCCCCCCCCCGATTACAGACTCCTTTTTCTTTATGACCCTGTTTTGTCAGATTTCCTCTTGACAATCTCTGTAAATTTACCCCCATTTAAAGGTGGTCGTCTACATTTTTTGCTTTTTTTCAATAATCTTATGGTTAGATTTCGCTACAAAGTTATGTCAGATGATGAATGATCACCATGGGGAAAAAAGTTATAGAAAAAAAATATATGTAAAAAAAGATTTTATTTTTGGGTAGCGTGACTCACGCTTCCAATATTTTGTTTTCTGTTTGCTGAGAACATGTGCTTTGCCTAAAAATACTGATCAATCAAATTCATGTCACTATGCTTATAGCCATGCCCAAACAAGTGCAGCAACAGTTTGACACTGGAGCGCTGTCCACGCTTTTTTTAAACGCACGAAATGCATGGGATTTGAAAGGAGTTTTGCGCTTGGCATTTTCCAAATAAGGATATCCTACTATGAGTACTACGCTGGAATACTACAATGAATTTTCAAACGGCTACACTGGCTTCGTCTTTCCTGATCGAAAGGGGGTGTAATGTTGATAATTGTAGATAATAGACTCTGCATTTTAATGGTCAAATGGAGATTTCGGTATAAAAATGTAGACAAGGACCTTTAAGACATCTTCTTTTTTAAGGCCTGATTTTCTCAGATTTCCTCTTGACAACCTCTGTAAATTTACCCCCATTTAAGACTCCCTCCTTTTTAAGGCCTGATTTTCTCAGATTTTTGGAGGTCTTAAAAGAAGCGGTTCTGATGTATCATATATTTCTGTATTTTAACATAGTTTTGTTGATTCAGTAAATCCATTACACATCCTCTGGTATCCGTCCATCTTGCGCGAGTGATGATTTAATTCGAACTGCTTTTAATGTGGGGACAATCAGTTTGCGCGAGCAGTCCTAATTCAGCCTTTCTCTGTCAGACTGAGAAATATTTTGAAACGGTATTTATTAATGATAAAAGTTCGTAGTTAAACAAATGAAGATAGTGCTCGCATAACATATAGTGTCCACTCGTACCCTTCTTTGTAGAATAGAACGACCCAAAAGCAAAAACTGCGGAAAACGGCGTGGCTCCCAGAAAGAAGAATAAATTGAGTTCCCTCAACGTCAAAAAGGTTGTTATTTTGCACTTTGAACTTGGCCACGAAGAATTTTGCACAACGAAGAGAGTATTAATGGATCTAGAGTCTTCAGACTTTGACAAAACGTGCACCAGTCAGGCTGTTTCGTAAACGCCAGAAGCTTTGTACAGAAGATAGCAAATGTGTATATGTTGAAGGAAAATATTTCTCGTCGTGCTATGAATAAATATTTCCCCTGTAGCGCGTCCTTCATAGTTGTTATTTGAAAGGATGTCAGAAAACGGTTATGCCTGTGCCATATTAGTAATTAAGAGTGACTCCTTATCGTTCAGAAATCCAGATTTGCCCCAAGACACTCACGCACGCACACACACGTACACGTACGTACCTATCGTTTTTCACTAAAAAGGAGGTCATATCGTTTGTAAGTGCAAGTGGACCTGTTTTATTCCTGTACATCTGATCGTTGTTTTCTTATTTTCTTGGTTGACAATTGTTTGTTATGATGTTTGTATCCGCAACTACTTTATAAAAAAAACGTGTATGTTGTTTCTTGCTCTTTTTTTTGCGTTGTTGTTTTTGTTGTTCTCCAAGTACTCTTTATGTATATGTTGTGTTTCAGCAATTTCTTTGTTGGGCTTTCCACCACAAATTGTAACTTTGAATGAAAGATTGACTTTCTTTATTTGTTCTTTATTTGGTGTTTAACGTCGTTTTTAACCACGAAGGTTATATCGCGACGGGGAAAGGGGGGAGATGGGATAGAGCCACTTGTCAATTGTTTCTTGTTCACAAAAGCACTAATCAAAAATTTGCTCCAGGGACTTGCAACGTAGTACAATATATTACCTTACTGGGAGAATGCAAGTTTCCAGAAGGACTTAACATTTCTTACATACGGCTTGACTAAAATCTTTACAAAAATTGACTATATTCTATACAAGAAACACTAACAAGGGTAAAAGGAGAAACAGAATCCGTTAGTCGCCTCTTACGACATGCTGGGGAGCATCAGGTAAATTCTTCCCCCTAACCCGCGGGGGGAGAAAGATTGACTAGACTGACGAATTTACAATAACATTGTGCAGAACGCACTTTGACAAAATACTTTGGTGAGAACCAGGGTAGACGAAAACAGATCACTTAACCCTGGCCTCAGGCCAACAACATGCTTATTCTAAGAGGAGTATCATGCTACAATTTTGTTGTTGCTTCTACAAGCTTACTGACATGTTTTTTAAATAAATGCATGCACAGACAGGCAGGCCCATGTTGTGTACGTCATCGTTGGCCTGACTTTATGTAAACTATACTACCCGTCATAAAAAAAAAAGTAGGCAGATGCGTATTGAGGGCAGATCTTTCTGATGAGGCCGTTTATTGTAAAACAAATTATATGACTGAAAAAGCCATTCATTCCCCTACCTTATTCAGAAAACAGATTGCGTTTACATAAAGTAGTGTCTATACAGTGGAACCTACAATACAGACACCCCCCAAAATCAAATTTCCCACATAAAAATTGACAAAAAACAGAACTGCTAAAATGAAACATGTTCGGCATGTCGGTAGAAAGAACAATCTAACCTAGCTGCATCCAAATCAGTCAGTTTTGTTCACATATATTGTCTAACAATGACATTATGGCATGCTGAATGATGTAGGTGTCATTCCTCTGAGAAACCGTAAAAGGCGGTGTTTGAAGCCGTTTTAGTGAGTAATGAGACAAAACACGGTACATTTCAATAACTCCTCTACGCATTTCCTTCAAACTTTCGGTGATTTGTGCTAACACATGTCGTAAAGAATATACAGAATTTTAAGTCATTGGAGACATTAGATCTGCTGTTATTTGACATACCAGAAAGAGTTCTTAATTTGACAGTAGGTCTTTGCTGACTCATCGAACAACATTAATTTGTCATTTTCTAGAACAATAACTGATGCACCATATACTCAAATTTCATGTACATATTTGATCAGACATGAATGGTATGAGGATTTCAACGCGAAACTAATCTTTAAGAAGTTAATGACTCATTCAGGCTGCTGAGCGCAAATATCAGCCTTGCTTTTTAAAACTCTTCCTGGCAGGTTGCATAACAGCAGAACTGACAACTCAAATGACTTAAGATTCCGTTTGTAGTTTACATGTGTTAGCACAAATCACTAAAAGTTTAAAGGCAATGCATTAAGAGGTTACTAAAATGAACCTTTTTTTTGTCTCATTACCCACTAAAACGGATTTAAAAACTTGTATGCCTTCTGAGAGGATTGACACCTACACCGCTCAGCATGCCATGTCGTCCATGTTAGACAAGAACTGATATGTGAACAAAACTGACTGTTTTGGATGCAGATTTTATTGTTCTGTCTAATGACATGCAGAAGATGTTTCGTTTCAGCCATTTTGATTTGTTGTCGAATTTAACGCGGTAACCTTGATTCTGCACACACACACAAAATTTGGGGGGGGGGTGTGGCTGTGTGGCCGTGTTGTAGGTTCCACTGTATAGACACTACCTTATGGAAACTCAATCTGGTTTTACAATAAACAGCCTCATCAGAAAGATCTGCCCTCAAAAGCATCTGCCTACTTTTTTTTTTTTTTATTGAAGGCCAGTGTAGAATTTATAAACTTGTGTACTTAAAGGGGAAATTCCACGTAAAATTCCACTCGTGCAAAAAACACGAGTGTACGAGGGAGTTTCAGCCCACGAACGCAGAAGAAGAAGAAGAAAGGGGAAATTCATGTTGTGTAAGATTCAGTAATATATGGGTTTTTTTGTTTTAGTTTTTTTTGCAGAAATAACACATGCACTCTAATCATGCAGCCCTCAGAACTCTTTCCAGTTTAAAACCTTTTCCTTTTATTGATAAATCTGTAAGTGAAACAATTAAAACTATGTGCCACATTTTTAAGAACAAACCTCAAAAAATGAGCATGAGGCACTATGTGAGCAGTAAACTTCTGTACCAAATGTTTTCTAAGGCAAGACAAATGTTCATCGTACCACAACACATCAAAATGCATCGGCAATTTTCGTTGTTGTGGAGTAAAAACGGTATGGAACAAACAATAAAACAACAACACCCCTAGAAGGAAAAAAAAACACCTGCATGCCTGAATGTGATGAATGTGCCTTTAGGTATATGATATTGATTGTGGAAGTGTTATATATGAAAGTGCTTAATGTTGTCATAATTTAACCCAGAGAATAAAGTTGTGCAGGTATTGCATTGTATTGTATTTATCTATTTATTTATTAAGGAGATTTCTATAGCGCATAACTAAAAGCACTATGCGCTTTACAATATCACTAGGTATAAGCACACGCTTTTAAATATGTATATGAAATAAACAAAATATTACCTGCATTCAGATTATCAATTGGAAATATCAAACATCAAAGACATCAACCTTCTTTCAAACATACCTTACCATGCCAATTTTTTTTTTTCTCCCTTCAATGCAGGTCTGACAAATGGTTTTATAATTGTTATTCCATTTTATAATGAATGTATTCCTTCTCTTTGTTGCTGTTTTTCTCTGTGTGTTAGATTGCACTTGTTTAATGTAAGATACAAAACAAAAAACAACAGACACATTTATAAACATAACTATCAGAAAACCTCAAAAACAAACATTAAAGGCACAGTGCAGCTCACAGCCTTCGTTTTGCGTTTTTGTTGCAGCTGAGTGCATTTACAGTTCAAAAATCCTCCTATGGTAGTAAAACAAACCCAAAACTACCCAACGACGACATCTGTGAAGCTCGACAGTTTCTTGTTCACGCAAGTGCATAAATTAACCTAGTTATTACGTGGTGTTTGGTCGGAGTTCGATTCAACTGAGTGATTCCGGCCTCCATTTTGTTTTACACAAACTCATGATGACGTCTGACATAGTTTGCTAGTGACGTGTCTTTTTGTGCATGATGTGGTGATCTACCTGATCTAAATTTAGATCCAAAAATAGGTCAAGACCAGCCGGGTCCGAGTACGAAATTAATTCGTAAAAAAATCGCAGTTCTTGACTCTTTGGGTGCAAGTCAATGAAACTTGGTAGTTCTTCTAACGGATAGCTGCCTGAGGTATGACTAAAAGCCCCAGGATTTGACAAGTTCAGTACCTTTAAAAATGTTTTTGAGACATTGCCCTTTTGCATATCAATTAACAACACCTAAACCAACATGAAAATAATGTTATGAAACACATGACAAGTGCATTTGGTAGTTTGTAAATGTTTCAACTTAAAGGTACATGTACACAAAAAAAGCTCATAATATGCTTTGATGTGGAAGGTAAAACAAAACAACAACTGAACAGTGGTAATTGAAAAGAATCTTTAGAAGGTCACAGTGTATAATGGACATTGCATACTCAGTGAGATTACAGATATGCAAACAAAATGTTTTAAATTTAATATCTGTAGATCCTGAGCGGAAATTTAGTATCACAGGCCAATAATCAAGAAGTGCAAAGTGACACACGCTGCTGGAATGTTCTTTTTTAATTTTTTTCTCAACAACAGACTGCCAAAATCTGAAAATAGTATCCAAACATCTCTTCATAACAACCACCTTGCCCATTACGTTTATAATGACCACTTCTGGTTGGGTCCTGGGGTGGTCATTAAAGAGAGGTTTGACTGCACTTGCAACATATTATGATTCTTTACATAAAAAACAACAAAGATGCATGCCTTTGACAGATATGACAGACTGTTTGAGATTCAATCTGGTCCTTTTCTGTACACAGTAAACATGTTGATATCAGATCAATTAAGACGTCAATGCACACAAATATGGCCTGATCACAGATATTCTGGCATGCCACTCGAGTACATAAACAAGATAATTCCACCTTTTCAGAGAATTTAAAGCTAAAGCGAGAATGAGGTGTGTCTGAAATCAAACGCCATCTTTTTACTGACTGCGCTGTGGAGTTCTGAATAACCAGAATTTCTGGAGTTGGAGTTGGATGCAAAGGGAGCAGTCAGTGATAAAAATAGGCAGCTCACACAATTGAGCTTGTTCATAAATACATCAATAAGGATAAAAATAATATCTACATTTTGATTGTTGAAGCATCACAATGTGATTTGTGCTTTCTTTTGTAAAAAATTGATAGCTAGCAAGTATATTTGAATGAACATGGTTTGCAACAACCTATAGGCTAAATTAAACAACCTAACTTTTGAAAAATCGTTTGATTTCAACCCTCAAAACCAATAAAAACAAAGACACTCAAAGACTGTGAAATAACATTTACATGGGTGCATGTGAGACCCAAAAACTCTGCATGGAGTTTTGCTTCAGATCTGTATTTTTTCTGGCAGTCTTATCATAAAGCTGAAATTAACGCTTCCTGCATAGTCACATGCATCCATGAATTTTTCACACATCCAGACCACAAAGGTTCATGACAAAAAAGAAATGCACATGTACATAAAGAAAAGAAACGGTTCCAACCTCAAAAAGCTTCGCAGGACATTTCTGAGCAAAAAAGACTATTAACGACTAATCAAAAGAAAAACCATTCAAGGTTGCTAATAAAAAAAACTGATGATTATGCAAATGAATAAAGCACTGTTTAAATCAACGAGCTGACCAGTCTATTCGCTCGGAACAATGGGGTCACCATAGTGACAGTCAGTCTCCACACCCAGGTTGTAGAAGTTACCCTTGCCACCCTTGTACAGACTGGTCACCAGCTTAGCCCAGCCTTGCTCACCCTGTCAGCAAAGAAATAATAGATTTTAGGGGAAAAACTGTGAAATATGCAAACGTGATACTGAAATAACAGATACAACTAGAATATGTAACATAAACTAAAATCATTTCTATATCAAATTAAGTCAATATCGTGCACCAACAACAACAAACAAGTCGCGTAAGGCAAAAATACAACATTTAGTCCAGCTGTCGAACTCACAGAATGAAACTGAACGCAATGCAATTTTTCAGCAAGACCGTATACTCGTAGCATCGTCAGTCCACCGCTCGTGGCAAAGGCAGTGAAATTGACAAGAAGAGCGGGGTAGTAGTTGCGCTGAGAAGGATAGCACGCTTTTCTGTACCTCTCTTCGTTTTAACTTTCTGAGCGTGTTTTTAATCCAAACATATCATATCTATATGTTTTTGGAATCAGGAACCGACAAGGAATAAGATGAAAGTGTTTTTTAAATTGATTTCGAAAATTTTATTTTGATCATAATTTTTATATTTTTAATTTTCAGAGCTTGTTTTTAATCCAAATATAACATATTTATATGTTTTTGGAATCAGAAAATGATGAAGAATAAGATGAACGTAAATTTGGATCGTTTTATAAAAAATTCTTTTTTTTTTTTTTACAATTTTCAGATTTTTAATGACCAAAGTTTTGTGGTCCCACATGCACCCATGTAAATGTTATTTCACAGACTTTGAGTGTCTTTGTTTTTATTGGTTTTGAGGGTTGAAATCAAACCATTTTTCAAAAGTTAGGTTGTTTAATTTAGCCTATAGGTTGTTGCAAACCATGTTCATTCAAATATACTTGCTAGTTATCAATTCTTTTACAAAAGAAAGCACAAATCACATTGTGATGCTTCAACAATCAAAATGTAGATATTATTTTTTATCGAAAAAACGAAAAAAACGTCCGTGGATATCATTCCCAGGAACTCTCATGTAAAGTTTCATAAAGATCGATCCAGTAGTTTGGTCTGAATCGCTCTACACACACACACGCAGACACACACACACACATACACCACGACCCTCGTCTCGATTCCCCCTACGTTAAAACATTTAGTCAAAACTTGACTAAATGTAAAAAGGAAAACATTTTCACTTTGCAGAAGCTGTAGCCTGTGCAAGTCTGCTTTCTTTTGTTTTGTTTTTATTTCATGGCTGTCCAATAGCAAATTTTCCTCAATGAAATCAATACAGTGGAACCCCCCCTTTCAAGACCTACATTTTTTGGGAAGAAAATCAGCTCTTGAAAAGGAGAGAACCTTAAGTGAAGGTAAGTTTACAGGCATTATGAATGGAAAATCTGAAGAAGAAGGGTTTTTGAAAGGGAGAAGGTCTTAAATGGAGAGTCTTAACAAGGGGGCTACCGCAACACGGTGGCCTAGTGGTAAGGCGTCCGCCCAGTGAGCGGGAGGTCGTGGGTTCGAACCCCGGCCGGGTCATACCTAAGACTTTAAAATTGGCAATCTAGTGCCTGCTCCGCCTGGCGTCTGGCATTATGGGGTTAGTGCTAGGACTGGTTGGTCCGGTGTCAGAATAATGTGACTGGGTGAGACATGAAGCCTAGCTGTGCTGCGACTTCTGTCTTGTGTGTGGCGCACGTTATATGTCAAAGCAGCACCGCCCTGATATCACCCTTCGTGGTGGAGTGGGCGTTAAGCAAAAAACAAAAACAAACAAAAAGACAAGGGGGTGCCACTGTATGTGCAATGAATACAGGTGAGAGCTAGAAGAAGAGAGATAACTGACCCATGGTTGTCCCCAGCTGTTGCGCACGATCCAGTACTCGGTGCCATCACTCGCCACCCCCCAGCCAGCCACGGAGATGATGTGGTTGATCTGTAGAGGAAAATTATTTTTGTCACATTCATCTGTAGCTTTAAGGTACCGGACGAAAATGTTTTTTTTTGTCACAGTCATCTGTAGCTTATAGGTACTGTGCTTCTCACGTAACCCACCATGTCAGTCACCACAGATCTGTCCAGACTTTTTCATTGTATAAGAACATCCTTCCACTTCAACAGGGCTAACGCCCCCAAAAAGTGAAAAACCTGAAAGGCCAGGTTCCACGGCGGCGCCCCCCAGACGCTGAGGCTTTTTTTTTATCATCCTGTAGGGACAAAGAACAAAGTTTTACTTTAAGAAACCGGATTTTTCGGTTTAAAAAAAAACGGATTTCCGACGAGAACCGAAAACGTGTAGCCCTGCTTAAACCTGTACGAAAATTCAACAGTCTGGCTACTTTCTGTGCAGAATAGGATTTTCCGTTGAATTTGTTTCGTAACTAACATGCGTGTCAAATGAGTTCAGTAAAAAAAAAAAAAAGCAATCGCACTCTGGTTCTGGTCTCTTAGGTTAATCAGCCATGGTCTTTACTTTATCTACTAGTCTCAAGTGTGAAGCATCAGACAAGGACACTAATTACAGGGTCCCCACTGGTTTTTAGAAACAAAATTCCATGACTTTCCATGAGCCTCAATAACATTTTCCATGACTAGATCCACATGTCGCCATTTCCGAACACGCAAACTTTTTACGTCTTGTCACTGCCAGTTTTGACACTGGCTTGCTTTGCACTGAAATTGAGTCAGTATCTACGCAGTGTCTCTTCGACAAGCAAGTCAAGCATTTGCTACGCAGTCAGATTATCGGTAATGTTTGCTGGTCCTGTCATTTCACTAAACTGGACCAGCCACTGTTTGTATCCATCTGCACTTTCGTAAATTCCATTTCGTAACTGTGACTTGACGAACTGTCATTTTTTTCACCGTGATACACAGTTCATGCGAAGATCTTCCTCGGTAATTCGTTCCAATTCCGCATACTTTTTGTTGTCAAGAAACAACTTGAAAGAAAGTTTCAAATTCATCATCCTCCATCTTGCTTGTCGAAGCGCTAAAGTACATTATCGATGCAAAAACAAAAGCAGAAAACTTCGACGAAACCGACTCAAATGCAGCGCAGACGACACGACGAGATAACGGAAGGAAGTGAGCCTCGCTTTGATTCAAGTGCCGTTAAAAATACCGTTATTCTCGTATGCAAATACGAACGAGAAGTTGGTCATACGAACAAGCCTTGTGCTGGCAATGCAAATCGCTGCTGGCTGGCAAAGGGGGGGGATGGCTGGGCGACGAAAATCGCCGCTGGCGTGCTAAAGGTTAATTTATTTTTTATTTTTTACTTTTGTTAAATTCCATGACTTTCCATGGCTTGAATTGAAATTCCATGACTTTCCAGGCCTGGAAAATTAAAAATCAAATTCCATGACTTTCCAGGTTTTCCATGACCTGTACGAACCCTGTATTTACCATACTTGGGTTTTAGGTGATTTGAACAAAAGTTTGACAGATCTACCGAAATGACACCAAAGTTTTAGGTGATCTGAAAAGAGTTTCACCGTCAGCGTTTTGCCAACAGCAAACAACATCCCTGGTATTTGTACATGTTTTTGTGTCTGTCTAACTGGCTGTGTGTACATGCATTTGTAAACATGCACACATACACGCATGTGTACTGACACACTTACCCCAGGGGTCTGAATGTACTCTGTGTACACTCCTCCCGTGTAATTCTCAAAGGTGTTTGTTGCCTGGATGCCACAACTGAAACAAATTCAAGAACTGTTCAGAATAATACATTAAGGACAAAATACAAACAAAGAAATGCATACAGGCAAGGCAAAGACAAGATGTACAACAGTGGACAATAAAAATATCCAGCCATGGACTGGTGTTTTAGGAAAGATTGGGTTAGAACACATTACATTTGTCCTTTTTCAAAAAACACATGCATTCAAGATACAAAGCAGTGTTTTTTTATTTTTTAAATTTTGTTATTACATGTAAAGCTGAATAGTACTATTAGTTGTTTGCATGACCTTAGCTACCATAAACCCCCCGCGGGTTAGGGGGAAGAATTTACCCGATACTCCCCAGCATCATCGTAAGAGGCGACTAACAGATTCTGTTTCTCCTTTTACCCTTGTTAAGTGTTTCTTGTATAGAATATAGTCAATTTTTGTAAAGATTTTAGTCAAGCAGTATGTAAGAAATGTTAAGTCCTTTGTACTAGAAACTTGCATTCTCCCAGTAAGGTAATATATTGTACTACGTTGCAAGCCCCTGGAGCAAATTTTTGATTAGTGCTTTTGTGAACAAGAAACAATTGACAAGTGGCTCGATCCCATCTTCCCCCTTTCCCCATCGCCATATAACCTTCGTGGTTGAAAACGACGTTAAACACCAAATAAAGAAAAAGAAAAAAGCTACCATAAGAACTGAAATCTTGAGAACATTCACATCATGACCATTTGGTGTCAAATAGCTCAGGTGGAAAAGCACTGGGCTTGTGATCCTAAGGTCACAGGTACAAATTCAGGCCAGGACAGACATGGTTCGACTTTATGTTATGACTCAGATATGGTATACACGTTCCAACCCTGTGTCATGGTCATGGCATGTAAAGGGCCTCGGGTCATTCTGCCAGAAATGCAGGTAGTTGACTACACTTAAACACAATTGCTAGCAAGATTTTTGCTGCTGCTATAGCTCTCCACTTGGAGGAAACATTGTGAACTTCCCGGCAATGGGACAATAAAGAAATAAATTGGGAAAGTTTGAAAAGTGATTATATTTATTATGTGAATTATTGTATTTTAATTACCAGAATGACCATTGGAAAATTTAAATATGGGAAAAGTTAGATTTGGGTGTATTATTGGAAACTGAGCTGAACATTAGGAATACATTTATGTTATGATTATTTTTATTTATTTATTTATTCAAACATATTAGTTTACTGATAAAGTTTGTTGATTTAAAAATGTACACATTTGACTGAGAAAAGAAAAGACCTATGAAGAAGGTTTGCTCCAAGCCACAAAAAAAATAAAAAATAAAAATAAGGCAACAAATAATTGTAGTAGCAAACCTGCATGCAACTGAGGTTAAAAAAAAAATAATAAAAAAATTAAATTAAACTAAATGAGACATCTACTGTAGATTCTACCTGATTTTTTACTTGGAGGAAGCATTGTGAACTTCCCGGCAATGGGACATTTTTATAAAGAATGAAATGAAATTAAATGAGACATCTACTATAGATTTTACCTGATTGGCCCATTGTGGTAAAGCTCGGCCATCATTTTCTCTCTGCCTGAGCAGGCGCCATAGTCGGCCACCTTGAACAGTGTGTAGTTGGAGATGGAGTAGCACTTCTCAGGCGTGCAGCTGCCACAGCGGTTGAATGGCATGCATTCTGAAATTTAGACAAATACAAAGAGTGAAATCTGGGTGGCCGAGTGGTAACGCACTTGCGCTCGGAAGCGAGAGGTTGCGTGTTCAGGCCTGGGTCAGGCCGCAATTTTCTCCCCCCTTTCCTAACCTAGGTGGTGGGTTCAAGTGCTCGTCTTTCGGATGAGACGAAAAACCGAGGTCCCTTCGTGTACACTACATTGGGGTGTGCACGTTAAAGATCCCACGATTGACAAAAGGGTCTTTCCTGGCAAAATTGTATAGGCATAGATAAAAATGTCCATCAAATACCCGTGGGACTTGGAATAAAGTTAAAAAAAAGAATTCCATCTCACACGACATTAAGTCTCAATGCGCCACTAATAGTCAGAATGTTGACCCTGGGCGTTAAATGGAAGAAGAAATCCGTTGTACAGTACAGGTGGAAGTAGAGGTTACATGCCGAGTCTCGGTGATTATTAAAAATAATGGTCGAAGTTAGCGGATCATGAAAAATGCGAGCTTCAGCGAGCTTTTTCATGACCCCGAACTGAGACCATTATTTTTAATAATCACTGAGACGAGGTGTGTAACTTCTTTATTCCTCCATTCTTCAGTTATTCAAAGAAAAGAGGAGTTTTTGAGGGAAAGTTTGATCTAATCATATTCCCTCAACCAGTCAACCTGCGTAGGCGATCGATTAATGCGCGGTTGTATAGTTCCGTGCAAATCATTCCATTCTGTTAACACTTCTTGTCAGTTTCCCTGTTCACAAAATAATGTTATTCTGCTGTGGCGGTAAAGGCAGATATTGTGTGTTCTGTTCATGTTTTGGTATCGCTTAGGATAATGTTCTTTCGTCAAATGGGACTTGCAGACGAACTTTTGCACCCGTGTTCCAACGTTAAAAACTGTATGAAGTTCAGTATTCTGGGGAAAATAGTGTATGCAACCGCTTTATGTTCTTTAATTTGATGAGATGTGTGCATTTGGTTGCGTGTGATCTGTTTATAAAATGAAATATTGTTGAAAACTGACTGTCGGATTGCAATCTGTTGTCGAAGAAACTGAGTGAAAAAAAATTTGAAAGGGGAACTACTCTTGTCGCTAGACAAAGTATGAGAGTTACTTGCCTTGGGAATTTGCTTGCGCTGAACGTTTTTGCACGGCATATCTGGATTCAGAAAACAACCGCACTCGTGGATTTTATATGGAGATTCATGTGTTCAAGCCTGTAATTGCTAATTCAAATGCGGTATGTTTGTATTGCTTGCTCCAGATATGTATATTTTGTACATTAGAGCGTTCAGAACTTTTCAAACGCAAAAGTAGTGCCCACAAAGAACAGCTTCTTAACCCATGAGCCATCGAGGATTCAGGCTGTTGCTGGCTCGTTATTTGTTTGGTTGCTGGGTGTTTATCGAAAAATAACTACCGTAGCCCTACAAGTTTACAGAGGTAAAGAAGCAGAGGGGGGAATAAGGTTATTTATCATGCAAATGTGCTGCACTCTCATTCCCTCTAGTAGTTGTAGTAAAAGTAGATTAGTCCTTCTTTAGGGCGAGGGCCACATGCAAAAAAGCATATCTATGCTTATTCTTGTTACCGTTGAAAAATAGAGAATTGTCATTTTCGTTGTCTTTTGATAAAATTAAAACAAAGATCTCACAATAATCCAGGTAAGTTCTAGCACGTTTCATCAGGGACTCCTTTGTTGTCACCATACCTGTAAACGGTGACAAAAGAAGAAAACGAACATATCTAATAATATTTAAAGATACTATAGTACTCCTAAGGAGCCATTTTGGGAAAGTTGTCTGACGATTTGGACCTAAAAAAAAGTTCAAGGGACATTCGCTGTGCTGTAATTTAGATACCCCTATGATTTGCTCAAAACAAATGAGTTGAAATCGGCGAGTGGTTATCGATGGTTATTGATGTCAGCTCTCTTCTCTTAGGAATCCCAATTCCGTTCTTCTTCATATTTTCTTTATTTCTAATTGTTACACATTATTCCAAGCAGATAAATACCTCAGGAGGTCATTATTGTAATCAGGCAAACGCATGCATGTTCTGTGCTTTACGGGGCTAAAACGCATAATAGCACAGCGTACACACCCTGTCAATTGGAGAACATACACTGACTGAGAAGACCACCTAACAGTAACGCAGTATTAAATTTGAAATATACAGTGCTATAACACGAATACTAAGTCATTCTTTGTGGGTTTTTTTTTTAATCTATTCAACCCTCAAACCAAACTCTGTAGCTTACTTGGTCGGTTTCAAATCTGTCCCTCTAGCAAAAGCGCGTGAAACATGGTGTCTTCTCAAGGGCAAAAGGTAGGACGAAAATCAACAGTGGCGGAGAAGGCGCAGCGTAAAGAAATTACAGTCTGAAAATGCAACTCAAACCAAGCTGTATCCAATTTGAATAAATCAGCATTTCAACACTTATTATAAAGTATTCCTGTTATGAGGTGACATAATATTAATAACTCCCTCACTCTTGGGGAGATTCTACATAGTTTTTCATCGGTGTACTACCTTTAAAAAACACACACAAAAAACTCACTCTGATCTTTAGCCTGGTAGTTGTTGCAAGTTTCATCAGGGATTCCATTGGTGTGGGCGTACTCGTAAACACCTGTGTCATCTCCCCCTTCACATGACCCAGCGTTACCACAGTCAATGACGTCCTGGACGGCCAGGTAGGTGGACGGCCAGGCACCTTTCCTCTTGATGTTGATTCTGTCAGCCAGTGCACTGGTGGAACCCATTGCCCAACATGAACCACAGTCTGTTCCAAGAAGAAAGAAAAGTAAAAATATAGATGAGAAAGGTGCCATAACTTTTTAACTGAAAAAGGACTAAAAAAAAACCTACCATATCAGATTACATTTTCACACACAGATTGATTTGAAATGTTAATGAAAGAAAGTGCACTGGAAACCTTAGTGCTTTTAATACATTTCTTGGTCCACTGGAGCTCTGAGTATAGTTTTTGTTACAATATATATCATTTAGAGCTCATTGAAATTGTTTCTCTTTTTCTAACTCAAAACTGTCACCAATCAGATGTTCCAAGCAGTCAGAAAAATACCAATCCCTCAAAAGTAGGTGTTTCACAAACTCACATTGGGGTATATGCTGATTACGGGTGGTGCTAGCGTAGTTAACTCCATTCACATTTCTCCAGTCAAGGCTTTTAGGCAGTGCCGAGAAGTCGTAGCCAGACGTTTCATATGCACGAGGGTAAGTTCTGTAATACACAATGCATAATATTAATAACATTAACAGTAACAACAGCCAGGCAAGTGTACAAGTGAACACAAATAACACTGAGTCTTAAGTTAAATGTAATGTCAGATGATTAAACTGCAGATTCAAGGATAACCACTTGGCACTGATTCAGTGATTGAGAAAATGGCTAGCTTCGAAACACAAGGTTTTCATGACAGAATATCTATGTATATTATGAATTCTTTGTCTGCCAGCAACTAGCTGTTCTTTCTCCGATTTCTTTTTCTCTCTCCTTAATTTGGGCTCCGTGTACCTCATAATTAGTTTGTTCCATCAGGTAAAGTTAAAACAAAAAATCAACTACTAGACTAGGCAAGGAATTGAGGAAAGTGATTTTGGAGTACCTACTTGGCAATTAATTTCCCTCTCTCTCTCTTGTGTGTGTAAATTTATCTGTGTGTGTGTGTGTGTTTGTAACAACTAACATACTTTTCTCTTTTTTTTTGTGTGTGAAAAAATTGAAATTGATAGAGGTTGATTTTTCTTTTTACATTTAGTCAAGTTTTGACTAAAAGTTTTAACATAGAGGGGGGAATCGAGACGAGGGAGGGTCGTGGTGTATGTGTGTGTGTGTGTGTGTGTGTGTGTGTGTGTGTGTGTGTGTGTGTGTGTGTAGAGCGATTCAGACTAAACTACTGGGCCGATCTTAATGAAATTTGACATGAGAGTTCCTGGGTATGATATCCCCGGACATTGTTTTCATTTTTTCGATGAACACCTTTGATGACGTCATATCCGGCTTTTTGTAAAAGTTGAGGCGGCATTGTCACACCCTTATTTTTGAATTAAATTGATTGAAATTTTGGCAGAGCAATCTTCGACGAAGGCCGGGGTTTGGTATTGCATTTCAGCTTGGTGGCTTAAAAACTAATGAGTGAGTTTGGTCATTAAAAATCGGAAACTTGTAATTAAAATTATTTTTTTTATTAAACGATCCAAAAACAATTTCATCTTATTCTTCGTCATTTTCTGATTCCAAAAACATATACATGTTATATTTGGATTAAAAACAAGCTCTGAAAATTAAAAATATAAAAATTATGATCAAAATTAAATTTCCGAAATCGATTTAAAAACTATTTCATCTTATTCCTTGTCGGTTCCTGATTCCAAAAACATATAGATATGATATGTTTGGATTAAAAACACGCTCAGAAAGTTAAAACGAAGAGAGGTACAGTAAAGCACAGCGCAATCGCTACCGCGCCAAACAGGCTCGTCACTTTCACTGCCTTTTGCACTAGCGGCAGACTGGGACGTTCCGTTTCATTCTGTGAGTTCCACAGCTTGACTAAATGTAGTAATTTCGCCTTACGCGACTTGTTATTCTTTTGAGAAATAAGAACAAATCATCAGGTTGATATATAGAAAGAAGGAAAGAAAGGTTGGACAAATGTCAGGAATTACACAGTTATCTCCCTCGATGAGAGAAAAAATAATTTTAACAATGAATGCACCAGCCAAGTAAAAGGCACAGTAAGCCTCCCGTAAACCATCACAGATACTGTCATGCTTTTACACACAGTACACCCTTCCATTTGAACGCTCACCAAACGGGAACATCCTAGGTGCCCTAATTAAAGAGCGAGCAATTTTCAAAGAATTAATTTTGCGGATTATCTCTCAGACACTCGGACGGTGGTGCGTTTTGGCGCTAGACCTAACTTTTAAAATCTAAATAATAAATTGACAGCTTGTTACACAAACATTCTTAAGTCATAAAATAATTCTTTTTTCATCAAGACAAGATCAGTACAATTCGAAGTTTTGAAAGTTTGAAAAAGGAAAAGCCCAGAAGCGGGGTCGCGCAAGGTCGTGGTTCTCGTAGCAGACGATGGTTTATGCCTATCGCCACTTCCTCTGAACAGTCAAAAGCCATCGCTAGAGTTCTTGTGAACCACAGCCGTTTGTTTCGTGAAAAGTCAGAGGTACATAATAACGTGCTATTGCAGATAAGCTCACAGCAAGCCGCATTCAAATTACAAACTGACGACTGCATTGTGAAAAAGGGAAACTGGATCACACGGGTTCACGATGGCTCAGGGGTAAGATAAACCACGCAAAAATAAATTCTTTGAAAATTGCTCACTCTTTACGGAGGGCACCTAGGATGTTCCCGTTTGGTGAGCGTTCAAATGGAAGGGTGTTTGTACTGTGTGTAAAAGCCTGACAGTATCTGTGATTGTTTGCGGGAGGCTTACTGTGCCTTTAAACAATGACTGTAGATTGACCACTCAAAATCAACAACTATATAATTGTAAGTGAATATGAAGTGCTCGAAGTTCTTCCATTAAAATGTTGTGTTACTTTGCAATCATAAATTAAACCAAGTAAACATGACAGGTGGCTTATGTTCATCTTGAACAGAGTGAACTTGCAGTTTCATAACCATGCATACGGACATGAAATGTATTATATGTACCATCATATAGATAATTAATCGCTGACATTTTAGGATGTACCCATGTCAAACTGAACCAACGTCAATGACACATTGACAGCTGACATTGAACTTGAATCTTTGACAAAATATATCAGTCAACTGATCGGTTCCGAGATGCATGCAGTCTGTTTTCTCTTTCAGTATTTGTTGTCTTTTTCCTTCTGTTGGGTGTCTTTTCCCCCTACAGACGACTTCCAGCTCTTTTAGTAGACTATGATGGGAACATATATATGATCGTCCCCTTGTGAGAAAACGTGAAACCAAAACCGGGTCTGGACATTTGCAAGAACCGAAACCATAGATCGAGTCGAACAAGATCATGAAGATGACTATCGGTACATGTACTGATGTAGTAGGTGTGTATGCGAGCCTTTCTCCTACCTTTTTGAAGAGATTCGTGGGTTCTTGCGTACTAGGCAGCCTTTCTGGAGAGGCTTTGAGTGTTCGCCTGAAATTTCAAATGTTAGCACTGAGTCAGATTGTGGAGCAGTCGATCCGCTGCCCAACAGGGCAAAAATCGCGACGATCAGAAGGGGTGCTGTCTCCATGGCGGCGTTTCTGTCTATGGAAAGTCTGTATCGTTCGAGATCTTCCGCCTTTGGTCATGTGCTTTCACGTGACCACATTAGGTGCTAGTCATGTGATGCCATGCGTCTTTCTAGCAAAATAAACCCAAACAATAATATAGAAGCATGTGATCTTCCCACAAGAGCTTGTTTTAGAGTCACAGCAAACCGCACTTGGCCCGTGACGCATGGTGACGATCACTACATGATCTTAGCAACATTGCACACGCCCCTCTCCCGACCCTCCACCACAACCGAAAGTACCTTGCTGATTTGACCCACATGACAGCGGTACTACTGGGTCCGCCTAAACTACGCGCCAGCACGCGCTAGCACGCGCTAGCACGCGCCAGCACGCGCCAGCTTGAACCATAGCACTTATATACTTTATTTTTATATTTCTAGTTAGTTCATCGTCCATTCTCACATAATACAAAATTTCAAACTTCAATGATAAAAAATACGGAAGTTATGACGAGTTTAAGGAGAGCTAATGCACTACTCTCAAATCCGACGATTGTCGGACATGGAGCCACGGCCTTAGCTAGGATAGCTCTCCTATAACGCGTCTTAGCTATCGTAAATTTTATCACTGAAGTTTGAAATTTTGTATAATGTAAGAACTGACGATGAACTAACTAGAAATATAAAAATAAAGTATATAAGTGCTAAGACGCGTTATAGGAGAGCTATCCTAAGGCCGTGGCTCCATGTCCGACAAAAAGACTCGTGCTAATCCCATCTTTCCCGGGGGTGGTAACTATTACAATACGTACTGCCACCCCGTACTGCTGCTCGGCAACCTCAAACACTTGCCGCGCCGAAACAACGCCAGTAGCTGTCGAAAAAAAAATCGACTGATACTTATCCCAGCTTCAGGGCAGTGTAACTACACGGGGACACTGCTGCTCGACACCTTCAAAGGCTTGCCGAAAGAACGCCCCTTAACTTCTTGGCAGAAGAACACCCCTTTCTTGTTCATACCGACAGAAAGAAGAAAGAAAGCCTGCCATCCGCGGATCCTTCCGTTGAACTTATGCATATCTCTGCTCAAAAACTTCAAACCCTTCCGACGAAAAAAAAAACAACAACGCCCTTCTTTGACATAATGGCAAATACATGACTGACGTATCTTTCCATTGTTGCTGCTCAAATACTTCACTGAAAATAGTTGCCGACAGATCGCCACCGGCTTCGTGTTGTATAATTATAACTAATGCTGGTCCTAAGTTCTTTGAAGTTGAGACTATCCTAGCAGTTCTGCTATCATCCAACACAACCATCACCATTTTGATTTATGGAGCTGAAATTGTGTATAATTAAAGAATAAAGTAACATAAATGATACAGGTCAAGGCAGTGCCTGCTTCAAAGTGGTTGTGCAGTTGGTATGCATTAATGTCTGTATTCAGTCAATGTCGAAGTTTTGTCATAACTTCCGTAATTTTCATCATTGAAAATTGACATTTTGTATTATGTGAGAATGGACGATGATCTAACAAAAACTATAAAAATAAAGTATGTAAGTGCTATGGATCACACACACACACACAGAGGAATGAGTGGCTCTGCATCCGACTGACTGTGTTCGAACGAATGACTCCGTATCCGACATTGTTTTTAATCACTGAAGTGTGAAATTTTGTATAATGTAAGAACTGACGATGGAATGACTAGAAACATACAGATAAATCATATAACAGCTATGAATCTCAGTAGCGTCCACTTAAAATTGGTAGTGCGCAGTTTTAGTCACTGCCGGCGGGATTTTGTCGGATTTGAGAGAAGCGCATTAGCCGGCTCGACTAAAACACGTCATAAACTACTGAAATGTTCAACACTCAAGCTTGAAATTTTGTATTATCATGTAAAAATGGACAATGAACTATATAGACTATAAAAATAAATTATGTAAGTGTTATGGATCACTGGGTAGCGTCTACTTCAAACTAGGCGCCAGCACGCGCCAGCTTGGCATAGCACTTATATACTTTATTTTTATATTTCTAGTTAGTTCATCGTCCTTTCTCAAATAATACAACATTTCAAACTTCAATGATGAAAAATACGGAAGTTATGACGAGTTTAAGGAGAGCTAATGCACTACTCTCAAATCCGACGATTTCCGCCATTGACTCAAAGTAACAGCCTGCAAGCTACCACTTTGAAGTAGACGCTACCCGGTGATCCATAACACTTACATAATTTATTTTTATATTCTATATAGTTAATTGTCCATTCTTACATAATACAAAATTTCAAGCTTGAGTGTTGAACATTTCAGTAGTTATGACGGGTTTTAGGCGAGCTAATGCGCTACTCTCAAATCCGACAAAATCCGGACTAAAACTGCACGCTACCAAATTTAAGTGGACGCTACTGAGATTCATAGCTGTTATATAATTTATCTGTATGTTTCTAGTCATTCCATCGTCAGTTCTTACATTATACAAAATTTCAAACTTCAGTGATAAAATTTACGATAGCTAAGACGCGTTATAGGAGAGCTATCCTAGCTAAGGCCGTGGCTCCATGTCCGACAATCGTCGGATTTGAGAGTAGTGCATTAGCTCTCCTTAAACTCGTCATAACTTCCGTATTTTTTATCATTGAAGTTTGAAATTTTGTATTATGTGAGAATGGACGATGAACTAACTAGAAATATAAAAATAAAGTATATAAGTGCTATGGTTCAAGCTGGCGCGTGCTAGCGCGTGCTGGCGCGTGCTAGCGCGTGCTGGCGCGTAGTTTAGTCGGACCGGTACTACTTGTCTCCAAAAACCTCCGAAAACCTCCAAAACCCCCAAAACCCGATCTAAACGAACTAAATCTAAATCTAAATCTTCAAAGTGAAGTATTAGACATGCCTGTGAGAAGTTATGCCTGCTTCATATGCTACATGCACCTTTATTTTTGTGTTAAGGCCGGATTTTCGACGAAGTCGATGCAACCATGTCAATGCAAGGGAGGTAACTCTTGTTACTCGAAAGCACAAGTATTGATGACGTAATGTGATTAGTGCTTTCGCTCTTTCGTAAATCCTCGCACAAACACGAGCATAAAGCCATGAACGGTAAAAGTTGCAGATATAAGTCAAGATTTCAAACAAATATGTAACAGAATACGATCTAAGGACGATTTTTTTTAAGTTCTGATAAGGTTTTCGAGGTTTTCGGGGGATTTCGGAGACAAGAAGTACCGCATGACAGTGCTGTTCTAAAATTAGCTTGGAAATGCCCACAATGGAGCATAGTTATTCCCCTTGAAAGTCCAGGAAGTTCGTCGAAGTCGGAAGGTTGCTCCAGTTTTCAGTTTCCAAAGTCTTGCAAACAAGGTAATCTTAAATCTTTTTTTTCCTGGTAAATGATGTGTAACCATTTGTTCATGTCTCCTGTATTATGGTAAAGATCCGTCCGTCCACAATTCTTATTGAACTTATCAAGAACCTCGAAAGTTGAACCGGATTTGTTTTGATGTTGGTCGACATGTTGTTGCACACTGGCATGGTAGCAGGTTGTTGTTGAACTGTTGGTGTGCATCGGGTTCATTTCAGTACAGACTGTCACGATCGTCTGCGTTTCCTTTGTCTGATGATGTAAATTAAAAAAGAAATCATGCCAAATATGAACGCTGAACACCAACAAAGAAAAACAAAGAAAAAGAAAAGGTAATAAACCACACACAAACCATCTACTGATATCACCTAGCAGGCAAAAGGCGCATATCTAGCCTACAGGCCGTATATATAATATGATGATATATGTATGATGATCGAATGGCAACAGTGGACCGGTGCACGGTGATGATCCAGTGTTCATGCAGACTTCAGAGGGATTTAATATGATTAAATGTCACACGCTTTCCTTTTTTGCCACTACCAAAGCAAACTTGTGCAAGATTCTTAGATTGTATGTTACACGCTTTGGAGCATGGCAAGAACGGATTCAAACTCGAAATCGTCCCTTCAAAAGCCCCAAAATGCACACACGACATTCCTTTCTCCTGGTGTTATCGTTTCTTAATTCTCTTTACAAATTCTTCAACGCTGAGAATACTAAAAACGGCATCCCAGACGACAGTACTGTTTCCTTACGCAAATGTGGCTGCCCTTGGAAAGTGGCTCGCTCATGAGGCCTGTACGTCTAAATTTAAAAGGACAGAGTTGTGTACAAAGATGACAAACATACCGAAAAGAACAAACATTCATTTCGCGCATGCAGACACAAAAAGACGATGCTATAAAAGATACAGACTGTGACGGTGACTGTGACGTCATTCACGCATTCCGAGACGTCATTCATAGTTGTTCGGTCACTTCCGTAAAAAAAGGAGATCTCTCCACAATGGCTGCTCTTGTGTTTAGCTTTTTTAAGCGTGAGTACACAAAACGTGTTTGTTCTCTCCTCTGTTGAAGCTGTGAGACATAAATGCTATTCAGACTTGGTCGTATGATAGTTTTTTTCCACACTCGATTAGCTGATGTCTAACTCAGTCTGACGGCTTCGTTAGACAATCAACGTAATCTTGTGTGGAACTGGAAGAAAACGTCTGTCACACGACCAAGTCTGAATAGCAGGTAATATATAATATATATACATGAATACACATAGTCCAGGCTATTCCAGTCATCAACCTTTTTTAATTATAAAAGAATTGTGTGTATTTCTCACAGATATCGCAAGTTACATTACAATAAAATCATATAAGCTGTTGAAGATCACACACACACACACATGCACACACACATACACACATGTATGTGCTTGCAGTTTGAGCTGCAGAAGTTGCCGCACCAAGAGTAACAAAAATCACTATTGTGTGCCAGTGATCATACCAGCAAACCCAGTGACTAGGCCAGATTCAGCAAAACAAATAGTCTTTTGAACAATTAAGCAATAAGTTATAACCATGAGCAGGTTTAAACTTTTGTTCAGAATCAGAGTCATAACGGTTAAGCGACCAACACATGGTTTCTGAATCTCAGTATTTTGAGTAGATATATATATAACTCTCTGAAGGGATTTCTCCTGTCCACTGTAAAAGCAAGCTCCTAGCATGCTGGGATATATCTAAGCTGAAGAACTTGTTTATTTAACACTGAATGCTGTGTTGTTTGCATCAATTTAAGTGTTCAAAAAGTGGTGTCACTCTCCCAGGCTTAATTCTTAAAGTAGACGGCGGTCATTAAAAGTGTGCTCACAAATTTTGCAAACAAATGTACAATTTATACATGTATATATATATATGCTTGTATTTTCATGGTAGCAAATGCAGTGTATGCACGGCTTATACTGTTATAGAATATCTTACTAGTGCATTTAATTTTTAAATGACAGCTGTTCTTTTTCAGAAGATATTAGTTAAAATGCTAAGACATCGAATTTTGTTGTGTTTTGTTACTATATATACCCCCATTACATTTTTGGACGACAGGTAAGATTTCTTGATTTTCGCGATACACTAATTTCTTGATTTTCTCGAGTTTCTTGGTTGGTTAGTTTTTGTTTGTTTTTCAAACCCTTGTCATCTTTTCCTTTTTTTCAGGTTATCAAAATATCAAGTGACACAGAGTTCTGAACCATGGAGTACTACTTTTTGTGAGTATAATTACATTTGAGAGAGATAGAAATAAAGAGAGAGAGAATAGATGATGTTCGGAAATGATTCTGTCAGGATTTTCAGCGGTCTGAGAGAGTCTCTTTTTCTTGGACATAAGCTTTTAAAAATTAGATACAGCAGGTACCACTACCACGCTTCCAATCAGCTTTATCCTGCGATCGGGATGAACAATTAACTCTGATGTGTATGTTATGCACCTCGCGCACAATATGATAGATACCCCTTTTGTTTGAAAATCGGCATTCACAAGTTAATCGGAGTTCATGATATGTTGCGAAAGTTATCTCTGGCACAAAGTGATCGCTCACTATGTGATTTGATTGAGGTCACATGTGTTTGGCTTGAGGTCCGTGAGTTTAGGAAAACACACGTGTTTAGCGATCACTTCCAGTGATCAACAAGCCATTATTGGTAGCAAAACGTGGCTCCGATTTTCATCTACATTTTCTAAAGAAAAGGGTATCATACTAACCAAGTGCGCGCTGCACAACATACACATCAGAATGACTTGTTCGTCTTGATCGTAGAAAGAGCACATCAGAAGCGTGAGACATGCTCCGTCTTGTTTTAAAAAGGTTATCCAAGTAAAAGGAGCTCTTAGTCTTACTGTACCAGATTGCAAAAATCCTGACACAGCTATTTTTGGAAAACGTCTAGAGAGAGAGAGTATGTGTGTACGTGAGTGGGTGTGTGCCACGTGACCATGTCTGTATGAGTATGTGTATGTGCCTCATGGTGTGTGTGTGTGTGTGGAGAGAGATACTAAAAAAAAATTATGATCAACCACAATAATTTATTATGACCAGCCAACAGATTAACCAACATGCAGAGGGAAATTATTATCTTCATCAATTACAATGGATTACAATTTGAACCAACTCATACATACAGCAGGCTGCTTTTTGTGTGTGAATGGTATGCAGTGGTATCTGAAGAGAAGACAATAAAGGACAACTTCTGTTGTCTCGATCTTTTTTTTTTTTTTACCAAAATACACCTCTCATGACAGGCCATAAACAATGTAGGTAAACAGTTGAATCTTAAATTTTGGTATTTTTCAGACATAATTAAACGCAAACCATACTTGAAAAAACAATCTGAGGAATGATGATTGCCTTTGACAGTTGTTCAATCCAAACTTACAGTTAACACATCTCTTTGCTTCTTACATGGGAATTGTCCGCCGAAAGGCAAATTTCCGCCCAAATTTGTGTTTGTTCCGCCAAAAAAGCAAAAGTATCCGCCGAAAAAAATAAATGGGGGAGGCAAAAATGGTTCTAAAAACTGAATTTAATGGCAAACTTGGAGCTCAGATGACACCAAATTGCACCATTTGGGTTCTTTGGAGAGACAAAATTCCAGGGGGGGGGGGGGGGGGGCATGCCCCTGAACCCCCCTAGTAAGGCTAGGCGCTTCGCACCGTCGACTTTGCTATATTACTTAAATATTTTCAGCCTTTTTTTCTTATTTCAATTCCCATGCCTGTTCTTAGCGGAAGACTTCACATTTTACCTCTCTTTTGTTCACAGCATTATCATAGTCATCATCGTGCTGAAGATCCTCTTCTGGACATTTTACTTCTACGTTCGCGCCCAGCGTGTAAGACAGATGCAAAATGCACGACGTATCATCATTGTGGAAGCACGTCCTCCTGGTAGAAGACCCCAAGGTTATAATGTGAGTATTCGTGCAAAACAAAAGGAATAAAATCCTTGTGAAATAAAAGGAATGCATTCTGTTTCAAGTGCAACCTTCAACTGCATTCACATGTTTTTGCCTATTTCTTTGCTGTTCTCTTTAATTGAACAGCTGAGAAGTTTGGCTTTATGTACAATGAAAGTATTTGCCATTTATTTATTTATTTATTTATTAAGGAGATTTCTATAGCTGATTAAATAGAACTTAGCCTAGCAAGACATACTAAGAACACTAAACATTTGAGAATTAAATTAAGGATTCGCACATTATATATGGAAATTGCCTATGTGCAGTAATTCAACAGCTGTCTAAAAGATGTAAAGCAGTAGACACTTACTACATGTATTTTCAAAAAAGAAATAAAACACAACAGCAACCAGTTTAGGTAAGTTCTTTATCAAATGTTCATCAAACTTGCTATTTTCCTCAACTGAAGAGATATTTTTACAGTACTCTTATACTGTTTATATACCGCATTGCAGGATCGGTCAGCAATCATCCGTCATGCAGAGCCAGTGTCAATGACGGGACCTCCACCTTACTCTGAGGTTGTCAAGGATGAGGGCGTACCCCTTCCCCCTCCATACAGTCAGGTTGAAGGTGCATCCCCTCCTGTCTCTACCCATCCTGTTGCCAGCGGACACACCGCTCCACCTGCAGCAGCCTACAGCGGACCAGCCCCTGCCGGTGGATACCCCGAGCAGTTTGTCGGATATCCTTCACAGACACAGTCCTTTTCACCTCCTTTGCATTCTGCGCCTAGCTCCCAAAACCCAACTGTTCCCATGCAAAGCATACCTTATGCTCAAAGCCCATCTGCCCCTCCTCAGTAGGGGAAGTACGCTGTTTTGATAGGGAAAGCCTTTAAATGAAAAGTCCTTGAAAGATTTTGATATGCATATCATTTAGGTGAACATCAATGGCCTTTTTAAGAACAATGATTTTTTGTGTTTGTTTTCTTACAATTTTGTGATCTTCTTTCAGTAAACTTACATTGATATGTATTTGGAAATTTATAAAGGGAACATCATGAAATTGCTTTATGCTAGGAAAGCAAAGTGTAAACTGCATTAAGATTCTGGGATGGGTTGCATGAGAGAACTCAAATTCCAAGCTCAAACGGTTCGACTTTACTCTAAAGCTTGCTCTGTTAAGAATCCGCAAAGCACGAAACGAAGTCGGGGTGCATGAGCCGTCTTAAGGGCCGACTCAACAGAGAAAGAGGGCAAGTCGACGTTGTCGACCTACTTAGAGCGTTAGTGGGAGATTCCATGACGTCACGGGAAATGTGGTCAGCAACAGCCAATGCAAACTGCAGTCTAGTAGGTTCGCGGGAAAAGGGCGCATCAGAGACCGTCTGTAACACAATAATGTACTCTGCGGCATCTGGGCACATTCAAGCATGCACAGGAAGCGCGCGCTCATGCCAACACAGGAGATGCCGTGTGTAGTACAAAGTAGAGCGTACGGCGTTACAGTACTATTTTGTGCATTGTGCATGTTGGATCGAGTAGAAGAAAAATAAAGATTGTCTTCTTGATCTTGAATCGCTCTCTACTGAAAAGGTAAACATCGACCAAAAATTTAAAAAGTTTTAAAAAAAAGAAGATAAAAATACAGTAATAGACGAATTCTGAAAATAAATTTTGCTGCGGAAAAAGGAGGGCAAACAAACCCGCGTGACAAAATAGGCCAATCACTATTGAGTTGCGTGTCTTACATGTGCTCGCGACAACGTGTAGCAACACGCCGCTTGCTAGTCATTGGCCTATTTTGTCACGCGGGTTTGTTTGCCCTCTTTTTTTCCGCAGCAAAAGTTATTTCCGAACATCGTCTATTACAAAAAAACACGAATTATATCAAAATAAAAAATGAAGTAAAAACAAAATAGAAGGAAAAGAAACCAAAGTCATATAATGTGAGATTAAAAAATAAATAAGATTAAATAAATAAAATTTTAAAAATCAAATAATAAAACACTTAGAGACAGCATTAGGTAACAAAAGATGATTTCTAACAAAAAAAAGACAACAAAATATAAATATATTAATGATTGAATAAATAAATACATAAATACATATTTCAACAAATAAAAAAATAAAAAATGATTTCACCCTAAAGAAAACAAAAACAAAAACCTTTTGGTTGCCGGGCACAGATGAAGTAAACAAGAAAGTTGTCTAACTCCGTCGCGTTGGTGCGACCTATTATAGCACCATAGATAAAAGGTTTTAAAAAATCATCTTGCAAGCGGCAACTGGCTGGTTAAGTCTGTTATCTCTGCCAAGCTCAGCATTAAGGCTGGGGGGGGAGAAGGCTCAAAGTTAAGCAAGAAACGCTGTGCTCAACGAACGTAAGACCGCTCATGCACCCCGGTTTTCGCGCTTTTGGCGTAAAGTCAACCATCTCAACTTTGAGCACATTTCCGCCCAGCTTAAGTCGTCTCATGCAACCCACCCCTGTGATCTAGCTAAGCTGACCTAGCCTCATAAGTGAAATATCAGAACGCTTGAGTTTTATAGGCCAAATTTTGCACACCGCTGACCTTGAGTTCTTCACCATGAAGTAGCTGGTACAGTAGAACCCCCATTTTAAGATCCCCCAACTTAAGACAATTCCTCCATTTTAAGACCTTGCTTTTTCAGTTGTTCCGAACCTCTGTAAATTTACCTCCATTTTAAGACTCCCTCCTTTTTAAGACTTGTATATAATATTTCCAGAGAAGAAGAACACTGAGGACAGGCAGCCTCCAAACCCTTCTACAGTGGAACCCCCCCTTGTAAGACCTTCACAAATCAATATAATCAAGTCTTAAAAAGGAGGGAGTCTTAAAATGGAGGTATTTGTATTTTTGACCAAAATATGACATTTTACACAGATCGAGACCATCAGTGTTCCTCCGAGACTGCGCTAGCGGTTGAGGTGAACAATGACTGTCGAGGTCTGTGTCAAATGTCATATTTTGGTCAAAATACAAATAACATTTATGTATCGATCGATTTTGGTTAGAATTTCTTTTAGTTTTTACGATTGAACGGACACAAACATGCACTATTTTGTAGTCTCGGCTGGCCACCTAAATATGAAGTTTTGTCGGCCTCTGACGTCATATGGCTCAAAGAAGGGAAATCCATAGTTCAATCGATACATATCTGTTTTGGCCTTTGAACAATCTATCTTTTTATGCAAAACAATTACTAGATAGTTCATTTATTTTCATTTTCATTTCATTTTCTTTTCATTTTCATTTTCATTACTTTATTGTCCCATCGCTGGGAAATTCGGGTCGCTTCCTCCCAGTGGAAAGCTAGCAGCAACGGAGTCGCGCTACCCAGGTGTCTGCGTGTTTAGGTGTATTCAGCCACCTGCACTTATGGCAGAATGACCAAGGTCTTTTACGTGCCATTGTGATGACACGGGGGTGGGACATGGCTTCCGTCTCTGGGTCTGCACATAAAGTTGACCCGTGTCCGTCCCGGCCCGAATTCGATCCTGCGACCTTCCGATCACAAGTCCAGTGCTCTACCAACTGAGCTACCGGGCCCCCTCAGAGTAAAACATGTGGCATTGAGAGTTCTAGACAGTACCTGTAATAATTTAATAATTCCTGTCAACTGTGTAAATAAAATTACTGCACTTAATGTACATACACATCTATCTGCATTTCCAGAATGAAAGATGTTTTAACCAGTTAGGCAGAGGAGTCTGTTTCCCTTGTTTTTAATGATCAACTCAAGTAGATAGTCAAGGTTACTTGTTGATACGTGGCCCACTGTCTTGTATTGTCTGTGTGCGTTCAACACATAGTGACCAAGTGTTGTTTGATCCGTGTGACACTGATAAGCCTTGCCACTTAATCTCTGAAGTGTTGTTACTGTGTCAATTGGAAGCTAACTGTGAACCGATAAATAGAGTAAGCAAGGCTCAGGACTTTTTAAACTAAATGCACTGCAAATGTACGTGCTCCATGACTTGCATCAATGCAAATGTGTACATTGATGAGGGGATAGCAATAGGTCTGAGTGCATTCATGCATAATTTCCAACCTCAACTTCCCCCTATACCAGCCATGTTGTTTCGCTTCACTGCTGCTGTGAGGGTGTCGCATGTATATGGACATATATCTGTTAATACTGTGCTCATCCCTTTTAAACATTCCAAACACCACATACATTCTGAACATCGTTACTGGGGCAGGGGCGAGAGTCGAGAGATAGGGGTGGTGGATGGGGATGGTGAGAGAGAGATCGACAGAAAGGGTGAGAAAGAGTGTGTTTGTGGACTAATGTACATACAGCTGAAGTTAATGTCCCATTTCGTAACTGAGATAATACACCTGGTGACTCATCATCATGTCCGCTGTCATTGTCAACAAAGTTCACTATTGTGCTGTATGTGTCCCCATTCTGTGTTCACTGAATATCCTACTAAAAAAAAATCAGAAGGATTTTTTTTAATTTTAATTTGTTTATTTTTAAATTCATTGATTATGAATTATGTATTGAGGGATACATGTTCATGGATTAAAAGCCCCACAATGATGTGCATGGCAAAATTAAAATGAAACAAAAATTAAAAAAATTGGTTGTGAACGTACTTCAACAAAGCTTGCATATATACAGACATACCGGTATATATTAATTTAACAATAATTCTCGCGTGCTTGAAATATTGTATACTTGTGATTTCAAAGCTTGCTTTGTTGTGGAAACTATATTTAGCGTGAATAGATCTTGAGACAAAAAAAAAGCTACTGCAGACACTTAATTAATGATATAAACTGCGCACAATTTATGAGAGGAAGAATTGTAATGTTGCATGTCTCGTAAGGAGGCTTAAAATTACATGTACTCTTCACCATTTCATTTCTCAAATCTTCCGTAATTAACATCTTGCTGAACGAATTTAACTCACAGTTTTGATGCATATTTGACTTGCAAAGAAATGACAATGCAGTTAGAGAGTATGTACTGCTTTGGAAGAGCATCAATTTTAAAATTTCCAGTTTTAAAACTAATCTAAAAGATAAAAGATGTATTGGTTTAACTCTAATTTGTTGCAACGTTATGTGGGTCGCTAGTTAAGTGAGAGACATGGATTCAGGTCACTGTTAGTCCTGCAAGGATAGTAATAGGAGTGTATGAAGTTACAGCACTAGTAGCCTCATATCGGTATATATATGTGTTGATAACAGCATCAACTATTTGGTGCTCTGAGTTAGTCCCGGTAGACTTCCATATCTGCAGGTTGGGAAATTTTCTTGACATTAATTCCTGTTAATATAGCCCTATTTTTGGTCCACAGTGACAGCTGATACATTTAAACTGAAGAAAGTTTGTGTTTACTGCATCAAGCATTTACTGCCAGACAAAATAAACAGTTATTTCGTGATCACAATACCAAAGGGGAGTATATTCTTATCTTTCTTGGTGTTTGACGTGGAACACAATGACCAGGTTCACACCTGCCGTTCTCTCCAGAACCTCCAGTATAGCATGGAAAAATGTCTACATTTAATTCACGTACCTTATAAGTTTACATGTAGGTTCCGTTGATGAGATGTTCCTAATGATCAGATGTTTTTATCAGGATGCATGTCACACCAGTTTCTTTTGATTCTTTTTATATTTAGTCAAGTTTTGACTAAATATTTTAACATCGAGGGGGAATCGAAACGAGGGTCGTGGTGTATGTGCGTGTGTGTGTCTGTGTGTGTGTGTAGAGCGATTCAGACTAAACTACTGGACCGATCTTTATGAAATTTGACATGAGAGTTCCTGGGTATGAAATCCCCATACGTTTTTTTCATTTTTTTGATAAATGTCTTTGATGACGTCATATCCGGCTTTTCGTGAAAGTTGAGGCGGCACTGTCACGCCCTCATTTTTCAACCAAATTGGTTGAAATTTTGGTCAAGTAATCTTCGACGAAGCCCGGACTTCGGTATTGCATTTCAGCTTGGTGGCTTAAAAATTAATTAATGACTTTGGTCATTAAAAATCTGAAAATTGTTAAAAAAAAAAAATAATTATAAAACGATCCAAATTTACGTTTATCTTATTCTCCATCATTTGCTGATTCCAAAAACATATAAATATGTTATATTCGGATTAAAAACAAGCTCTGAAAATTAAATATATAAAAATTATTATCAAAATTAAATTGTCCAAATCAATTTAAAAACACTTTCATCTTATTCCTTGTCGGTTCCTGATTCCAAAAACATATAGATATGATATGTTTCGATTAAAAACACGCTCAGAAAGTTAAAACAAAGAGAGGTACAGAAAAGCGTGCTATCCTTCTTAGCGCAACTACTACCCCGCTCTTCTTGTCAATTTCACTGCCTTTGCCATGAGCGGTGGACTGACGATGCTACGAGTATACGGTCTTGCTGAAAAATGGCATTGCGTTCAGTTTCATTCTGTGAGTTCGACAGCTACTTGACTAAATATTGTATTTTCGCCTTACGCGACTTGTTTGTTGTTGTTTACAATTACCGTTCTACTTCAGTTTTCTCGCTACTCTCTTTACTGCATGAAACGCTGAACAATGCCAGTAAGAAATTCTTAGAAGTTTTTTTTTTCTCAGAAAGGTTCAGCAAGTGGGTCCACCAAAATGTTATTTCTGTGAGAGTGTTGATTTGTAAATTTGATTTGACTTAAAAATAAACCCTCTTGGAAGTTTATGGTTTGTCGTGCAGTTGTGATTCAAGCATAATAATATTAATGTCTGTGTATGTTACTTTCTAAATTGTTTGGTGCTGCATTCAATGCAAGATGCAAAAAAATCACATGTACATCTATATGTTTTGGACTACTGTCTTTTATTTTGTTACTTGTTTGCTTTTGTAGTTTATTGTGTGAAAATGGGTTTTAAAATGGGTTACCTTGAATTCTGCGTGTACCTGACAGAACTAAGGATGTGGGTTAGAATTTATTTAAAATACAGTCCTTTTTTTTGTATAAATCTGTGATTTTTTCCTGAAGAAGTTTTTAATATTCTGTTTAAGCTTTATTTGACTTAAAGTTGTTGCGTCCTAACAGACTTGTTGATGTTGTAGTTGCTATATTGTTGTCATAGTTGCTGTTTGTTGCAACATTTTGTTGTCCAAATATTAGTGCAAGATTCATTAATCTGGCAATTTTTAGTAGCACTATATCACCTGACCGTTTTCGATTATTTTAAGGTAACTGAATGCATTGAATGGAAAATCAAATGCGCAGTACATTTATAATAGTGCATAGTGATCATTTCAACAGGATTTTCTTCTGCGGATATTTGGATACTGGGTATAACTCTTGGATTGCTCATGAATTTTAAGTTGTTTATTATAATCAAGTACTGTCTCTTTTTGAATTTGTTCTTGTGAAGAACATCGTGTATGTATAGTCGCTTCATTTAGGTGGTATTTGTTGTACTGGAAACTTGCATTCTCCCAGTAAGGTAATATATTGTACTACGTTGCAAGCCTCTGGAGCAAATTTTTGATTAGTGCTTTTGTGAACAAGAAACAATTGACAAGTGGCTCTATCCCCTCTCCCCGTCGCGATATAACCTTCGTGGTTGAAAATGACGTTAAACACCAAATAAAGAAAGAAAGGTGGTATTTGTCAGTTTCAAGAGATTTTTAAAATTATGTCATAGCATATAAAATACTTTGGTGGAATACTTTGCATTTCCCCACATTATGTGTCTAATGTGTAATGATTTAACTATTACATGTATTTAGAATTTTCAGAGATTTTTTTTTTTAAACTGAGTATATTCTCGTGCTTGAGATAATAATGTTAACTGGATTGGAATTGATTGTTTTCTTTATATCTTGGTTTAAAAATTAAAACGCAGAGCACTGTGCCTTAATCTAAATTGTTTAGTGAATATTTCAAATCAAGCACATCAAATCATATAGGAAAATACAATAATTATCTTACATGCCTTTATAAATACTTTAATCCTGAATACAAATTTTCAGTACTGACTTGTGTGTTTTGTTATTGTTTTAATTCCGTCCTTGTGTGAAATGAAAGTCCACTGTCGATGTTGGTTATCACTGGAAAGATTCCCTGCTTAACTAGCTGATACCAGAAAAGAAACGTGCACCGCAGACAGGCAAACACACCCAACACACACAAAACAAGAAGAAATGTTACTTGCATTCTTTCTTACATAAATCAGAAACAACTGCACCCAGTCCATTCAAATTATAAAACAAATACACATACAATATCAACATTAGAAGTAAAAAAAAAAGAGAAAAAATAAAGGTTCAGTTTAAGGATGATGCTTGCCACACCCACTAAAAAAACCAAAAAAACCAATGAATCAATCAACGACTATCACTTCACACCTTAAAACATGTTCAAACTACACATTTCATCGTTGTTGAAGTCTTTTCATTTTTCTCTCCATCTTTTTTGCCTTCTTATCCTCCGCTGGATTTTCCTGAGGGGCCTCGGCAAAGAACCACGGCCCTAAAATGTTCACCCACAGCATGTAAAAGGCTCTGAGTGGGGCCTGAAAAACAAAAACAAAGTACAAGTAAAACACAAAGAAAAGCATATACATGTATAGAAAAACAAGCAAGTGAACCTTTCTATTCTTCATGTTGATGCAGGCTCTTGGAAAGTTGCCGCCCTCGATCTGCATGTTGAACAGCCCATATCGTGTAGATCAAGCCAGAATAGACGTTTTCCGGAAATAATTTGTCAGGATTTTCAACGGTCTGGTAGAGTAAGAGCGCCTTTACCTCAGACACGATTTTCACATTATCCGGAGCATGTTCCACGCTTTCGATCGGCTTTAACCTGCGATCTGGACGAACAACTAACTATGATGTGTATAAATATGATTCATGTACCATTTTCTTTCAAAAATATCATCGGAGCCAAGAATTGCCCCTGGTGGCTTGCTGGAAGTGTTCGCTAACCACATGTGTTTTCCTAAACGCACCTGACCTCAAGCCAAACTCATGTGACCTTGATCAAAACACATAGTGAGGTGATCCTTACATGCCAGCGAACATTTCCGCACACTAATTGTGAACTCAGTTGAACTCTTGAATGCTGAAAGGAAAGGGTATCATATTGTGAGCGCGCTGCATAACATACACATCAGAGTTAATTACTTGCCCCGATCCCAGGAAAAACTGCCGATCGGAAGCGTGGAACATGCTACAGATGTTGTAAAAAGCGTGTCGGAGGTAAAGGGGCTCTTTCTCTTCCAGACTGCTGAAAATCCAGACAGAGTTATTTTCGAAAATCGTCTATTATTTTCAAGAGAGCTGAGAAATTGCAGTGTTAGTCATCTGAATCACACACTGAATGGCCTCCATGGTAAACATGGCCATATTGCTGGTTAGGCCAAAAAAAAAAAAGGTCTGTTTACGGTAACCCGACCGACCCTATCTTTTTCGCGCGACCCTAGACTTTTTTTTGGCATTTGGGGGAGAAAAAAAAAAATCTTTTGGTTTTTTTTGCAAAATAACGTAAAAATATGTTTTTTTGGAAGAAAAAAATAAAAAAATCCCGACCTAACGACCCTATTTTTTGGGCCTATGTTACCGTAAACAGACCTATTTTTATATTTAGTCAAGTTTTGACTAAATATTTTAACATCGAGGGGGAATCGAAACGAGGGTCGTGGTGTATGTGCGTGTGTCTGTCTGTCTGTCTGTCTGTGTGTGTGTGTAGAGCGATTCAGACTAAACTACTGGACCGATCTTTATGAAATTTGACATGAGAGTTCCTGGGTATGAAATCCCCATACGTTTTTTTCATTTTTTTGATAAATGTCTTTGATGACGTCATATCCGGCTTTTCGTGAAAGTTGAGGCGGCACTGTCACGCCCTCATTTTTCAACCAAATTGGTTGAAATTTTGGTCAAGTAATCTTCGACGAAGCCCGGACTTCGGTATTGCATTTCAGCTTGGTGGCTTAAAAATTAATTAATGACTTTGGTCATTAAAAATCTGAAAATTGTAAAAAAAAATAAAAATTTATAAAACGATCCAAATTTACGTTTATCTTATTCTCCATCATTTGCTGATTCCAAAAACATATAAATATGTTATATTCGGATTAAAAACAAGCTCTGAAAATTAAATATATAAAAATTATTATCAAAATTAAATTGTCCAAATCAATTTAAAAACACTTTCATCTTATTCCTTGTCGGTTCCTGATTCCAAAAACATATAGATATGATATGTTTGGATTAAAAACACGCTCAGAAAGTTAAAACAAAGAGAGGTACAGAAAAGCGTGCTATCCTTCTTAGCGCAACTACTACCCCGCTCTTCTTGTCAATTTCACTGCCTTTGCCATGAGCGGTGGACTGACGATGCTACGAGTATACGGTCTTGCTGAAAAATGGCATTGCGTTCAGTTTCATTCTGTGAGTTCGACAGCTACTTGACTAAATATTGTATTTTCGCCTTACGCGACTTGTTTTTTTTGGCCTTAGATATGCCAGCATGCTCGACCTCGCTCTTATAATAGACATGGAAAAACCCGTACGAGGAGCTATCCAAAAGCAAAACAAAGTAATAGTGATCCTTTCAAGCTACGTTTCTCAACTTGCTTGTGATACAAATTATCTGAGAAAGAACAAAATGGAATTAACTGAATGCTTCTGGAGCTTTAAATGCAGATGAGGGTATGGTTGATTTTTTCAAAATACTGTAACAAAGTCTAATTCTTCATATTATACTGTTATTCCTTGTCTTTATGAAAACATTCTCTATTGCTTGATTATTGTAGTGTTCATTTAAAAACATCAAGATGTCACTGTGACTAATTTGTTGTAGCCTTTGTACATGTACGGTAATCATGAGTTCACTATTGTTGCTTGGATACAAGTCAGTTGAAACAACTTGAAGTAACAAGCCAAGATTAAATGTATTAGGTTGAGTGCTAATAAAAATTAACCTATTCCACTTACCCTCAGTTAAAGAGATTGGCTTTACATCAAAATCATTAATATCTGTTTTTACTTACCAATAACAAAAGGAACCAAAAGTAGTTTGAAATAAGGCTGAGAGTCTGTACAGCAGATGTCAGGAGAACAATGTCTTTCAAATGCCTGAAACAGACCAAGAGCAACAATAAAACACTAAAAAATAATGGAGAGAAGAGAAGTAGATCTAGCAGCAATGACAAAGAAGAAAAAATTAGATTTATGCAAACGTGCATGCATAAGAATTAAATTAAATGACTGCTGTCATGAGATTTAAATATCTGTTTCAGCTTTATCAACAGACATGTACATTGATACCGAAACCATTTTTCTCAGGCCTTGGTCTTCCGTCAGTGATGCATATTACTTTGATTGGAACCATTGTTCAGACCCCTCGTAGGTTGACTGTCTAATAATTTTGAAATAAAGATTTTCTGACCGAACATTTTTCCCCCCAGGACATTTCGACCTATACATATTTTCAATTAGGTTCTAACTGACCTATCGTCCTCTAAGTTTGGGAACACCCCTTCATTACAACATTTAAATTTGTGACCAAAAAAACCGGACACAACTTAAAAACAAGTTGCGTAAGGCGAAAATACAACATTTAGTCAAGCTCAGTCGAACTCACAGAATGAAACTGAACGCATTGCATTTTTTCCGCAAGACCGTACACTCGTAGCATCGTCTGTCCACCGCTCGTGGCAAAGGCAGTGAAATTAACAATCCAGAAAAGCGCGGTAGCGGTTGCGCTGAGGAGGATAGCACGCTTTTCTATATCTCTATTCTTTTTAACTCTCTGAACGTGTTTTTCATCCAAACATATCATATCTATATGTTTTTGGAATCAGGAACCGACAAGGAATAAGATGAAATTGTTTTTAAATCGATTTTGGAAATTTAATTTTAATCATAATTTTTATATTTTTAATTTTCAGAGCTTGTTTTTAATCCGAATAAAACATATTTATATGTTTTTGGAATCAGAAAATGATGAAGAATACGATAAACGTAATTTTGAATCGTTTTATAAAAAATAATTTTAATTACAATTTTCAGATTTTTAATGACCAAAGTCATTAATTAATTTTTAAGCCTCCAAGCTGAAATGCAATCCCAAAGTCCGGCCTTCGTCGAAGATTGCTTGGCCAAAATTTCAATCAATTTGATTGAAAAATGAGGGTGTGACAGTGCCGCCTCAACTTTGACAAAATGCCGGATATGACGTCATCAAAGACATTTATAAAAAAAATTGAAAAAAACGTCTGGGGATATCATACCCAGGAACTCTCATGAAAAATGTCATAAAGATCGGTCCAGTAGTTTACTCTGAATCGCTCTACACACACACACACACACACACACACACACACACACACACACACATACATAGACTACACACACCACGACCCTCGTCTCGATTCCCCCCTCTACGTTAAAACATTTAGTCAAAACTTGACTAAAATAATGTAAAAAAGAAGCTGATATGCCGGCAGAACAGTACGTGCAGCATGCAAAACTCTCACCATGAGGTGACTTTGAGAGTATAGAGCTTAGAAACACAGAAGAAGAAATGTGTACAGTGGAACCCCTCTTTTAAGACACCCACCCCACCTCCCTTTTCATAAGACATTGCTTCTTTCATATTTTCTGTTCATTACCTGTGTAAAAATTTTAAGACTTTCTGAATTTATCAGATTTATGGAGGTGCTCAAAGGGGGGTACCACTGTAGTGTAACTCAGAAGCCAGTGTTCACTTACATTTTGATAATAATTAAACAACATTAGAAGAACAAACTCAGTACTATAAAAAGTCTCAAAGAACAAAACTAACCCTTGCGAGTGAAATAAGGGAGAGAATTTCAGGAGAAAAAAAACCAGAACAAAATAAACCCTTGCGGGCACCGATCTAAAAATAATGGAAAGCGCACAGCCAATGAAACAGCGTAACCTGAGTGCTGTCAGTGTCATCTTACTATACCCCACAACACTGACAAACATGGTCAAAGGGAAATAATTGTAGTTTTGAGAGTCTTCTCTCCCTTGAATACTAGTAGCATCGCTGATTGAAACAGGTTCATAGATCTATGTGATCTGCATCCCTCTTATGTTTTCGCAGTTTGTGATTAAGGAAATGGAACCAATTTGGTTTCTCAATAGGTGCAATTTTACGCTGTCGACCTAGCGTCGCGGTATCGAACGGTGTCCCAAGATGGTGGATATGTTGAAGTCAACGTTGTGATAGCCAATAAGAAGGGATGCGCTATCCATTATCAGGCATGAAAACTGAAAAAAAAAAAAATACTGAAAAAAAAATTCGAAGGCGCGTAGCGCCAAGTTTTGCAGGCGCGTAGCGCCAAGTTTCGCAGGCGCGAAGCGCCAAGACTTCTAGGGGGGTCCGGGGGCATGCTCCCCCGGAAATTTTTTTTTTCAAGGGTGCAATTTGGTGCAATCTGGGGCTATCTGAGCCTTAAAATTGGATTCAAACATGGCCCCAAAACTATTTTACTATAACTGTGACTAGGAAAAAAAAAAAAAAAGAAAAAAAAAAAAAAAATTTAAAAAAAAAAAAAAAAAAAAGGAAAAATACGGAAATAAAAAAAAAATACGGTTTATTTTTTTCAAAAATACGGAAAATACGGAAAATACGGAGAATTTTCATGCCTGATTATGTTTAGATCAGTGCTTGCGGGTGAGAAAAGGGAGATAATTTCAGAAAAAATAACACAAAACTCACTCTGCCATGCCAGCCTCCATGTTCAAATCCACACCACTGTCAACCAGTGTCCCCTGGTTGTATGTTGCGCGTGCCATGCTGGACATAAACTTGTAACTGCCCAGCGTCAGTGACAGTGCCATCATTGTCATTACCTGTGATCAAAACAAAGCCTTTCATTTTCTATAACATTTCTTATTTACAAGAAATACATGTATACAAGTATGTATGTAAATTGTTTTTGTTTTTTTCCCAGTGAAATTGTTCCATATCCTTTCAATTGCAAAAGTGTTTTGAAAACGAATAAAAACGGACCATTTAAAATTACATAAAAATAATATGTGCCTTCAGATATCCCTATCACCTGAACTTGTGATAAAGAGATCCCTCCACTAGGACAGATACAGTGGAACCCCCCTTTTAAGACCCCCCAATTTAAGACTTCCTCCCTTTTGAGACCTTAGTTTTTCAGATTTCCTATTCATATTCTCTGTATATTTACCCCCAATTTAAGACTCCCTCCTTTTTAAGACCTGTTTTTTCCAGCTTTTTGGAGGTCGTAAAAGGGGGGTTCCACTGTACATGTACTTAAAATCAATATCCTGACTTCTTCCTGTACAGAGTGAGGTTTGTTTTTTTAGGAATTAAAAGACATCCTAGGCAGCTGATTTTTAGAATACATGTGTCCAAGAGGAGGGGTGCTCTTTTCCCATGTAACACCTGGCTTGATCTTACCTGGACAGTCAAATTATTTTCAAGAGGAGTACTGTGGCCTTACCTTTAAGTCTACAAATCACAAAATTGACCGTAACTTAACCACAAGGTCGACTGATAGTGTAAGACTGATATGATAAAAAACACTTTAATGTTCTCAGTAAACCCCCTCAATACACAGAAAACCAGGCAACCAGTTCATCAATGTTATGAAAATGAATACACAAAGTTTGGGGCTGAGCTCAGCCATCTGCCTAATTATTTGCTTTGCATACATGGGCAACAACATTTCTCTGTTAAGTCTAACATTTTTATTTTTTAAATGTGAATTAATGTTTCATGCTGTCAATTAAACATCCCAGAAACATACCTTTGTGTGTGTGTGTTTGTGTTACACTCAGCATGAAAGTAGTACACAGAGAAACAAGAAGGGCAAAGCCCATACGACTCACATGCTTGACCTTGACCTTTACATGAACTTGACCTTCAGCTAAACCTAGCAATGACATCATACACTAAGAACTGCTTTACACATTTTTCCTACCAAAATACATGTGACCTTGACCCAAGGTCAAGGTCATCCAAGGTCATGCAACACAAAGCTGTTAATTCAAGACATAGGAAGTACAATGGTGCTTATTGGCTCTTTCTACCATGAGATATGGTCACTTTTAGTGGTTCACTACCTTATTTTGGTCACATTTCATAAGGGTCAAAGTGACCTTGACCTTGATCATATGTGACCAAATGTGTCTCATGATGAAAGCATAACATGTGCCCCACATAATTTTTAAGTTTGAAACAGTTATCTTCCATAGTTCAGGGTCAAGGTCACTTCAAAATATGTATACAATCCAACTTTGAAGAGCTCCTGTGACCTTGACCTTGAAGCAAGGTAAACCAAACTGGTATCAAAAGATGGGGCTTACTTTGCCCTATATATCATATATAGGTGAGGTATTCAATCTCAAAAACTTCAGAGAAAATGGGAAAAATGTGAAAAATAGCTGTTTTTTAGACAACATTTATGGCCCCTGCGACCTTGACCTTGAAGCAAGGTCAAGATGCTATGTATGTTTTTTGGGGCCTTGTCATCATACACCATCTTGCCAAATTTGGTACTGATAGACTGAATAGTGTCCAAGAAATATCCAACGTTAAAGTTTTCCGGACGGCCGGCCGGACGGGGGGGACGGACGGACGGACGACTCGGGTGAGTACATAGACTCACTTTTGCTTCGCATGTGAGTCAAAAAGTGCAGTTCTTGTGATAAAATTTTCTCACGTGGCCTGTGCATACTACAAAGCAAAGTTTGCTATCTACCAAAAGTATTTATATATATATATATATATATATATACATATCCCTTCTTAATCAACCTTTGTTACAACAGAACATGCTTGCATAGTTACCATCAATATTTGTTGTACAAGTACATGTATGTACTTACAATGGGAAGTTTTGTAAACTGCTCCCAGAAAAACAGGAAATACACACTGAAGAAGACGCCCTGTTGACAAAACAAAGAAACAAGAATTGAAATAAAAAATGAAACAAGTACAACTCGCCCCTCTGCCCTCACTGTGCCTGTGTTATTTTCCTTCTTAATTTTAGCAGCTGTCATTATTCTTACTAATCTTAGTCAGTCGATCACATGGGTGCAGGTGGGTGGGGTGTCCAACAGAAGGCAGTTGATCAGAGCATTGAGTAAACACTTTCTACACCACCTATGTTGACCAATTTATTTTTAGCCGAGACCAGCTGTACTGCAGCAGATCACTCAGAATTGTAGTAACTGTGTAGCTGGAGTGCAGGCGTTGGATGGACGTTACAGAAAGCAACTGAAGCTAACAGTCTGAGCGATATATCCGTACCTGGTCAGATAGAGCCATATGAGTGATATATATCCGTACCTGGGAGACAATGAGTTAATACTGAATTAAAGCAAAGAAAGCTAACAATCGAGTGACAGGTACAAGACCTGAGATGCGTAGAAGAACTTAAGAAAAAGGGAGGGGGAATACGCCAGGGTACATGGTAAAGACACATCAGTTTCTGCATTGCTTTCATGGTACAGTCAAACTATATATTTATATTGTACAGTCAAACCTGCCCTTGAGACCATGCACCTGTCTAAGGAGACCATCCCACAGGATCCCCAAGGGTTTTTACTATATAAATGACCTGTTTAAAAAGACCACCTGCCTGTCGAGACTAAAGACCACCAAATTTTGGTTCCAAAACACAGTTTCAACCTGTCGTGGGAGACCACCTGACGTCTTTTCCCAAACAAACCCACTTCACATCAGGGCAGAACATGGTCTGACCTGATCTCATTGAGGCTTGACAGTCCTCCCCCATCCCCCTCTGCCCATGGCTGAACAAGAGAACAGTGGAGCAACAACTGTGACTAAGTACTTAGCCAGTGGACGACAGAGGCAGTGAATCGCTGGCCTGTGAAAGAGAGTTGCGGTTCTCTTTGACAAAGGCTGTGAAGCAAACTTGATCCATTGTTTGCAACCGGAACTCCTGATTCGGTTCAACAAAAGGTTACAACTCCCCTGTCCACCCTCAGTAAACAGCAATTGTTCGGAGGACTAATGAGAGGATGTCAAAAATCTTGTAACTGCGCTTGCATCGAAACCAAGCCGATACCTGCCCTGAGGATAAAAAAAAAGATAAAGAAAAAAGGAAAACGAACTTATACAGACGGCGATGGTTGGATATGCTGAATAAAGAAAACTTTTTCTGCTTCAGTGCTTGCGTTCTCGTTCATTCTTTTGTCCGTTTTGTTTATTTGTTCATGTGCCGATTAGAAATGTGAGTTGTGATTTAATGGGTAGACGTCATCTGTTTGAGTGAGATCATATAAAATCTAGTTTAGTACAAGGATGTTTTTCTGTGCAGTGGGAGGTTTGCGTGTGTGAGTGACGTGTGACATACGTTCAAGTGTTTCCGGGAAGATGGGTGTTTGCCATATGGCGAATCTGTCTAAAAAGGCCACCTGTCTAAAGGCTCAGTCCCTTGGGTGGTCTCTTAAGACAGGTTCGACTGTACTTACATTGGCGGCCAGCAGGATGTACTTGTAGAAGACAAGCGTTGTCTTGTTCTCCTCCACAATCAGCTTCTGACCCCTCGTGCCCTGTTTCCCTTTGGGCTGAAAGTAAGAGAAAATAAGGCATGGAAACAACTGTCAGTGCAAGCTAAAACTTCTAAAGATTAGATGAGCCATGAGGGTGCAGACAAAATATGTCCCGTGTACCCTCCAGTCCCAGGTGTTGTATATCATTATCATGATGTACCTTTGCATCAAAATTCGCTAGCCTGATTTTCAGTATTACCTCTACAGTTTTTGAGTCGAGCTGTAAACAACTGTCGGTATCCAGTTGTCTAGTATCGCAACCACGAAAGGATGATTTACTTATTTAGGCAAATTGTTATCATCGACATCGCTGATCTGAAAGTTGAAAATGAAACCCTTTGACTTTGTCATTTGTGATCATCTCGTTCTTGCACGATTAGTGGTCCCCGTTTTAAATCAGGATACAAATCAGCAACAAATCTCGAACACTCTTAATCTGCTCGATTAAATTATCATGTACACCGAGAACAAACAGGAAAACGTACCGGCATTTTGGCGAAATTAAAACAGCTGTGCTGTAACTGTAAGATGCCAACGTGAGACGCTTCACCCGGAAGTGCAGTAATAATCTGGAGTAGTCTCCCTTGCGTCGTCTGTATTCATTGCTTCATAACTGCGACAAACTTTCGCGGGCACCACATTCGCTGAACCAAGCCGCACTTCGCTCATAGCCGCAGGTTGGGCTCAGCTAGCAGTCATGGCAGTTGGGAGAACTCGGAGATGAATTTCATCCCCGAGTACGCAGTACTAGGGTCCAACAGACTTTAATTGTGTGTCTGTCTGTCTGTGTATCTGTCTGTCTGTCTCGACTTAACAGCTTATTGCTGGGAAACTACTGGGCGCAGTTCGTTCAAAAGTTGATACACTAACTGACTTGATAATAGGTCTGATTGATCGTATTAAAACTTCATAATGTTACCTGGGACCTTTAATGCCAAATAAATCACAAAAGTTCTTGACAGTGGGACGAATTCAATCGGAGCGACAGCCAGCCATTGAGCTGATAGAACACTCGAAACACGTCACCCAGTGACGAGAAAAGCATGATTTTCAAGCCAGCCAGCGGGTGTGGGGCTTTGGTCTCGGCAAAGAAACTGCAATGCAGTGTTTGGTCTCGGTGAGACTGAAAGAGAGACGAGAGAGAGCGACAGGGACACACAGTGACCAAAGTGATCCGGGTTCGATTCCCGGCATGGGTGGTCTATTTTTTTTTTTTTTTAATTCTTGTTTACTATTGTTTATTATGAACGTTTTAATGTTTTATTTTACTCTAATAACTTTTTTAATTGTGTAAAATAAATAAATAATTTTTATTTATTATTTTTTTTTTTAATCCAAGTGATCCGGGTGGAAAGCGATTCGTCTATGGCCAAAGTGATCCGGGTTCGATTCCCGGCATGGGCGGTCTATTTTTTTTTTTCAATTCTTGTTTACTATTGTTTATTATGAACGTTTTAATGTTTTATTTTACTCTAATAATTTTTTTAATTGTGTAAAATCAATAAATATTTTTTTTTTTTTTTTTAAATCCAAGTGATCCGGGTTCGATTCCCGGCATGGGCGGTCTATTTTTTTTCTTTCTTTTTTTTTTAATTCTTGTTTACTATTGTTTATTATGAACGTTTTAATGTTTTATTTTACTCTAATAATTGTTTTAATTGTGTAAAATAAATAAATTATTTTTTAATTTTTTAAATTTTTGTTAATCCACGTGCACAAGACAAAAACTTTCATACTGGGGGAGCGAGCCAGTCTGAAGAGTACTCGGGTCCAGCGCCAGCGTTTTTTATTATACATTTCAGTGTAATTTTTTTGAAAATTTGAGGAAAAGGTTGTTACCATTGTATTTTCGTAGAAATTCAAATGCAGTCAAATTTAAACATTTATTTGAATTAACAAAAAACCGAAAGTTATTGAATTTGATATATTTTATTTTAAGCCTGTCTTACACTGTGCCGAATATCCTTACGAATATGAAAATGTTGTATTCGGCCAAAAAAGAGACGAATGGACAGGAAAAAACAGAGAAAAATCGAAGGCTTACGAATCCTTGCGAATGTCATACGAATGGTTGCGACTGTGACTGCTTGCGAATGTCTACCGATCATTATTGCGATTGTATAACGAATTCATATACGGATCTATTACGAACGTTGCGAGTGGCCTTGCGAGTGTTGCCGAGTGCTTGCAAACATATTATACGAATAAAACGAGTATGCAATTCGCATTGTTCGTAATGTTGCTCTTAAACTCTGGCATAGACCTATATTAATCTAATATAGGTCCCTGACACTGGCGAATTGCCCTTGCGAATATAACTTATTCGCCAATAACTTGTATTGATGATCGGGACATGGTCGCAAGACATTCGTAAATGTTCTTAACCATTCGCCACCATTCGTCTCTTTTTGCGAACATTGGCAACATGCTCCTAATATATATTCGCAAGGAAGTCATATTCTGAATGTTTCGCAACGTACTCGTAAGTATATTCGCAAACCATTCGTAATCATCGTAAAGGTATGCGTAGCGCTCGCAAGCATTCGTAAGGATTTTATTCGTGCACATTTTGCCAACATCTTGCGAATGATTGCGAATTCATTACGAATTTCTCAGGAATGTTTTGACCATTTCTTCCCAATTCACTGAATGTTGCAAAAGCCTTACGAATGCTTGCGAGTAACTGCAATTGCTTGCGAATGTTTTAAAAACAGTAAGAATATCTTGCAAACGTCTTGCAACTAAACGGCGATTTTGATGCGTATGTATTCTCAATGATCGGTACACATTCGCAAGCACTCGCAACCATTTGTAAGACATTCGCAAGGATTGGTAAGGCTTCCAATGTTCTATATTATTCATGTCCATGTGTCTATTTTTTTGCCGAATACAACATGTTCATATTCGCAAGGATATTCGGCACAATGTAAAGACAGGCATAACGAATGGTTGCGAATGGCTTGCTAGCGCCACGAATACATTGCGATGATTACAAATGTCTTGCGAGTACTAACGAGTACGTTGCGAAAAAAAATAGCAATATGACTTCCTTGCGAATATTAGGAGCAAGTTGCTATGTTCAAAACAAGAGACGAATTGTAAGGAATAGTTAAGAACAGTTACGAAAGTCTTGCGACCATGTCCCGATCATTGTGAATTATTGGAAAATGCTATTCGCAAGGGCAATTCGGCACAGTGTAAGAGTAGCTTAAGAGTATTTTGAAAGAGTTCTGATTATTTGATCACGTTTTTTATTAAAACAAAAATGAACACAAAAACATATACATTCCTGTAAAAAAAAATTTATGATTACAAATATTTAGTTATGAATTAAGCTTGATTTATTTTCGATTAGAAGTGTTGTGTCTCAGTATTACATATCTTTTTTTGTCGTGTTTATTGCAAAATAATTTTCTTGGATTCATGTAACCCAAGGTTTTTTTAAAAAATAAATATTGACTTGACTTCAGCCGTGCGTCCTATAATATGGGACGCTTACAATTTTTTGGTTTGTATACTAAAGTTTTGAAAGTTTTGGGTTTTAAAATAGATTTCTAAGTCAAGGGAGAGTAGTGAAACTTGAAAATAAAAAAAATGTGTAGCTTCCCTCTGTTTGTTTTTTTACCAGTCCAGCCATTTTGTCGGTTCAGCTGCTGATTTTGTTCAACAATGACAACCTCACAAAGGTAAGCAAGCATTTTTTTCAGTTTTAAACTTTTTGATGATATCTAAGAAGATAAAATGTTGATCTATACATAATCTATAAAATTGTGTCTCAGAATTTCCCCAAAGCTCATATTTTTGGTTTTGCATGTCTTTGAAGGTGCGTCCCATATATAGGACGCTAGGACTGAATGGGTAGGGGTTTTTGGTCAGTCACTTGAAAGCACAATATTGTTGTTTTCTTTTAGAACCTTCAATGTGCACGAGGTTATCAGCATGCTGGAGCCATACCAGGGAGCCAGAGGAAGGCAGACTGAATATCCTGGGTTGGGAATGGGAGGATCAGTTGTGATCGACCTGATAGCAGAGATGCAGGAAGACCAGTCTTTTCACCTGACCTTTGACAACTTATTCACCTCTCTCAAGCTGGTCGACTGCCTGAGCGCAAAGCAGATCGCGTGCACCGGAACAATCCGTTGCAACCGAATTGAAGACTGCCCTGTGAAGTCAATCAACGAAATGAAGAAGACGAGGCGTGGTACGTATGATTACGCCACAGATGTCAACTCTGGATTGCTTGTCGTCCGATGGAATGACAACAACATTGTCAACGTTGTGTCCAACAAAGTTGGCATTCATCCAGTCCAAACAGCACGCCCCTGGTCAAGATCAGAGAAAAAGAAAGTGGATGTGCCCCAGCCTTTCCTCATCCGACATTATAACTGAACGATGGGAGGAGTGGACAGGATGGACCAGAACATCGAGAAGTACCGAGTTAGCATCCGCAGCAAGAAATGGTGGTGGCCTCTCTTCATGTACTGCCTTGACCTCTCTGTTCAGCAGGTGTGGCACCTATACAGGCAGACCGACACATCTTCAGAAAAAGGTCTTGATCTCTTGGCTTTCCGGCGAGCCGTGCCAAAGTGTACCTTGCTCGAGCTTGTTCCCGTCCTGATGCCGGGCGTGGCCGCCCTGCGTCCCTGGACAAGAGGCCGCCTAGCCTACAGCAGTCCGCTTTGACAGGACGGATCATCTCATCGCCTCCATCCGTCGCTACCTCACCCACGACGCCTGTGTCAAGCTGGTTGTCTCCCTCATCTTCAGTCGTCTGGACTACTGCAACTCCCTTCTGGCTGGCCTCCCCGCCTCATCCATTCATGGCCTACAACGAGTCCAGAACGCTGCTGCCAGGCTGACGTTGAGGAAGACGAAGCGAGAGCACATCACCCCCCTACTTCGCTCCTTGCACTGGCTCCCTGTCAACACCCGCATCTCCTACAAACTGTCCACTCTGGTCTACAAGTGTCTCAACGACTCTGCTCCCGAGTACCTTCAATCCTCCCTGGACCTGTACACCCAGCCCTCCGACCGTCCCCTTCGTTCTGCTGCTGACCCTCTCCGACTCCACATCCCTCGCTCGAAACTCGCATCTGCTGGTTAGCGTGCATTTCCCTCCCCGGGCCCCTCCGTCTGGAACTCCCTGCCGCTTGAGCTTCGCCAGAGCCCCTCTCTTGACGCGTTCAAGAGTAGGTTGAAGACTCAGTTCTTCCCGTAGCTGGCTGCGACTTTCATGTTCGACGTGATGTGTTGTGCCCCAAAAGACATTCTTGTGCTGTGCTCTGTTAGAGGTGTTTTCTTTGTGCTAAATATTATTTTGTTTGGACCGAGCTATTGATGTGTACATTGTTGTTAAACAGTTGTTTGTTGTATGTTTACCAGGGTTTGCTAGTGTGTGATAGGGTTCGTGTCCGTCTGAAGATGTTAGCTTCTTTGTTTGTCCTGTGTTGACAACTCTTCGACAAGCGCTTAGAACTGTACCCACGGAATACGCGCTATATAAGCTTCATATTGATTAATTGATCACACCCTGGCCTACTCAGCTACGTTGCTCCCACTACGGCTTGAAGACCAAGCACATTAAGTGCCTCAAGTGCCAGACTCCAGTTCATGACCGGTGCTTCAAGGACTTTCACACAGAGTGACTGATCTAGTGTTTGTCAAAGCTACAACTTGTGCATGCAACACTTGTGTAGAAAGAAAGCAAGCAAAATGGTATATTCTAAGACTGATCTGATACTTTGAATCCATGCTAGTCCCTTCGTTTGATATTTTTGTTCCTAACGGCCTACATTTCTGGTTAAAGTGTTCCTAGCCACCTACATTTCTGGTTAAAGTGTGTTTTGTTAAAAGAATTATCATTCTTTCAGTTATAATTTGTTCATTTATTGTTTGTTTTATTTGAATAAACAAAAAGAAATAAACTACTTTTCATATGTTGAGTCATGAAAAACCCCTACCCATTCAATCCTAGCGTCCTATATATGGGACGCACATATTTCAGCCTGTAAATCACAAAAACACCCCAAAACAAAAAACTTAACTATCACACAGTTGTTTCCAAATAAAATGCAATACATTTCAAGCACTTTCATTAAAAAAAAAATTCCGGCACAAATGGGTTATTTTTAAAACAAACCGAGGGACCCAAAAATAGAAAACAAGTCACAGGAGAAAATATTTTTAGTATTTGAGTCATTTACTTGTGGCAGACTAAATATTATGAGCAAATTTACGAATGAAACGTCAATGATTGAAGTACGGTCAGAAACTTGAGTATGACAGACTTGAGACGGCCGCTGAGACACTGCATGATCAGTGTGATATGATAGCCTCAATGTGAATCAGTATAGCCTATATTTGTGTGTTAGTGTGTGTGTATATGTGTTAGTGTGTTAGTGTGTGTGTGTGTGTGTGTGTGTGTGTGTGTGTGTGTGTGTGTGTGTGTCACTATGTAAATATGAAATAAGGCTGAGAGTCTGTGCAGCGGACGTCAGTATAGCCTATATTTGTGTGTGTGTGTGTGTGTGTGTGTGTGTGTGTGTGTGTGTGTGTGTGTGTGTGTGTGTGTGTGTGTGTGTGTGTCACTATGAAAATTCTCTCTTGAATGCTCTAGCCACTTTCTTCTTTTTACATCAGTGTCTCTATCGTTCTTTCTTCCCCCTTCACTCCCCCCCCCCCCCCTTTCCCATACTAGTTTTGTCTTATTTTCTGTTTGATTTGCTTTGACTCTGATTTTGATCCAGATATTTCTATAGTATATAAGTGTAGCCGTGTGGCGGTTTCATGTACTGTTGTTCCTTTCTTTCGTTCCATACCCCAATTATTCCCCTTGAACATGCGTGTATGTCTTCGTTCCGTGGTGTCGTGTATGTCTTTGTGCGTAGATGCTGCGTTTTAATTGGTTAATCCCTTAACGGATGCGTACGCATCTACCCCCGACAGTGTGAGTTCGGGCAGTCTTACCGGTGATTTCGTTGTGTGTGTTTAGCCTTGAGACCGGTGTTATATTTGAAACAGTTCTTTGTGTTAGTGTGACATCTTTTAACATACATGTGGCCTGTGCTGGATTGTTAGTATTATCTTTGACCTTTGGTTTAATAGCTGATTTAACTGAGTGGGGAACGATTGCCAGATGCACATTCGTTAGTGTCAGAGTTTTGGTTCTGTTCATTCATCGTTCATACATTTTATAAGTTAGGTCTAGCGCCATAACAAGGCTTTAGATTAATACATATACGTCCACGCGAAGTAAATTCTGTGAAAAATGCCAGCTCTCTAGGGAGAGCCCCTAGATAGGGTGTTCCCTAGCGGTAAGCGTTCAAATGAAAGGGTGTTTGTACAAACGTAAAAGCCTGGCGATGCCTGTGATCAGAAACTGATGGTTTACGGGAGACAGACACACACAGGCCCTTTAATCTTGCAAATGAGAGCATTTACAACAACAAAATCTTCTATTAATGCTGTCAGGGGCAAGAAAGCTTGAAAACACGGGAAGAAAAACACTGCGAAGAAGAATGTATACACCCGTCTCCAAAGACCACCCAACCCATCTAAACATAAGTGAACGTTCAAACACTAATCATGTTTTACACGCATCCTCGTGTGCGCTGTCATCACAGGCCTGGCAGACCCAACCGTGTTGCTCTTAAGGCGATTTCAGACAGTTTTTGGCTTAGAGTATCTGTTAAACATTTAAAGACTTTAAAACAGCAACAGGTAGTATCATCCCAAAATAAACTCGTCGCGGGTTGGCAACATCACTACACCGTTATCTCTCCATGTTCTTCATGACAGCAATCTCGGGCTTTTCCCAAGAGCATGCTGCTGGGAACAGTTGTCAGCACTTTCGTTTGAAGTCGTTTCGTTTCGTTTCCTTTCAATCCGTTTCTCCTCCTTGGTGCGAGCTTGTCTGCTGGTTCAAGTTCGGGTCAATAAACACGAACATAATATTGGAAGGATTGGTAAAGATCATGAGTTGAAATATCTGTCAAGTATGTGAATATGGTTTGACAAACACGAATGTGCTGGCAGGGCAAGAGTTCAGTGAGATCATGATTGTGATGTTAGGGTTGCAGTGAACAACACGGCAACGAAACATTGGCCTCATACAGGATTGAAGAACAAATGCAATGTTCTGCGACTCTTTTATTGAATAGTATACCAGGACAATATACGAGGACACTTACCTTCGGCATTTTGTTTTTTTATGTATACTCTAGTTCTTGTAGTTATTTTCTATGTGATTCCTTTATAGTCCTTGGGGAATTTCATGACTGGATTTCCTTAAGGGAAATCAGACTATTGACCCCCGGCAATAGCGACACGACCCAGCCTTGGTTTGCAGCAGCGACAGATCTAAATGGATGCGTTCAAGATCCACCATTATTGGAACTCTTCGCCTTGACAAGATCCCCCTCCCACCGTCAAACTTTTTAACTGTTTAAAAGGATTTTTAACAAGATTTCAAAAAAACAAGTGTGAAAAGACATGAGCTTTTTGGAACCCACTGGAACTTAGTTGGAACCTTCCTCATTTTACAGTGAAAGACCTAACAGTAAATAATTTCAAACACAGAGACTGCCGTGTGAACTGAAAACAAGTCGCGTAAGGCGAAAATACAATATTTAGTCAAGTAGCTGTCGAACTCACAGAATGAAACTGAACGCAATGCCATTTTTCAGCAAGACCGTATACTCGTAGCATCGTCAGTCCACCGCTCATGGCAAAGGCAGTGAAATTGACAAGAAGAGCGGGGTAGTAGTTGCGCTAAGAAGGATAGCACGCTTTTCTGTACCTCTTTGTTTTAACTTTCTGAGCGTGTTTTTAATCCAAACATATCATATCTATATGTTTTTGGAATCAGGAACCGACAAGGAATAAGATGAAAGTGTTTTTAAATTGATTTGGACAATTTAATTTTGATAATAATTTTTATATATTTAATTTTCAGAGCTTGTTTTTAATCCGAATATAACATATTTATATGTTTTTGGAATCAGCAAATGATGGAGAATAAGATAAACGTAAATTTGGATCGTTTTATAAATTTTTATTTTTTTTTACAATTTTCAGATTTTTAATGACCAAAGTCATTAATTAATTTTTAAGCCACCAAGCTGAAATGCAATACCGAAGTCCGGGCTTCGTCGAAGATTACTTGACCAAAATTTGAACCAATTTGGTTGAAAAATGAGGGCGTGACAGTGCCGCCTCAACTTTCAGGAAAAGCCGGATATGACGTCATCAAAGACATTTATCAAAAAAATGAAGAAAACGTTCGGGGATTTCATACCCAGGAACTCTCATGTCAAATTTCATAAAGATCGGTCCAGTAGTTTAGTCTGAATCGCTCTACACACACACACACACACACACAGACACACACACACACGCACATACACCACGACCCTCGTTTCGATTCCCCCTCGATGTTAAAATATTTAGTCAAAACTTGACTAAATATAAAAAAGCATAAAGAAAGAAAGACACGAACGCCCTTTTACCTGAGCATTGGTTTTTCTACAGAAAAACTGTCACTACTTATTCTGCAGGAAAAAAGGAATGCAAACAATTATGCAGAAAATGCTTCAAACATTATTCTGCAGAAAAAATTGTTTTGTTGCAGAAAAAAACCCGATCCTTAGGCGGATGATGACAATAATCGGTTTGACTGCAGAGTTTCAATAAAGGCGAAAATTTTCATCCTCCTCTAAGGATACGTGTCCCATCTCTCTCACACTCGACCTTATACGTGATTACCGTGGCGACATTATTGCAGGGTGCCTTTGATATTTCCCCCTCCCCCTCTCTCTCTCTCTCTCTCTCTCTCTCTCTCTCTCTCTCTCTCTCTCTCTCTCTCTCTCTCTCTCTCTCTCTCTCTCTTTTCAGCGTTCGTTACACGCTTGTAACAATAAAGGAAACATAATTTAATTAAAGCAGTTACTGTGACAATTGTGATCGATACTACTTGAACTTGTATGTCACGCTTGATTCTCAGTTTAATTATTTTTGTCCCTACAACTTTCTCAAGTATGGTACAGTATGAATTCAGTAAGTGCAAATCATGATGTTCCTAGTTCAGTCTCAACTTGCAACGATTCCATTTGAAACGCAAAATTATAGCGTTTTCTGATTGGTTACCAGGTTGCAGTCGAATATAGATATGCAGAGTTGAGAGGTTGCATGCATGGTTCATCATTTGTTGCTCATGCGCGCGCACACACATTCAAAACAGCCCATACGTACATACGTCATTATTTGTTGCTAGGTTTAAATCCATTAATTTGCCATTTGGAACGGGAAACTCAGACGTTGAGTGCCACAGGCGGGCCTCTTGGAAATAGGGAAACAGGAGTTTTAGACAGCTGAAAGAAAACAGATCGCTGGCGACTTCAACTACCATGGTGGCTCTGATTCATTTGTCTTGGCAGTTCTCTGTCCTGACTCTTTTAGTATTTGGTGGTAAGTTGTCTCCATCAGATTTTAATTATCTTGTTTCGTTGGTCTTTTATTTTCAAGTCTTTTCAGGTTTGATGTTGTGAATTTGCGGCAATTTTTCAATGGTAATGATTTGAATGACAACAAG
>NC_090245.1:34088198-34125698 GCF_037325665.1 Littorina saxatilis | reverse complement strand
GAGACAATGACAATGACAAATTCTTTATTAACGAGGGTAATGGCATAAGCAAACAGGTGCTTTTTTACATCCAGCCCTCGCCCATGGGAGGGTTTAATCTAATGATAATACGTTTTTAAAAAATGTTGAAATATCAATTAAAGATGTGATAAGAACAAACGACAAACAAGCAAACGATTAAAGGCACAGTAAGCCTCCCGTAAACCATCACAGAACTCCCCGAGCGTCTACATACAGTACAAGCATACTTCCATTTGAACGCTCACTGAACGGGAACATCCTGGCTGCTTTCTGTCGAGCGTGAGAAATTTTCAAAGAATTTATTTTCGTGGACTTGTAACGCTGCAACAATGGCGCCTCGTACGTCTTGGTGCTGGACGGCTGTTGTGAATATTCAATACCGGAAATCACGTCCGGACAGTAAGCCTCCCGTAAACCATCACAGATACTGTCAGGCTTTTACACACAGTACAATCACCCTTCCATTTGAACGCTCACCAAACGGGAACATCCTAGGTGCCATACGTAAAGAGCGAGCAAATTTTAAAGAATTAATATTGCAGATTGTCAAAAATGAGTTACTTCCCTTCGGGTCTCATTCAGAAAAGCCCGGAAGCAGGGTCACGCAAGGGTCGTAGCAGACGACGGTTTATCAGTACATATCGCCGTTCCTCTCAACAGTCAACAAGTCGCGTAAGGCGAAAATACAACATTTAGTCAAGTAGCTGTCGAACTCACAGAATGAAACTAAACGCAATGCAACGCAGCAAGACCGTATACTCGTAGCATCGTCAGTCCACCGCGCACGGCAAAGGCAGTGAAATTGACAGGAAGAGCGGGGTAGTACTTGCGCTGAGAAGGATAGCACGCTTTTCTGTGCCTCTCTTTGTTTTAACTTTCTGAGCGTGTTTTTAATCCAAACATATCATATCTATATGTTTTTGGAATCAGGAACCGACAAGGAATAAGATGAAAGTGTTTTTAAATTGATTTCGACAATTTAATTTTGATAATAATTTTTATATATTTAATTTTTAGAGCTTGTTTTTAATCCAAATATAACATATTTATATGTTTTTGGAATCAGCAAATGATGGAGAATAAGATGAACGTAAATTTGGATCGTTTTAGAAAAAAATAATTTTTTTTACAATTTTCAGATTTTTAATGACCAAAGTCATTAATTAATTTTTACGCCACCAAGCTGAAATGCAATACTGAAGTCCGGGCTTTGTCGAAGACTACTTGACCAAAATTTCAACCAATTTGGTTGAAAAATGAGAGCGTGACAGTGCCGCCTCAACTTTCACGAAAAGCCGGATATGACGTCATCAAAGACATTTATCAAAAAAATGAAAAAAATGTATGGGGATATCATACCCAGGAACTCTCATGTCAAATTTCATAAAGATCGGTCCAGTAGTTTGGTCTGAATCGCTCTACACGCACGCACACACGCACGCACACACATACACCACGACCCTCGTTTCGATTCCCCCTCGATGTTAAAACATTTAGTCAAAACTTGACTAAATGTAAAAACCATCGCTCGAGTTCTTGTGAACCACAGCCGTTTGTTTCGTGCATAAAAACGTGCTATAGTAGATAAGCTCACATCGAGTCGCACTCAAATGACTAACTGACGACTACATGGTGAAAAAGGGAAACTGGATCACACGGGTTCACGATGGCTCAGGGGTAAGATAAACCACGCAAAAATAAATTCTTTGAAAATTGTTCGCTCTTTACGGACGGCACCTAGGATGTTCTCAATCGGCGAGTGTTTAAATGAAAAGGTGTTTGCACTGTGTGTAAAAGCCTGACCGTATCTGTGATAGTTTACGGGAGGCTTACTGTGCCTTTAACAGAATAAACAAATAAACAAAATATACAGACAAACGAACATGACATATTATTGTCAAAGGTATAATGAAAACTGTTTCAAGCAACAAAAAACGTGAGAGAGAGAGAGAGAGTGAGAGAGAGTTAAAGAGAGTTAGAGAGAGAGTGAGACAAACAGACAGACAGACAGACAGACAGACTGACAGACACACAGTCAGTAAAAAAAGAGATGTACTGCTAAGTAAACGTTGTGACGAAGATGAACGTTATTATGATGACACAGGAAATACATTTTCACAAAGTTCCAAAAGCTCTAGTTGGAATTCAATTGGAGGTCAATCCGCAGGATACACATCCGACGTTTCCAGTGGATCTGAAGGTAAGTGTGCTTTAGTGTGTGTATGTATGTGTGTGTGAGTGTGAGTGTGTGTGTGTGTGTATGCATGCGCGCGCACGTGTGTATGAGTGTGTGTGTGTGTGTGAGGATGTATGCTTGCGCGCGCACGTGTGTATGAGTGTGTGTGTATGTGTGTGTGTGTGCGCGCGCGCGTGTGTGTGTGTGTGTGTGTATACACGCACGCGCGTATGCACGCACGCGTGCATGTGTGTGTGTGTGTATGCGCGCGCGTGTGCATGTGTGTGTGTGCGTGTGTATGTGTGTGTGTGCGTGTGTATGTGTGTGTATGTGTGTGGGTGTGTGTGTGTGTGTGTGTGGATGTGCATTTGTGTGTGTTTGCGCGTGCTCGCGCGAGTGGTTGTGTGTTTGTGTGAGTGTGAGTGTGCATTAACAAAATAAAAGGAGATGTTAATGGAGATGTTTGTTCTGTTCATATAAATATGTCTTCTATATTGTTACAGATAATGAATTCCTGCAAAGATCTAACCGCTCTCCGTGGAATGATTGGACAGGATCATACTCTGCAGGTGGCGTCCCCAAATAGACGAATTACGAAAATAACTGTGTTGTGTTTGAATGGGTCGTGAAAGAGTTAATACCCTGAATTTTGTACTCAGACAAACATTGAAGTAGCCACACACTAGCGAGGGGTGTGTCGGAAACACGTTGACAGGAGCACGTGTGACTTTATTTGTCAGAGGAAAAGCAAGTGTTTTCACTCTTTCACAAACAATACAAACACGTTGGGGTAGACCAGCGAGGAAGAGTGTGTGCATGTGTATGTATGTACGTACGTTAAAGGCACAGTAAGCCTCCCGTATACCATCACAGATACGGTCAGGCTTTTACACACAGTACAAACACCCTTTCATTTAAACACTCACCGATTGAGAACATCCTAGGTGCCCTCCGTAAAGAGCGAACAATTTTCAAAGAATTTATTTTTGCGTGGTTTATCTTACCCCTGAGCCATCGTGAACCCGTGTGATCCAGTTTCCCTTTTTCACCATGTAGTCGTCAGTTAGTCCTTTGAATGCGACTCGATGTGAGCTTATCTACAATAGCACGTTTTTATGCACGAAACAAACGGCTGTGGTTCACAAGAACTCTAGTGATGGCTTTTGACTGTTGAGAGGAACGGCGATATGTACTGATAAACCGTCGTCTGCTACGACCCTTGCGTGACCCTGCTTCCGGGCTTTTCTGAATGAGACCCGAAGGGAAGTAACTCATTTTTGACAATCTGCAAAATTAATTCTTTAAAAATTGCTCGCTCTTTACGTAGGGCACCTAGGATGTTCCCGTTTGGTGAGCGTTCAAATGGAAGGGTGTTTGTACTGTGTGTACTATAAAAGCCTGACAGTAGTTTACGGGAGGCTTACTGTCCGGGCGTGATTTCCGGTATTGAATATTCATAACAGCCAGCACCAAAACGAGGCGCCAGTATTGTTAAAGGCTAAGTCCACGAAAATAAATTCTTTGAAAATTTCTCACGCTCGACAGAAAGCAGCCAGGATGTTCCCGTTCGGTGAGCGTTCAATTGGAAGTATGCTTGTACTGTATGTAGACGCTCGGGGAGCTCTGTGATGGTTTACGGGAGGCGTACTGTGCCTTTAACGTTGTAACGAAGATGAACCTTATCTGTTGACACAGGAAATACATTTTCACAGAGTTCTAAAAGCTCTATTTGGAATTCAATTGGAGGACTACCAGCACGATACACACCCGACGTTTCCAGGAGACCTGACGGTACACTATCAATTTTATGACACATTTTGTAGCAAGGTTTTGTATCTAAACACTTTGTTTTCAAACAGCGATGATACTTTTCAGAACAGTCCAGCACGAGGTGAACACACACATCAGTTTCATTCAACACTGTGTTCATGAGTGTTCGCGTCAGTTGCACTCAACACTGTGTTCAATATGAGTGTTCGCGTCAGTTGCACTCAACACTGTGTTCAATGAGTGTTCGCGTCAGTTGCATTCAACACTGTGTTCAAGGAGTGTTTGCGTCAGTTGCATTCAACCCTGGCGCCATGCTCCAACGAAAATAACTAAATAAATAAATACATTTGTCATCATTTTCACGAGTTTTCATTCACAAACACCTGGGAAATAAATCTCATGTTCCCCATGCAATAAATCCCCGGTTACCATAGTTGCAGGAAGCATGTTATACATGGATAATCAAAACAAAACCCAAGAGACACGCTCGGGGATTCTTTTGCTCTTTTCATTGGCGTTTCCCCAGACCTAGACAGACGACACTGCTTTGCAAAGTTCCAAAAACGAACTGGCAAACTGGCAAAAGTAAACAAAATACAAACCTATTTCATGAAAGGTCATCAATTCATCACAAACAAATGAAACCTAGCGATATGTTTTGTCTTCTTACATATGTAACCCTATGAGAACAATTAACAGGATACTCACAAGAAATTTCCGGTGGACGTGATGGCGCGTATGTGTGTGCGTGTGTGAGTGTGTGTGAGTGTGTGTGTGTGTGTGTGTGTGTGTGAGTGTGTGTGTGTGTGTGTGTGTGTGTGTGTGTGTGTGTGTGTGTGTGTGTGTGTGTGTGTGTGTGTTTTTGACTATAGTCAGTGGTGCAGTGTTGAGTTCACGTTGTAACGAAGATGAACCTTATCTGTTGACACAGGAAATACATTTTCACAAAGTTCTAAAAGCTCTCTTTGGAATTCAATTGGAGGACAACCAGCACGATACACGCCCGACGTTTCCAGGAGACCTGACGGTACACTATCAATTTTATGACACATTTTGAACACTTTCTCTGATTACAATATGTAAATGTGTGTTCATACTTACACATAAAGTGTTCAAAATGTAGTCACCTTGAGCAAGGTTTTGTATCTAAACACTTTGTTTTCAAACAGCGATGATACTTTTCAGCACAGTCCAGCACGAGGTGAACACACACGTCAGTTTCATTCAACACTGTGTTCAATGAGTGTTCGCGTCAGTTGCACTCAACACTCTGTTCAATGAGTGTTCGCGTCAGTTGCATTCAACACTGTGTTCAATGAGTGTTCGCGTCAGTTGCACTCAACACTGTGTTCAATGAGTGTTCGCGTCAGTTGCATTCAACACTGTGTTCAATGAGTGTTCGCGTCAATTGCATTTAACACTGTGTTCAATGAGTGTTTGCGTCAGTTTCATTCAACACTGTGTTCAATGAGTGTTTGCGTCAGTTTCATTCAACACTGTGTTCAAGGAGTGTTTTTTGTTTGTTTGTTTGTTTAACGCCCAGCCGATCACGAAGGGCCATATCAGGACGGTGCTGCTTTGACATATAACGTGCGCCACACACAAGACAGAAGTCGCAGCACAGGCTTCATGTCTCACCCAGTCACATTATTCTGACACCGGACCAACCAGTCCTAGCACTAACCCCATAATGCCAGACGCCAGGCGGAGCAGCCACTAGATTGCCAATTATAAAATCTTAGGTATGACCCGACCGGGGTTCGAACCCACGACCTCCCGATCACGGGGCGGACGCCTTACCAGTAGGCCAACCGTGCCGGTAAGGAGTGTTCGCGTCAGTTTCATTCAACACTGTGTTCAATGAGTGTTCGCGTCAGTTTCATTCAACACTGTGTTCAATGAGTGTTCGCGTCAGTTGCATTCAACACTGTGTTCAAGGAGTGTTTGCGTCAGTTGCATTCAACCCTGTCGCCATGCTCCAACGAAAATAACTAAATAAATAAATACATTTGTCATCATTTTCACGAGTTTTCATTCACAAACACCTGGGAAATAAATCTCATGTTCCCCATGCAATAAATCCCCGGTTACCATAGTTGCAGGAAGCAGGTTATACATGGATAATCAAAAGCAAACCCAATAGAAACGCTCGGGGACTCTTCGGCTCTTTTCATTGGCGTTTCCCTAGACCTAGACAGACGACACTGCTTTGCAAAGTTCTAAAAACGAACTGGCAAACTGGCAAAAGTAAACAAAATACAAACCTATTTCATGAAAGGTCATCAATTCATCACAAACAAATGAAACCTAGCGATATGTTTTGTCTTCTTACATATGTAACCCTATGAGAACAATTAACAGGATACTCATAAGAAATTCCCGGTGGACATGATGGTGCGGATGTGTTTGTGTGTGTGTGTGTGTGTGTGTGTGTGTGTGTGTGTGTGTGTATGTGTGAGTGTGTGTGTGTGTGTGTGTGTGACTATAGTCAGTGGTGCAGTGTTGAGTTAACGTTGTAACGAAGATGAACCTTATCTGTTGACACAGGAAATACATTTTCACAAAGTTCTAAAAGCTCTCTTTGGAATTCAATTGGAGGACAACCAGCACGATACACACCCGACGTTTCCAGGAGACCTGACGGTACACTATCAATTTTATGACACATTTTGAACACTTTCTCTGATTACAATATGTAAATGTGTGTTCAAACTTACACATAAAGTGTTCAAAATGTAGTTACCTTGAGCAAGGTTTTGTATCTAAACACTTTGTTTTCAAACAGTGATGATACTTTTCAGCACAGTCCAGCACGAGGTGAACACACACGTCAGTTTCATTCAACACTGTGTTCAATGAGTGTTCGCGTCAGTTGCACTCAACACTGTGTTCAATGAGTGTTCGCGTCAGTTGCATTCAACACTGTGTTCAAGGAGTGTTCGCGTCAGTTGCACTCAACACTGTGTTCAATGAGTGTTCGCGTCAGTTGCATTCAACACTGTGTTCAATGAGTGTTCGCGTCAGATGCATTTAACACTGTGTTCAATGAGTGTTCGCGTCCGTTTCATTCAACACTGTGTTCAATGAGTGTTTGCGTCAGTTGCATTCAACACTGTGTTCAATGAGTGTTCCCGTCAGTTGCATTTAACACTGTGTTCAATGAGTGTTTGCGTCCGTTTCATTCAACACTGTGTTCAATGAGTGTTTGCGTCAGTTTCATTCAACACTGTGTTCAAGGAGTGTTCTTTGTTTGTTTGTTTGTTTAACGCCCAGCCGATCACGAAGGGCCATATCAGGGCGGTGCTGCTTTGACATATAACGTGCGCCACACACAAGACAGAAGTCGCAGCACAGGCTTCATGTCTCACCCAGTCACATTATTCTGACACCGGACCAACCAGTCCTAGCACTAACCCCATAATGCCAGACGCCAGGCGGAGCAGCCACTAGATTGCCAATTATAAAGACTTAGGTATGACCCGACCGGGGTTCGAACCCACGACCTCCCGATCACGGGGCGGACGCCTTACCAGTAGGCCAACCGTGCCGGTAAGGAGTGTTCGCGTCAGTTTCATTCAACACTGTGTTCAATGAGTGTTCGCGTCAGTTTCATTCAACACTGTGTTCAATGAGTGTTCGCGTCAGTTGCATTCAACACTGTGTTCAAGGAGTGTTTGCGTCAGTTGCATTCAACCCTGTCGCCATGCTCCAACGAAAATAACTAAATAAATAAATACATTTGTCATCATTTTCACGAGTTTTCATTCACAAACACCTGGGAAATAAATCTCATGTTCCCCATGCAATAAATCCCCGGTTACCATAGTTGCAGGAAGCAGGTTATACATGGATAATCAAAACCAAACCCAATAGAAACGCTCGGGGACTCTTCGGCTCTTTTCATTGGCGTTTCCCCAGACCTAGACAGACGACACTGCTTTGCAAAGTTCTAAAAACGAACTGGCAAACTGGCAAAAGTAAACAAAATACAAACCTATTTCATGAAAGGTCATCAATTCATCACAAACAAATGAAACCTAGCGATATGTTTTGTCTTCTTACATATGTAACCCTATGAGAACAATTAACAGGATACTCACAAGAAATTTCCGGTGGACGTGATGGTGCGTATGTGTTTGTGTGTGTGTGTATGTGTGTGTGTGTGTGTGTGTGTGTGTGTGTGTGTGTGTGTGTGTGTGTGTGTGTGTGTGTGTGTGTGTGTGAGTGTGTGTGTGTGTGTGTTTGACTATAGTCAGTAGTGCAGTGTTGAGTTAACGTTGTAACGAAGATGAACCTTATCTGTTGACACAGGAAATACATTTTCACAAAGTTCTAAAAGCTCTCTTTGGAATTCAATTGGAGGACAACCAGCACGATACACACCCGACGTTTCCAGGAGACCTGACGGTACACTATCAATTTTATGACACATTTTGAACACTTTCTCTGATTACAATATGTAAATGTGTGTTCAAACTTACACATAAAGTGTTCAAAATGTAGTCACCTTGAGCAAGGTTTTGTATCTAAACACTTTGTTTTCAAACAGCGATGATACTTTTCAGCACAGTCCAGCACGAGGTGAACACACACGTCAGTTTCATTCAACACTGTGTTCAATGAGTGTTCGCGTCAGTTGCACTCAACACTGTGTTCAATGAGTGTTCGCGTCAGTTGCATTCAACACTGTGTTCAAGGAGTGTTCGCGTCAGTTGCACTCAACACTGTGTTCAATGAGTGTTCGCGTCAGTTGCATTCAACACTGTGTTCAATGAGTGTTCGCGTCAGTTGTATTTAACACTGTGTTCAATGAGTGTTTGCGTCCGTTTCATTCAACACTGTGTTCAAGGAGTGTTCTTTGTTTGTGTTACACGACACTTGAGATTGCCACAAGTTCTCAAATGCCGTATAGTTGTGTTCTTTTATTCTACGTCGCCCGTCTTCGCAGCAACAGAAAACAACTCGTCAAAATGAGTTCGAGGATTTATTCAGCATTCAATACATACAACTGCACAACGTAGCAGAACTCAAATAGAAGCTTTTTTTAACATTCAAATCGCGCTGGCATATATAGTAAATACTCAATCTCGAGAATATTCCAGACCGAACACGATACAACTACATTATACGAGCCGTGCATGGACTAAACTAGCGACATTCTCTCTGACGTACATCAAAAGCGCCGACACACTTAATCCGAACGAACGCTACGAACTCACGACTAAAACAGCATGGTAAACAACTTGTTTTGACAGGACTAGAAAGTTCACCTGCATTCTCGTCCAAGCATAAATATTGTGTTTACAAAATATAATATCGGTACTTTCCCACAAAGTACAAATAAGTCAACTACATGCAACACACAAAACTGAACCAAAGCTCAGCAACGGTAGCGTTTCCTAACAGTTTGTTTGTTTCTTCAACGCCCAGCCGATCACGAAGGGCCATATCAGGACGGTGCTGGTTTGACATATAACGTGCGCCACACACAAGACAGAAGTCGCAGCACAGGCTTCATGTCTCACCCAGTCACATTATTCTGACACCGGACCAACCAGTCCTAGCACTAACCCCATAATGCCAGACGCCAGGCGGAGCAGCCACTAGATTGCCAATTATAAAGTCTTAGGTATGACCCGACCGGGGTTCGAACCCACGACCTCCCGATCACGGGGCGGACGCCTTACCAGTAGGCCAACCGTGCCGGTAAGGAGTGTTCGCGTCAGTTTCATTCAACACTGTGTGCAATGAGTGTTCGCGTCAGTTTCATTCAACACTGTTCAATGAGTGTTCGCGTCAGTTGCATTCAACACTGTGTTCAAGGAGTGTTTGCGTCAGTTGCATTCAACCCTGTCGCCATGCTCCAACGAAAATAACTAAATAAATAAATACATTTGTCATCATTTTCACGAGTTTTCATTCACAAACACCTGGGAAATAAATCTCATGTTCCCCATGCAATAAATCCCCGGTTACCATAGTTGCAGGAAGCAGGTTTTACATGGATAATCAAAACCAAACCCAATAGAAACGCTCGGGGACTCTTCGGCTCTTTTCATTGGCGTTTCCCCAGACCTAGACAGACGACACTGCTTTGCAAAGTTCCAAAAACGAACTGGCAAACTGGCAAAAGTAAACAAAATACAAACCTATTTCATGAAAGGTCATCAATTCATCACAAACAAATGAAACCTAGCGATATGTTTTGTCTTCTTACATATGTAACCCTATGAGAACAATTAAGTGTGTGTTTGACTATAGTCAGTAGTGCAGTGTTGAGTTAACGTTGTAACGAAGATGAACCTTATCTGTTGACACAGGAAATACATTTTCACAGAGTTCTATAAGCTCTATTTGGAATTCAATTGGAAGACTACTAGCACGATACACACCCGACGTTTCCAGGAGACCTGACGGTACACTATCAATTTTATGACACATTTTGCACACTTCCTCTGATTACAATATGTAAAAATGTGTTCAAACTTACACCTAAAGTGTTCACAATGTGGTAACCTTGAGCAAGGTTTTGTATCTAAACACTTTGTTTTCAAACAGCTATGACACTTTTCAGCACAGTCCAGCACGAGGTGAACACACACGTCAGTTGCATTCAACACTGTGTTCAATGAGTGTTCGCGTCAAATGCACTCAACACTGTGTTTAATGAGTGTTCGCGTCAGTTGCACTCAACACTGTGTTCAATGAGTGTTCGCGTCAGTTGCATTCAACACTGTGTGCAATGAGTGTTCGCGTCAGTTGCATTCAACACTGTGTTCAATGAGTGTTCGCGTCAGTTTCATTCAACACTGTGTTCAATGAGTGTTCGCGTCAGTTGCACTCAACACTGTGTTCAAGTGTTCAATGAGTGTTCGCGTCAGTTGCATTCAACACTGTGTGCAATGAGTGTTCGCGTCAGTTTCATTCAACACTGTGTTCAATGAGTGTTCGCGTCAGTTGCATTCAACACTGTGTTCAATGAGTGTTCGCGTCAGTTGCATTCAACACTGTGTTTAATGAGTGTTCGCGTCAGTTGCATTCAACACTGTGTGCAATGAGTGTTCGCGTCAGTTGCATTCAACACTGTGTGCAATGAGTGTTCGCGTCAGTTTCATTCAACACTGTGTTCAATGAGTGTTCGCGTCAGTTGCATTCAACCCTGGCGCCATGCTCCCAACGAAAATAACTAAATAAATATATATAGACCTGTTTTGTTCGCTTGTCACGCGAAATGTCTATAATTAACTTACAACCCTGTACTTCAAAGCGTTCTTCTGGATTTTCCTGTTGGCCACCTAACATACAAAGGGCTTCAAAATTCATACACCTAGACCTGGCTATTTGTAGCAATTTGAGAAACTGTCGCTATTTCGATCAAATGCTTTTTGTTTAAATCATGAGGTTGAAAAAAAGTGTGAGAAAATGACAACCAAATAGATTTAAAAACGACCAAACTATTCCATAATGTAGTACTATAATGTGACTCTCTTTTTTTAGCAATATAAAAAAACTCCGACTTTCTGGCACAAGATATTGTGGAATATTTGTGTCAATAAAAACGACTTTGCTCAAAATCATTTGATTTCCTTCCCAACTGTATGGCAGTGATACTGAGAGTGTTCTAAAAGTGTTCTGCGACTATGGTCTAAACACTTATTAGTGTTGAAATTTGCGTACAGCAAGGTAAACACTTGTTCGTGTTCATATTGTTTACACATCTTTACATGTAAAAGTGTGTTCAAAAGTGGTTAAAAAAAGAGTTAAAAAGTGGAACAGTTCACTTTAGAGTGTACGTTCGCTTAAATGTGTGTGTGTGTGTGTGTGTGTGTGCGTTCGTGCGTGTGTATGCATGTGTGTCTATGTGTGAGTTGTGTGTGTCTTATGTCTGTGTTTATATATGTGTGTGAATATGTGTGTGTGAATGTGTGTGTGAATGTGTGTGTATCTATATATATATACGACTGTGTGTGTGTGTGTGTGTGTGTGTGTGTGTGTGTGTGTGTGTGTTCGCGATGCACGGCCAAAGTTCTCGATGGATCTGCTTCATATTTGGTGGGCATATTCAGGTAGACCCCGGACACAACCTGGTCGATGAGAATTTTCAAAACGTGCTCTCAGCGCGCAGCGCTGAACCGATTTTGGTTTTTCTGTTCATCTTCCCAGATCCATTCCCAGTAACTCTTCCTTATCTTCTCCAGTGTTTTGCGTTTATCTCCCTTCCTTCGTGTCTCGTCAATCCATATTCCCGTTACTATTTTTAGAAGGTCACTGTCCACAACGCTCAATCCATATTCCCGTTACTATTTTTAGAAGTTCTCCTTCGTGTGGCGTCAATCGCGTACGGTGCGCCACCGCCGGGTATTCGGCTCTACTTCTTCCCGGCGAAGCCGGCTACCCGGCGAAGCGGGTATTCATCTAGTATATATATGTGTGTGTGTGTGTGTGTGTGTGTGTGTGTGTGTGTGTGTTTGGTATGTGTGTGTGTTTGGTGTGTGTGTGTGTGCGTGTGTGAGCGTGTCCTCACAAGAATAAACTGTATATGTTGACACAGGAAATCCATTTTCACAAACGCTCTCACTGGAATTCAATTAGGGGACAATCAGCAGGGTACACACCCGTTATTTCCAGTGGACCTGACGGTTCGTGTGTGTGTGTGTGTGTGTGTGTGTGTGTGTGTGTGTGTGTATATATATGTGTGTGTGTGTGTGTGTGTACGTTCTAACGGGGATCAACATTATGTTTATACAGGAAACACATTTTTACAAAGTTCTAAAGGCTCTTCTTGGAATTCATTTTCACATGGCGCCAAAGGTTCTGATTTAACAAAAGGGAATGGAGGACAGTCAGCAGGGTACACACCCAATATTTCAAGTCGACCCGACGGTATGTGGGTGTGTGTGTATGATTGCGTGTGTGTGTGTGTGCGTGTACGTGTGTTTGTGTGTGTGTGTGTGCGTACGTGTGTTTGTGTGTGTGTGTGTGTGTGCCACTAAACTCAGTGAAAAAAGAAGTGAATTGTTGAACTTACGTTTTATCGAAGATCTACGTTATATACTGTTCAAAAAAAGAAACGCATAGCTTGTAATATTTGGTTAATTTAGTTATATGGCTACAAGGATATCCACCAAACTGCAGAAAATGTTTATCTGGTCGTCGACCTTTCGTCCATTGTCAAAAGTGAGCTCTGCACGTGACGCATGCGTTATCAGTGGCTACCATGTCAAAATTGCTCATTTGGCATGACCACTCGTCATGCTTCAGTGTAATCTCGTGAAACTCGGGGAATATTGAGCTCTCACCATGTCTTCCAAAACCCATAAAAGCGGATTGTTCGCCACAAAGAAATCAGACGACAATTCAGCGACGAAAGATGGCCCGATTGAGCAGAGAAGACCGCCAAATTGCATTGGGTCGTTTACAAGCAGGCCAAAGTCCAAGTGCAATCGCCAGGCACTTCCACGTGTCCCAGAGCACCATCAGTAGACTGTGGGTCAGGTTTCAAGCCACTGGCTCCGTTGCTGACTTGCCACGAGCGGGAAGACCAAGGGCGACAACTGCTGCTCACGACCGCTTCATACGGCTCCGCCACCTCCGGAATCGTTTCCTGTCGGCCTCATCTTCTGTCCAGGCTCTCCCCGGGCCACACCGATTATCGGACCAGACCGTGCGGAACCGCCTGCATGAAGCTGGTTTGAGAGCTCGCAGACCTCACAGAGGAGCTGTCCTCACCCGCCGCCATCGCCAGAACCGAGTGCAGTGGGGCAACCAGCACCTTCGCTGGACCGTCCGGAATCACTGGAGACACGTGTGGTTCAGCGACGAGTCCTACTTCCTGCTCCAGCGACATGATGGTCGGAGGAGGGTCTACCGGAGAGTAAACGAACGTTACGCGCCCAACTGTGTGGATGAGGCACCCGTTCATGGTGGTGGAGGCGTCATGGTGTGGGGGGCGATCAATACCGCTGGAAGGAGCACCCTGGTGCATGTCCAAGGGCGCATAACTGCCCAGCGATACGTGGAGGAAATTCTGCGCCCACACGCCCTTCCTCTTCTGGCTGACCAGGATGCCATATTCCAGCAGGACAACGCCCGCCCGCACACAGCACGACTCACCACCCAGTTCCTCACCGACCACCATGTCCAGGTGTTTCCCTGGCCATCCATGTCGCCAGACATGAACCCGATAGAACACCTCTGGGATGAATTGGACAGACGTGTGCGAAGGCGAGAAGAAGCGCCGGCAAATCACCGCGATCTATTGCAGGCACTTCAGGAGGAGTGGGACACCATCCCACAGCAAGATATCCGGCATCTGATCCAGTCCATGCCCAGAAGGTGCCGGGCAGTTGTTGCTGCTCAAGGCAGTCACACCCCCTACTGACTTGACAGCCTCGGCACCCAATCGTATTGATTGACTGATTGATTTGAAGATGCAAATGAACTGTGTGTGCATTCAACTGTGTCCATACCAAATTTCAAACAAATAATCTAAATATTGGATTTTCTGTTAATTTTTTCGAAAAATGAAACTTTTGGCAAGTAGCAACTATGCGTTTCTTTTTTTGAACAGATATGTTGACACAGGAAATACATTTTCACATATTTCTAAAAGTGCTCCTTTACCCGCAGCCAAGGGCTCTCATTTTACAAAGGGAAGTGGAGGACAATCCGCAGGATACATACCCAACATTTCCAGTGAACCCGATGGTACGTTTGTGTGTGTGCGTGCGTGTGTGTGTGTGTGTGTGTGTGTGTGTGTGTGTGTGTGTGTGGGTGTGTTTAGCGATTCTTTAAAACCTTCTTGACCGATCTTAATGAAAATTAACATACAGATTTTCCAGATGATGTTTTCTTGGTGTTGTTATCTTATTTATCTTTGTGATATCCTTCTTTTAGTGATAGGCTGCAATGTGACCATCTATTTTTTATGAGACTGCATTTCATTGTTGAAGCTTGAAATTGATTTATTATTAAAGTTGTCCGTATAAGATTTTTAAAGTGATTGCAGTGGGTTTTTTTCTCTTTTTTTTTCTTTTTTATATTTAGTCAAGTTTTGACTAAATATTTTAACATCGAGGGGGAATCGAAACGAGGGTCGTGGTGTATGTCAAAGAAACTACAATGGGACCTTAAAGGATCTTTCTCCGCCGGGTTATTCCGTGCAGTCCTTCGCTCGGGACTCGCTGGAAGTGGCTGGTAGAGGTGGTGGTATAGCCTTCGTTTTCAAAGACTCTCTGAAGAAACATTGCACCGTCACACAATCACCTCTGAGCCACCCCACCTTTGAGGCTGCTACTCTGACTATGACCGTTCAGGATTCTAGAATCAACATCGCCTGTGTCTATAGGCCACCTCCAAGCAAGAAGAATAAGCTCACGAACACTATGTTTTTTGACCAGTTTCCAGACTTTCTTGAGCATTGTGATTCTTTGCCTGGGAAAACTCTTGTGATGGGTGACTTTAATTTTTATTTTGAAAATGCTGAGGACTCCAACACCAAGAAACTCTCAGATTTGTTCGACATGTTCAGTTTTCACCAGTCTGTTGACTCTCCGACTCATAAGCATGGTCACATGTTAGATTTAGTCATTCATCGCCCTTCTGATGCCATTGTCAGTTCATGTTTTGTCAGTCACGACCTTAAGTCTGACCACAACGCCGTATTATGTCGTCTAAATGTTCCAAAGCCTGTGTCTGCCCCTGTAACAATAACTTTTCGTAGCATCAAGAAGATTGATAAGGAGTCTTTTAGACATGATGTAGCTGGTTTATCTCAAGATTGCTCTGTCACTGAATATAACCAGACGTTGCGCTCAATTCTTGATAGGCACGCCCCTCTCTGCCAACGCACGGTTCGTCAGCGGAAATCTAACCCGTGGTTCAGTAGCATCTCTGAGCAGTTTGGCAAACTGAAACGTGAACGTCGTCAGGCGGAGAGGTGCTGGCTTAAATCCAAACTCACTGTTCACAAAGAGATTTTTGAAACCATCAAACGCAAAGTAAATGACTTAGTTGAAGGCGCTAAAACTGCTTTCTTCTCTGCCCAGATTATAGGTAGTAGAACATGCAAAGAACTTTTTCAAAATTTCAATTCTCTGCTTGGAAAACAGACGGTTTCCAGCCTCCCTACCACCCATGACCCCAAGGACCTGCCAACTGTATTTTCTGACTACTTCACTGAGAAGATCGAAACCATCAGAAATAGCTTTCCTCCACCAGTGGCTTCGCCTCCGGCTTCACAGTTCTCTGGTTCTTTGTTGGATAGCTTCACTCCTGTATCTGAGCAGTTTGTTTTGAAGATTTTGAAGAACACAGTGCCAAAGTCTTGTGAGCTAGACCCCATCCCCACCAACTTGTTTTATGAAAACCTTGACCTTTTTCTTCCCATCATAACCAACATAATCAACTCTTCTCTCACTTCTGGCACTGTGCCAATGGACTTGAAAACTGCAGTAGTTAAACCTTTGATCAAGAAACCATCTCTGGATAAAAATCAGTTGAAAAACTATAGGCCTGTTTCCAACTTGCCATTCATTTCTAAAATTCTGGAAAAAGTAGTGCTTAGTCAGCTTCTCTCCCACCTTGAAACCAACAACCTCTGCAACCCTCTTCAGTCAGCGTATAGGGCTGGCCACAGCACCGAGACTGTTTTGCTTCGTGTTGTGAATGACATTCTTTCTGCTCTGGATAATGATGACCTATCAGTTCTGCTTCTCTTGGATAACTCAGCTGCGTTCGATACGATCGATCACTCTGTTCTGCTCTCTCGTCTCGAATCTGTTTTTGGCATTCACTCTACCGCTCTTCACTGGTTTAGTTCATATCTACAGGGCCGTAGTCAGTATGTGTCTGTCAATAATCTCTCATCTCCTCCATCTCCTCTCTGTTTCGGCGTTCCCCAGGGATCAGTTCTAGGCCCAGTTTTATTTGTACTATACACCACTCCTCTCTCTGCCGTCATCAAGCAACACGCAGTCAATCACTACCTCTTTGCAGACGACACACAACTCCAACAAGCATGCAAGCCTACAGAAATCCAAGCGGTGACGCACACTCTCCAAAACTGCACTTCAGATATTAAATCATGGATGACAAACAATATGCTCAAGTTAAATGATGACAAGACTGAATTTCTTCTTTTCTCTGGAGCTTCCTCTTCGACCACTTCCCTTCCAGCCTCCATCACAGTAGGTTCTAGTGACATTTCTCTCTCTGATAGTGCTAGGAATCTTGGGTTCATCATGGACTCCCACCTCTCAATGAAACAACACATCAAAAAAGTCTGTCAGACATGTTACTTTGAGATCAGAAGAATAGGTTCCATAAGAAAATGTCTCACTGTTGATGCCACTAAAACTCTCGTTACATCCTGCATTACTGCAACTCCCTTCTCATAGGCTGCATTGACTCCACTCTCCAACCCTTGCAAAAAGTACAACACTCTGCTGCACGTCTCATTTTCAGAGCACAGCATCGACAACCCTGCACTCCTCTCATGAAAGAACTTCACTGGCTTCCTGTATCTGAACGTATTAGGTATAAAGCTGCCTGCTTCTGCTACAATATCATCTCTGAATCGGCACCTGCCTATCTTTCTGAACTGGTCTCTCTCTACACTCCCTCTCGCACCCTTCGTTCTTCTGATGATGCTCGACTTCTCCGTCAAGGTCGCTTTAAACGCAAGGCTCATGGCTTCCGCACGTTTTCGTATTATGGACCTCAGTTATGGAATTTACTCCCCTTTCAATTACGTCACTCTCCATCCATTTCATCTTTTAAGTCCAATTTGAAAACTCACTTGTTCCAACAACACTACGGATAGTTCCTTAGTATAGAGTCTGGGGATGTGAGATGTGCATGATGTGTTGTTTGAATCTGACAGTGATTGTATGATTTTTGTATACATGTATTGTTGTCACGCGCTTTGAACTTCTGATAAGGCGCTTTATAAATGCCCGTTATTATTATTATTATTATTATTACAGTGTTTGTGTATGTGCGTGTGTGTGTCTGTGTGTGTGTGTAGAGCGATTCAGACTAAACTACTGGACCGATCTTTATGAAATTTGACATGAGAGTTCCTGGGTATGAAATCCCCGAATATTTTTTTCATTTTTTTGATAAATGTCTTTGATGACGTCATATCCGGCTTTTCGTGAAAGTTGAGGCGGCACTGTCACGCCCTCATTTTTCAACCAAATTGGTTGAAATTTTGGTCAAGTAATCTTCGACAAAGCCCGGACTTCGGTATTGCATTTCAGCTTGGTGGCTTAAAAATTAATTAATGACTTTGGTCATTAAAAATCTGAAAATTGTAAAAAAAAATAAAAATTTATAAAACGATCCAAATTTACGTTTATCTTATGCTCCATCATTTGCTGATTCCAAAAACATATAAATATGTTATATTCGGATTAAAAACAAGCTCTGAAAATTAAATATATAAAAATTATTATCAAAATTAAATTGTCCAAATCAATTTAAAAACACTTTCATCTTATTCCTTGTCGGTTCCTGATTCCAAAAACATATAGATATGATATGTTTGGATTAAAAACACGCTCAGAAAGTTAAAACAAAGAGAGGTACAGAAAAGCGTGCTATCCTTCTTAGCGCAACTACTACCCCGCTCTTCTTGTCAATTTCACTGCCTTTGCCATGAGCGGTGGACTGACGATGCTACGAGTATACAACGTCATCGAGTGAGGGACCGAAAAATATTGAAACTCGAGGATGATTTTTTTGTGGTATCAACCGAGACCGTAGGTCGAGGTTGATACCACACAAAAAAATCATCCGAGAGTTTCAATATTTTTTGGTCCCTCACAAGATGACGTTTGTGTAATTTGTGTATACAATGATAAATTGATTGTATACAATGTTCAATCTCTATACCTTCCTGTCACTGGAAGCAGCAACACTTGAAAGCATACGTTCCCTTGACAAACGTCATTTATGATTGGCGTCATCTATGAATGATGTCACTGTCTAGACTCAAGACAAGTGCCAGTATCGGCAAACCTTGTCGCAGCAAAGGCGTGCCTTGATACCATTGAGATCATAGGAGATGCACAGCAGTGCCGATACCAGGTTTCTTTAGCTTCACTTTAAAATGATATCAGAACGATAGTTATTCACTTGAAAGTGAACACAGGAGAGTTGTATACACGAGTATACGGTCTTGCTGAAAAATGGCATTGCGTTCAGTTTCATTCTGTGAGTTCGACAGCTACTTGACTAAATATTGTATTTTCGCCTTACGCGACTTTTTTTATATTTAGTCAAGTTTTGACTAAATATTTTAACATCGAGGGGGAATCGAAACGAGGGTCGTGGTGTATGTGCGTGTGTGTGTGCGTGTGTGTGTCTGTGTGTGTGTGTGTGTGTGTGTGTGTGTGTAGAGCGATTCAGACTAAACTACTGGACCGATCTTTATGAAATTTGACATGAGAGTTCCTGGGTATGAAATCCCCGAACGTTTTTTTCATTTTTTTGATAAATGTCTTTGATGACGTCACATCCGGCTTTTCGTGAAAGTTGAGGCGGCACTGTCACGCCCTCATTTTTCAACCAAATTGGTTGAAATTTTGGTCAAGTACTCTTCGACGAAGCCCGGGGTTCGGTATTGCATTTCAGCTTGGTGGCTTAAAAATTAATTAATGACTTTGGTCATTAAAAATCTGAAAATTGTAAAAAAAAATAAAAATTTATAAAACGATCCAAATTTACGTTTATCTTATTCTCCATCATTTTCTGATTCCAAAAACATATAAATATGTTATATTCGGATTAAAAACAAGCTCTGAAAATTAAATATATAAAAATTATTATCAAAATTTCTTTTTCGAAATCAATTTAAAAACACTTTCATCTTATTCCTTGTCGGTTCCTGATTCCAAAAATATATAGATATGATATGTTTGGATTAAAAACACGCTCAGAAAGTTAAAACAAAGAGAGGTACAGAAAAGCGTGCTATCCTTCTCAGCGCAACGAATACCCCGCTCTTCTTGTCAATTCCACGTGCACTGCCTTTGCCACGGGCGGTGGAGTGACGATGCTACGAGTATACGGTCTTGCTGCGTTGCGTTGCGTTCAGTTTCATTCTGTGAGTTCGACAGCTACTTGACTAAATATTGTATTTTCGCCTTACGCGACTTGTTTTCTTTTTATATTTAGTCAAGTTTTGACTAAATATTTTAACATCGAGGGGGAATCGAAACGAGGGTCATGGTGTATGTGCGTGTGTGCGTGCGTGTGTGTGTGTGTGTGTGTAGAGCGATTCAGACTAAACTACTGGACCGATCTTTATGAAATTTGACATGAGAGTTCCTGGGTATGAAATCCCCGAACGTTTTTTTCATTTTTTTGATAAATGTCTTTGATGACGTCATATCCGGCTTTTCGTGAAAGTTGAGGCGGCACTGTCACGCCCTCATTTTTCAACCAAATTGGTTGAAATTTTGGTCAAGTAATCTTCGACGAAGCCCGGACTTCGGTATTGCATTTCAGCTTGGTGGCTTAAAAATTAATTAATGACTTTGGTCATTAAAAATCTGAAAATTGTAAAAAAAAATAAAAATTTATAAAACGATCCAAATTTACGTTTATTTTATTCTCCATCATTTGCTGATTCCAAAAACATATAAATATGTTATATTCGGATTAAAAACAAGCTCTGAAAATTAAATATATAAAAATTATTATCAACATTTTTTTTTCGAAATCAATTTAAAAACACTTTCATCTGATTCCTTGTCGGTTCCTGATTCCAAAAATATATAGATATGATATGTTTGGATTAAAAACACGCTCAGAAAGTTAAAACGAAGAGAGGTACAGAAAAGCGTGCTATCCTTCTCAGCGCAACGAATACCCCGCTCTTCTTGTCAATTCCACGGGCACTGCCTTTGCCACGGGCGGTGGAGTGACGATGCTACGAGTATACGGTCTTGCTGCGTTGCGTTGCGTTCAGTTTCATTCTGTGAGTTCGACAGCTACTTGACTAAATATTGTATTTTCGCCTTACGCGACTTGTTATATTTAGTCAAGTTTTGACTAAATATTTTAACATCGAGGGGGAATCGAAACGAGGGTCGTGGTGTATGTGTGTGTGTGTGTGTGTGTGTGTGTATGTGTGTGTGTGTGTGTGCGTGCGTGCGTGCGTGCGTGTAGAGCGATTCAGACCAAACTACTGGGCCGATCTTTATGAAATTTTACATGAGAATTCCTGGGATTGATATCCCCGGATACTTTTCTCCTTTTTTCGATAAATGTCTTTGATGACGTCATATCCGGCTTTTCGTGAAAGTTGAGGCGGCACTGTCACGCTCTCATTTTTCAACCAAATTGGTTGAAATTTTGGTCAAGTAGTCTTCGACGAAGCCCGGACTTCGGTATTGCATTTCAGCGTGATGGCTTAAAAATTAATTAATGACTTTGGTCATTAAAAATCTGAAAATTGTAAAAAAAAATAAAAAATTATAAAACGATCCAAATTTACGTTTATCTTATTCTCCATTATTTTCTGATTCCAAAAACATATAAATATGTTATATTTGAATTAAAAACAAGCTCTGAAAATTAAAAATATAAAAATTATTATCAAAATTAAATTGTCCAAATCAATTTAAAAACACTTTCATCTTATTCCTTGTCGGTTCCTGATTCCAAAAACATATAGATATGATATGTTTGGATTAAAAACACGCTCAGAAAGTTAAAACGAAGAGAGGTATAGAAAAGCGTGCTATCCTTCTCAGCGCAACTACTAAACCGCTCTTCTTGTCAATTTCACTGCCTGAACGGTGGACTGACGATGCTATGAGTATACGGTCTTGATGAAAAATGGCATTGCGTTCAGTTTCATTCTGTGAGTTCGACAGCTACTTGACTAAATATTGTATTTTCGCCTTACGCGACTTGTTTATATTTAGTCAAGTTTTGACTAAATATTTTAACATCGAGGGGGAATCGAAACGAGGGTCGTGGTGTATGTGTGTGCGTGTGTGCGTGCGTGTGTGCGTACGTGCGTGTGTGTGTGTAGAGCGATTTAGACCAAACTACTGGACCGATCTCTATGAAATTTGACAAGAGAGTTCCTGGGTATGATATCCCCGAACGTTTGTTTCATTTGTTTGATAAATGTCTTTGATGACGTCATATCCGGCTTTCGTGAAAGTTGAGGCGGCACTGTCACGCCCTCATTTTTCAACCAAATTGGTTGAAATTTTGGTCAAGTAATCTTCGACAAAGCCCGGACTTCGGTATTGCATTTCAGCTTGGTGGCTTAAAAATTAATTAATGACTTTGGTCATTAAAAATCTGAAAATTGTAAAAAAAAAATAAAAATTTATAAAACGATCCAAATTTACGTTTATCTTATTCTCCATCATTTGTTGATTCCAAAAACATATAAATATGTTATATTCGGATTAAAAACAAGCTCTGAAAATTAAATATATAAAAATTATTATCAAAATTAAATTGTCCAAATCAATTTAAAAACACTTTCATCTTATTCCTTGTCGGTTCCTGATTCCAAAAACATATGATATGTTTGGATTAAAAACACGCTCAGAAAGTTAAAACAAAGAGAGGTACAGAAAAGCGTGCTATCCTTCTTAGCGCAACTACTACCCCGCTCTTCTTGTCAATTTCACTGCCTTAGCCATGAGCGGTGGACTGACGATGCTACGAGTATACGGTCTTGCTGAAAAATGGCATTGCGTTCAGTTTCATTCTGTGAGTTCGACAGCTACTTGACTAAATATTGTATTTTCGCCTTACGCGACTTGTTTTAAACTTGCCAAGCACATCATGTGGGGCGTTTAATAAATACCACTGATTGTTACAATATTCCTTATAAACTGTTATACATGTGTTTGAGCTACAATGGACATTAACATTTTCTTTTGACTTTTTTAAATTCGTTAATCTCCTTTAAATGTAGGGGCGGATTAAGGGGGGGGGGGGGGGGGGGTTACAGGGGTTCCGGAACCACCCCCCCCCCCCCCCCCGGCTGTCAAAAAAAAAAGTAATACTAACTTTAAAAGAAATAACAAGTCGCGTAAGGCGAAATTACTACATTTAGTCAAGCTGTGGAACTCACAGAATGAAACTGAACGTAGTCCGCCGCTAGTGCAAAAGGCAGTGAAAGTGACGAGCCTGTTTGGCGCGGTAGCGGTTGCGCTGTGCTTTACTGTATCTCTCTTCGTTTTAACTTTCTGAGCGTGTTTTTAATCCAAACATATCATATCTATATGTTTTTGGAATCAGGAACCGACAAGGAATAAGATGAAATAGTTTTTAAAACGATTTCGGAAATTTAATTTTGATCATAATTTTTATATTTTTAATTTTCAGAGCTTGTTTTTAATCCAAATATAACATATGTATATGTTTTTGGAATCAGAAAATGACGAAGAATAAGATGAAATTGTTTTTGGATCGTTTAATAAAAAAATAATTTTAATTAGAAGTTTCCGATTTTTAATGACCAAACTCACTCATTAGTTTTTAAGCCACCAAGCTGAAATGCAATACCAAACCCCGGCCTTCGTCGAAGATTGCTTTGCCAAAATTTCAATCAATTTAATTGAATAATGAGGGTGTGACAGTGCCGCCTCAACTTTTACAAAAAGCCGGATGTCACGTTTCAATATATCACATAAGGCGATTATGAAACGGTTAGTTACTACTAACTAACTAACCACACCACGACCCACTCTCGCAGTCATACAATTTAATAGAGACAACAAAAGTATAAGTTTCAGACGCCTGTTTATGTAAAAACTCGCCACCTCCCTCGAGACTTCACTCAAAATATGTTCTTTTACGTTCACAAAAACGTAAAAAACCCGTGGTCACTGACAAAATGCCAGTTAGAATAGAAAATTATAGTAACACGCTGATCCCGTGTAAAGATAAGAAAATACGACTGTTCTGCTCCAAAAGTGCTAGTTCATGCAGGTGTCACACACCCCACGTCGTCACTACTCGAGTATAATCACAGATAGCATAAATGACAACGGTGGTCAACGGGGTGCATAAGACATGGTGCACTTAGCTTTCTTTGGCCACTGGGTGGACGGCCTGTAATTAGTCTTTTTAGCCTCCACAACTGCTCCGTCGAATGAAGTGCTGGTTAGCGTGGTGACGAAGCAGGGAACTGTGGAGGCATCAGGCGCCGCACCCAGTCGCTGGTTAGCTGGTTAGCCGGTTCGCTGGTTAGCCGGTTCGCTGGTTAGCCGGTTTGCTGGTTAAGTCCGGTCCCGGTTACCACGTCTGCAGCTAGCAGTGTCCCGCAAAAGGCAGCCGAACAGAAGTTAGGAAAAGGCTGCAAACAGAAAGCATCGGTGCACTAAACATGTCAGCTACCCCTCACCCTCCACCTTTAAACATGTCATCTTTACATATCTCATCGAGCACGTGGGCCTGCACAAATGGACTTTTCACAACAACAAAACAGCCGTTTTCCGTCCTTCTCTCCCTATCTGCAAAAACCATATACAGATTAGTATTTTAGCGTCACAGAGAGCAAATTATGCGCTAACCTGGAAAGAACAACAGAGAGTATTTCATTCCACAAACACAGACTCGTCAACAGCGTTAAATAATGATTTATTACCTCAAACAGCCTATGAATGTAGCACTCTCATGGAAGCAAAACCCGCTTCCTCCCTGGAATGGCCTCTGTTCGTCAACAGTGACACAAACATCCAAAAAACCCTTGCCGAATACTTATGCGAAGACCATCGCACGGCGAAGGAAAATTGACGACTCGTCCTCAGCGAACATGTGGCGGTGAGAAGGTGATATCTCGTTGAAGTTCCTCTAGAGTGCCCGAATATTCTATTCGGTGAAGACCCTCATACTCTAGAAACCGCTGTATCGATCCTTCTTCTTCTGCCGCTGAGTGTCAAGTGCCCAGTTATAGTGTCTCAGACAGACAACCTTGACAAAAACACGTGACTAACCTTGTCACATATCAAGTTCAGCTATCGACAATTCTGCCTCGCAAAGCAGAATCACCCCCGAAAAATCCGTGCGCCGCAATTGACCAAGAGAAGGCACCCCACTGAGTGACACTTTCTTGGTCTATGTCACTAGATCGTGACACCGGATATGACGTCATCAAAGGTATTTATCGAAAAAATGAAAAAAAAGTCCGGGGATATCATACCCAGGAACTCTCATGTCAAATTTCATAAAGATCGGCCCAGTAGTTTAGTCTGAATCGCTCTACACACACACACACACACACACACACACACACACACACACACACACACACACACACATACACCACGACCCTCGTCTCGATTCCCCCCTCTATGTTAAAACATTTAGTCAAAACTTGACTAAATGTAATGAGTGGCTGCTAACACTAGTTGATCATGTTTAAAATCAAGGATAAGTCATAAATTGTTCATAAAATAGCTAAAATTCTTCAGCTTCTGGGGGGAAAAGCCCGCCAGACCCCCCTACGGGGCCTACCCATGTACCCCACAAGGAGTCTACCCCCTGAACCCCAGGTTGTAAACCCCCCCCCCCCCCCCTCTGGCTTAACTGCTCCGCCCCTGAAATGTGTATGTGTTGATGGAATATGTGTTGGTGAGACATATGTATGCGTATAACCATCATACCAAAGATATAGGCTAATGGCTAAGATTTTCATAAAATATGTTTGTCTGATATCTAAACATAATAACATCACATACACCGGTACACTTCAATAAATCTATATGTAGGCCTACTGTTATCTTATAACATCCTGATCGTTTGAATTGTTTTCATTACGTTGTCTTGAATCCCAACATATGATTGAGAACAAAATATGGGCATAATATTGTATAAACTCGAGGATGATTTTTTTGTGGTATCAACCGAGACCGTAGGTCGAGGTTGATACCACACAAAAAAATCATCCGAGAGTTTCAATATTTGTTGGTCCCTCACAAGATGACGTTTGTGTAATTTGTGTATACAATGATAAATTGATTGTATACAATGATCAATCTCTATACCTTCCTGTCACTGGAAGCAGCAACACTTGAAAGCATAAGTTCCCTTGACAAACGTCATTTATGATTGGCGTCATCTATGAATGACGTCACTGTCTAGACAAGACAAGTGCCGGTATCGGCAAACCTTGTCGCAGCAAAGGCGTGCCTTGATACCATTGAGATCATAGGAGATGCACAGCAGTGCCGATACCAGGTTTCTTTAGCTTCACTTTAAAATGATATCAGAACGATAGTTATTCACTTGAAAGTGAACACAGGAGAGTTGTATACACGAGTATACGGTCTTGCTGAAAAATGGCATTGCGTTCAGTTTCATTCTGTGAGTTCGACAGCTACTTGACTAAATATTGTATTTTCGCCTTACGCGACTTTTTTTATATTTAGTCAAGTTTTGACTAAATATTTTAACATCGAGGGGGAATCGAAACGAGGGACGTGGTGTATGTGCGTGTGTGTGTGCGTGTGTGTGTCTGTGTGTGTGTGTGTGTGTGTGTGTGTGTGTAGAGCGATTCAGACTAAACTACTGGACCGATCTTTATGAAATTTGACATGAGAGTTCCTGGGTATGAAATCCCCGAACGTTTTTTTCATTTTTTTGATAAATGTCTTTGATGACGTCACATCCGGCTTTTCGTGAAAGTTGAGGCGGCACTGTCACGCCCTCATTTTTCAACCAAATTGGTTGAAATTTTGGTCAAGTACTCTTCGACGAAGCCCGGGGTTCGGTATTGCATTTCAGCTTGGTGGCTTAAAAATTAATTAATGACTTTGGTCATTAAAAATCTGAAAATTGTAAAAAAAAATAAAAATTTATAAAACGATCCAAATTTACGTTTATCTTATTCTCCATCATTTTCTGATTCCAAAAACATATAAATATGTTATATTCGGATTAAAAACAAGCTCTGAAAATTAAATATATAAAAATTATTATCAAAATTTCTTTTTCGAAATCAATTTAAAAACACTTTCATCTTATTCCTTGTCGGTTCCTGATTCCAAAAATATATAGATATGATATGTTTGGATTAAAAACACGCTCAGAAAGTTAAAACAAAGAGAGGTACAGAAAAGCGTGCTATCCTTCTCAGCGCAACGAATACCCCGCTCTTCTTGTCAATTCCACGTGCACTGCCTTTGCCAAGGGCGGTTGAGTGACGATGCTACGAGTATACGGTCTTGCTGCGTTGCGTTGCGTTCAGTTTCATTCTGTGAGTTCGACAGCTACTTGACTAAATATTGTATTTTCGCCTTACGCGACTTGTTTTCTTTTTATATTTAGTCAAGTTTTGACTAAATATTTTAACATCGAGGGGGAATCGAAACGAGGGTCATGGTGTATGTGCGTGTGTGCGTGCGTGTGTGTGTGTGTGTGTGTAGAGCGATTCAGACTAAACTACTGGACCGATCTTTATGAAATTTGACATGAGAGTTCCTGGGTATGAAATCCCCGAACGTTTTTTTCATTTTTTTGATAAATGTCTTTGATGACGTCATATCCGGCTTTTCGTGAAAGTTGAGGCGGCACTGTCACGCCCTCATTTTTCAACCAAATTGGTTGAAATTTTGGTCAAGTAATCTTCGACGAAGCCCGGACTTCGGTATTGCATTTCAGCTTGGTGGCTTAAAAATTAATTAATGACTTTGGTCATTAAAAATCTGAAAATTGTAAAAAAAAATAAAAATTTATAAAACGATCCAAATTTACGTTTATTTTATTCTCCATCATTTGCTGATTCCAAAAACATATAAATATGATATATTCGGATTAAAAACAAGCTCTGAAAATTAAATATATAAAAATTATTATCAACATTTTTTTTTTGAAATCAATTTAAAAACACTTTCATCTGATTCCTTGTCGGTTCCTGATTCCAAAAATATATAGATATGATATGTTTGGATTAAAAACACGCTCAGAAAGTTAAAACGAAGAGAGGTACAGAAAAGCGTGCTATCCTTCTCAGCGCAACGAATACCCCGCTCTTCTTGTCAATTCCACGGGCACTGCCTTTGCCACGGGCGGTGGAGTGACGATGCTACGAGTATACGGTCTTGCTGCGTTGCGTTGCGTTCAGTTTCATTCTGTGAGTTCGACAGCTACTTGACTAAATATTGTATTTTCGCCTTACGCGACTTGTTATATTTAGTCAAGTTTTGACTAAATATTTTAACATCGAGGGGGAATCGAAACGAGGGTCGTGGTGTATGTGTGTGTGTGTGTGTGTGTGTGTGTGTGTGTGTGTGTGTGTGTGTGCGTGCGTGCGTGCGTGCGTGTAGAGCGATTCAGACCAAACTACTGGGCCGATCTTTATGAAATTTTACATGAGAATTCCTGGGATTGATATCCCCGGATACTTTTCTCCTTTTTTCGATAAATGTCTTTGATGACGTCATATCCGGCTTTTCGTGAAAGTTGAGGCGGCACTGTCACGCTCTCATTTTTCAACCAAATTGGTTGAAATTTTGGTCAAGTAGTCTTCGACGAAGCCCGGACTTCGGTATTGCATTTCAGCGTGATGGCTTAAAAATTAATTAATGACTTTGGTCATTAAAAATCTGAAAATTGTAAAAAAAAATAAAAAATTATAAAACGATCCAAATTTACGTTTATCTTATTCTCCATTATTTTCTGATTCCAAAAACATATAAATATGTTATATTTGAATTAAAAACAAGCTCTGAAAATTAAAAATATAAAAATTATTATCAAAATTAAATTGTCCAAATCAATTTAAAAACACTTTCATCTTATTCCTTGTCGGTTCCTGATTCCAAAAACATATAGATATGATATGTTTGGATTAAAAACACGCTCAGAAAGTTAAAACGAAGAGAGGTATAGAAAAGCGTGCTATCCTTCTCAGCGCAACTACTAAACCGCTCTTCTTGTCAATTTCACTGCCTGAACGGTGGACTGACGATGCTATGAGTATACGGTCTTGCTGAAAAATGGCATTGCGTTCAGTTTCATTCTGTGAGTTCGACAGCTACTTGACTAAATATTGTATTTTCGCCTTACGCGACTTGTTTATATTTAGTCAAGTTTTGACTAAATATTTTAACATCGAGGGGGAATCGAAACGAGGGTCGTGGTGTATGTGTGTGCGTGTGTGCGTGCGTGTGTGCGTGCGTGCGTGCGTGTGTGTAGAGCGATTCAGACCAAACTACTGGACCGATCTTTATGAAATTTGACATGAGAGTTCCTGGGTATGATATCCCCGAACGTTTTTTTCATTTTTTTGATAAATGTCTTTGATGACGTCATATCCGGCTTTTCGTGAAAGTTGAGGCGGCACTGTCACGCCCTCATTTTTCAACCAAATTGGTTGAAATTTTGGTCAAGTAATCTTCGACAAAGCCCGGACTTCGGTATTGCATTTCAGCTTGGTGGCTTAAAAATTAATTAATGACTTTGGTCATTAAAAATCTGAAAATTGTAAAAAAAAAATACAAATTTATAAAACGATCCAAATTTACGTTTATCTTATTCTCCATCATTTGTTGATTCCAAAAACATATAAATATGTTATATTCGGATTAAAAACAAGCTCTGAAAATTAAATATATAAAAATTATTATCAAAATTAAATTGTCCAAATCAATTTAAAAACACTTTCATCTTATTCCTTGTCGGTTCCTGATTCCAAAAACATATGATATGTTTGGATTAAAAACACGCTCAGAAAGTTAAAACAAAGAGAGGTACAGAAAAGCGTGCTATCCTTCTTAGCGCAACTACTACCCCGCTCTTCTTGTCAATTTCACTGCCTTAGCCATGAGCGGTGGACTGACGATGCTACGAGTATACGGTCTTGCTGAAAAATGGCATTGCGTTCAGTTTCATTCTGTGAGTTCGACAGCTACTTGACTAAATATTGTATTTTCGCCTTACGCGACTTGTTTTAAACTTGCCAAGCACATCATGTGGGGCGTTTAATAAATACCACTGATTGTTACAATATTCCTTATAAACTGTTATAAATGTGTTTGAGCTACAATGGACATTAACATTTTCTTTTGACTTTTTTAAATTCGTTAATCTCCTTTAAATGTAGGGGCGGATTAAGGGGGGGGGGGGGTTACAGGGGTTCCGGAACCACCCCCCACCCCCCCGGCTGTCAAAACAAAAAAAAGTAATACTAACTTTAAAAGAAATAACAAGTCGCGTAAGGCGAAATTACTACATTTAGTCAAGCTGTGGAACTCACAGAATGAAACTGAACGTAGTCCGCCGCTAGTGCAAAAGGCAGTGAAAGTGACGAGCCTGTTTGGCGCGGTAGCGGTTGCGCTGTGCTTTACTGTATCTCTCTTCGTTTTAACTTTCTGAGCGTGTTTTTAATCCAAACATATCATATCTATATGTTTTTGGAATCAGGAACCGACAAGGAATAAGATGAAATAGTTTTTAAAACGATTTCGGAAATTTAATTTTGATCATAATTTTTATATTTTTAATTTTCAGAGCTTGTTTTTAATCCAAATATAACATATGTATATGTTTTTGGAATCAGAAAATGACGAAGAATAAGATGAAATTGTTTTTGGATCGTTTAATAAAAAAATAATTTTAATTAGAAGTTTCCGATTTTTAATGACCAAACTCACTCATTAGTTTTTAAGCCACCAAGCTGAAATGCAATACCAAACCCCGGCCTTCGTCGAAGATTGCTTTGCCAAAATTTCAATCAATTTAATTGAATAATGAGGGTGTGACAGTGCCGCCTCAACTTTTACAAAAAGCCGGATGTCACGTTTCAATATATCACTTAAGGTGATTATGAAACGGTTAGTTACTACTAACTAACTAACCACACCACGATCCACTCTCGCAGTCATACAATTAAATAGAGACAACAAAAGTATAAGTTTCAGACGCCTGTTTATGTAAAAACTCGCCACCTCCCTCGAGACTTCACTCAAAATATGTTCTTTTACGTTCACAAAAACGTAAAAAACCCGTGGTCACTGACAAAATGCCAGTTAGAATATAGAAAATTATAGTAACACGCTGATCCCGTGTAAAGATAAGAAAATACGACTGTTCTGCTCCAAAAGTGCTAGTTCATGCAGGTGTCACACACCCCACGTCGTCACTACTCGAGTATAATCACAGATAGCATAAATGACAACGGTGGTCAACGGGGTGCATAAGACATGGTGCACTTAGCTTTCTTTGGCCACTGGGTGGACGGCCTGTAATTAGTCTTTTTAGCCTCCACAACTGCTCCGTCGAATGAAGTGCTGGTTAGCGTGGTGACGAAGCAGGGAACTGTGGAGGCATCAGGCGCCGCACCCAGTCGCTGGTTAGCTGGTTCGCTGGTTAGCCGGTTCGCTGGTTAGCCGGTTTGCTGGTTAAGTCCGGTCCCGGTTACCACGTCTGCAGCTAGCAGTGTCCCGCAAAAGGCAGCCGAACAGAAGTTAGGAAAAGGCTGCAAACAGAAAGCATCGGTGCACTAAACATGTCAGCTACCCCTCACCCTCCACCTTTAAACATGTCATCTTTACATATCTCATCGAGCACGTGGGCCTGCACAAATGGACTTTTCACAACAACAAAACAGCCGTTTTCCGTCCTTCTCTCCCTATCTGCAAAAACCATATACAGATTAGTATTTTAGCGTCACAGAGAGCAAATTATGCGCTAACCTGGAAAGAACAACAGAGAGTATTTCATTCCACAAACACAGACTCGTCAACAGCGTTAAATAATGATTTATTACCTCAAACAGCCTATGAATGTAGCACTCTCATGGAAGCAAAACCCGCTTCCTCCCTGGAATGGCCTCTGTTCGTCAACAGTGACAACAACATCCAAAAAACCCTTGCCGAATACTTATGCGAAGACCATCGCACGGCGAAGGAAAATTGACGACTCGTCCTCAGCGAACATGTGGCGGTGAGAAGGTGATATCTCGTTGAAGTTCCTCTAGAGTGCCCGAATATTCTATTCGGTGAAGACCCTCATACTCTAGAAACCGCTGTATCGATCCTTCTTCTTCTGCCGCTGAGTGTCAAGTGCCCAGTTACGGTGTCTCAGACAGACAACCTTGACAATAACACGTGACTAACCTTGTCACATATCAAGTTCAGCTATCCACAATTCTGCCTCGCAAAGCAGAATCACCCCCGAAAAATCCGTGCGCCGCAATTGACCAAGAGAAGGCACCCCACTGAGTGACACTTTCTTGGTCTATGTCACTAGATCGTGACACCGGATATGACGTCATCAAAGGTATTTATCGAAAAAATGAAAAAAAAGTCCGGGGATATCATACCCAGGAACTCTCATGTCAAATTTCATAAAGATCGGCCCAGTAGTTTAGTCTGAATCGCTCTACACACACACACACACACACACACACACACACACACACACACACACACACACACATACACCACGACCCTCGTCTCGATTCCCCCCTCTATGTTAAAACATTTAGTCAAAACTTGACTAAATGTAATAAGTGGCTGCTAACACTAGTTGATCATGTTTAAAATCAAGGATAAGTCATAAATTGTTCATAAAATAGCTAAAATTCTTCAGCTTCTGGGGGGAAAAGCCCGCCAGACCCCCCTACGGGGCCTACCCATGTACCCCACAAGGAGTCTACCCCCTGAACCCCAGGTTGTAAACCCCCCCCCCCCCCCCCCTCTGGCTTAACTGCTCCGCCCCTGAAATGTGTATGTGTTGATGGAATATGTGTTGGTGAGACATATGTATGCGTATAACCATCATACCAAAGATATAATGGCTAAGATTTTCATAAAATATGTTTGTCTGATATCTAAACATAATAACATCACATACACCGGTACACTTCAATAAATCTATATGTAGGCCTACTGTTATCTTATAACATCCTGATCGTTTGAATTGTTTTCATTACGTTGTCTTGAATCCCAACATATGATTGAGAACAAAATATGGGTATAATCTATTGATCCTCGGCATTTGTCAATTGACTGTTTGTTGTAGACACTGATGCTACTCTGACATCCTCGCAACCCAATGGTAAAACAATATTTTATGTGTGTGTGTATTAGTGTGTGTGTGTGTGTGTGTGTGTGTGTGTGTGTGTGTGTGCTGGTATGTGCGTGTGTGTACATGTGTGTGTGTGTATGTGTGTGTGTATGCTCATGCCTGCCTGTATGTTGGTTCGTGTGTGTGTGTGTGTGTGTGTGTGTGTGTGTGTGTGTATGTATATGTGTGTTAGTTTGTTGTCGTGTATGTGTGTGTGTGTGTGTGTGTGTGTGTGTGTTGTCGTGTGTTTTGTGTGTGTGTGTGTGTGTGTGTGTGTGTGTGTCTGTCTGTCTGTCTGTCTGTCTGTGTGCGTGTGTGTGTGTGCGTGCATGCCGGTGTGTGTGTGTGTGTGTGTGTGTGTGTGTGCGTGCATGCATGAATGCGTGCGTGCATATGTGCGTGTTTGTGTGACATCAAAACAGAAAGAGATCGCATGTTGATGTATTCCCACGTTGACATCATACTCGTCCCAAGTTGTCGGACTGTTCATAAATCATACCTGATGAGCCTCAATCGTTCTGGCAAAAGAAGGCAAAGCAAATTGCACGACACACTGTCAAAGTTGCAAGCAGATCCGACCATCATTTAGACATGAAATATTTACAGTTACTGATCACCTTTAGTCAAGCATTGAAATACACGAGTTGCTTTGGCAGAGTGCGGCACCGAGGCGGACATCGTGTTCGTGCTGGACTCGTCGGCCAGCGTGAGAGAGTCCAACTTCAAGCTGCTGCTGTCCTTCGTCAACAGTCTGACCAAGGACTGGGACATCGGTCCGGACAGCATCCGTGTGGGCGTGGAGAAGTTCTCCGTTAAGACTAACACCGAGTTCCACCTCAACCAGTTCAACGACAAGCAGCAGTTGATGAATGCCACCAACAACATCAAGTTCAACCCAGGAACCACCAACACAGGTGAGTGAGGTACATGTACACAGTGAAGGACAGAAACATTGATGTCTTTCTGGGCTTACATCATGTCTGCATAATTAGATGTCAAAATGGTGGGAGATTTCGGTTTAAGAAACTATATACGAACATACTCTGATGGACATTTTGAGAAAGTTTGATATGGTTGAATTAAAAAGATGAAAGAGGAAATATAGACGCACGCACAGCATTGTGGTGTACATGAACAACTGGTCAGCAAGGGTCAGCTCAAGGACAGATAGACACACAAACCTGATTTAAATAGCAACAGTACAAGAACCCCAAAGATCCACATGATATCGATATCTTTCTTTATTTCTTTATTTGGTGTTTAACGTCGTTTTCAACCACGAAGGTTATATCGCGACGAGGGAAAGGGGGGAGATGGGATAGGGGAAAGGGGGGAGATGGGATAGAGCCACTTGTTAAGTGTTTCTTGTTCACAAAAGCACTAATCAAAAAATTGCTCCAGGGGCTTGCAACGTAGTACAATATATGACCTTACTGGGAGAATGCAAGTTTCCAGTACAAAGGACTAAACATTTCTTACATACTGCTTGACTAAAATCTTTACAAACATTGACTATATTCTATACAAGAACCACTTAACAAGGGTAATAAGTGAAGAATTTTATGGGTGAGAAAAGGAAAGTAAAAGGACTTTGGGGAGGCAGAAATAGAGAAGAAACAAGAAAAAGATCCTAATTAGGTTCACGGCATCGAGAGTGATGCGACCTTCTCTCAGAGGTTAGTAGAGAAGGCTCCCCCATCCACCACCCGGGGGACGCGCCTCTACGCCAATTAGGGGGCGCGAGGACATGATATCGATATCTTGTGACACCATTTGACCAATGTTACATTTACATCGCTAATTACTTCCCTCCCAGCCGACGCCCTTCGCCACTTGAAGGACGTCATGTTCAAAAGCAGCAACGGCGACCGCCCCGGCGTGCCCAACATCGCCATCATCATCACTGACGGCAAGTCCAACAACGTCTCCAAGACTAAGACACAGGCTGAGGCCGCCAGAAAGGCAGGCATCGCGCTGTTGGTTATGGGTGTCGGCAAGGGCATCTCAAAGGGCGAGCTGCAGAACATTACCGGACAGTCCGACCGCGTCTTCGTGGCCAAGAGCTTCTTCGAAATGGGTGACATCAAGGCGGTGTTGCAGGAGCAGACTTGCAGAGGTAAGTGGAAGCTAAAGTTGGTGATCTTTCACGGTCAATTCAAAATGTGTGATCTAACTCAAGTCAATTCGATGAAGGTGACGTTATAGAAATAATCATTGACGACGAAGCTTTGTCCTAGTTCGAGATTGATCTTCTGGAGTTCTGGTTGACAAGTTTTAGACCATGAATGGCACCAGCGCAGGAACACGTGTGTGGGATACGTTTCGCGTAAAATACTAGAAAGTAGGCAAACACTGTGTATGAATGCATATATGCGCGACAATGATACCATTGAGTAACAAACAACAACTCCAATTATAAGTTCCCTCCACTGTATTTGGTCAAATAAATAATACAGTTATGACCACTGATGAGACACAATAGTGTCGAAACACGTGTCTGGTCTAGGTACAAATACAATGGTCCTCCTCAGGACTAGATTACCTTGCGATACGTCCCCCACAAAGGGACTTTGCTCTGTAAATCTCGGTCCCCCTTGAGGAGGGTCTGATGCTCCCAATAGGCTGTCTGTGAAGGGATACTTATTTCTCTATCTATCTCTGCTAAGAGATTTTAACAAATCTCGGAAGAAAGTCTCTGCTGACTTTCAATTGTTTCTTTCACAATTTCTGATGTTGTATATATATATATATATATATATATATATATATATATATATATATATATATATACACACATACACACACAATCATGAAAAGAAAGATATCAGGGTTATGGATTCAAAACCGGGTACTCACAGGTTTGAAGACAGGTTTGACAATCCCGTGCACAAACTAACACAATAATCTTACCCGGATCCATCAAAAATCGCTACCCGTGAGGTAAACAGAAAAACACACACACAGTCCGTGAAATCACTGGCACACGATATCCACAGTATAATACCGACACACGGCTAGTGTGTAAGTGAAAAAAATGCAGTCACAGTTCACAGTTAGGATTTGGACCAGACTGCGGCAACCGTCTAATCTAGTTGCTAAATACTAATTACATCTTAATTAAATAGGTTCTCCTGAACATGGCTTAACTTAACTATAGCACACACACAAAACTGCCGATATGTCCTTCACTTGAAAGAAGTAGTATGTACTTAATTCTCCGACTGGCGATCTCGACCTAACCAGTTCACTTCGTCCCGTGACCTTTCTGGGTCCAACTGTACGGACTTTCCTGTAACCTCGTTGCTAGCTTCGTGAAAGTCCCGTCCAACTTCAGCTAAACTGGTCCAGAGAAATAAGATATTCGGTGGCTTCTCAGATTATTCTTCTTTCCCGGCATCTGGCCACAATCCTCTTCTCATGGACAAGTTACTGGACGCACTGCACAAACATGAAGAGCGGACATCTTGTTTTTACAATCTGTCCTCTACGAACTAGTTTCTGCAATGTAAATCGGTTCAGCTTACGCGATACACAAAATATCGATATTCGAATGCCTATTAAAGTTACCTGTTAAAGTGCTTTGACGATCGCGTCTCAGAAAACACAAGTAAGGGTTAGAACCTTTTTCTGCATTCTCTCCGGGCGATTAACATCGAGACCTTTCTCCTCCATGGACAGTCGTCAATTGTGCTGCTAAACTAGCTACGATTCACGAAGTTAACTGTTCGCTGGTTTGTGAGCTGTGTTTACTCCGTGCAATATAACTTTCCACGTGTATCTCGTTGGCTTTCGTGAATCGTGAATTAAGGATGCAAATACTAACTCCGCCTGACTCAGTTGTTAGCCGTTTGATTTCCTTCACAAACACACAATTTTAGGCAAACTCAATTTATTGCCATATTTCATCTGACCGTATATGTGTTGCAGCCACTGATGCCACTCAGACACCCTCGCAAACAAGTGGTTAGACAAACTGTTTGTGTATGTTTGTCTCGGTCTGTTGACCGATGTTTGTGTCTGTGACTGACTGGTTGGTGATCAGTTCCAGAAGAAATGAGCAATGGTGTACTATACACTTAAGATTTAAGAGAGAAAGTAGGGAAACAACTTCGGCATAGGCCTATCTACTCTAGTTATTGCTAATTTTTATCAAATGATATGTCTGTTACAGCCACAGATGCCAGTCAGACACCCTCGCAACCCAATGGTAAAACAATACCTGTAATATTATTGTATGTGTGTTTATGTCTGTATCTGCGCGCGAGTCTGCCTGGGGGGGAGGGGGGGTGTTTTTCTTTAAGGCATCTAGGAACGCTGAAGAAGAAGAAGAAGAAGAAGAAGAAGAAGTTTAAGGCATCAAAATTCAGAAGTTTTTATTGAAAAAAGAATATCGCAACGGGAAAAAAATTAACACATATTTTGCAACGTTAACAATCAAATCGTCGTAAATGGACTTCAAAAACTGAATGTGTGCTACACTT
>NC_090245.1:34060698-34085698 GCF_037325665.1 Littorina saxatilis | reverse complement strand
AATACACACACTTCCAGAATACAATGATCGCCAAACACATGGAAAGTCTGGTTGACCCTCGTCAAGCTTCAAACTCAAGCATGGTCGTGTTCTGATCAAAAGCTTGAAAACTATGATTTTTTGGAATATCTTTTAAGCAAGAGCATTCGCACTTCATAATATTTCGGTGTTGTGATGACCTCAAGGCATGGCGAACGTCTGGTTATTCCTTGTCAAATGTATTGGTCGTGCAACAGGGTATGGAAGACTTATATGAAGCTTTACCATTTAATCTTAACATACAAGTCAGATGTATTGGTCGTGCAACAGGGTATGGAAGACTTATATGAAGCTTTACCATTTAATCTTAACACACAAGTCAGATGTATTGGTCGTGCAACAGGGTATGGAAGACTTATATGAAGCTTTACCATTTAATCTTAACACACAAGTCAGATGTATTGGTCGTGCAACAGGGTATGGAAGACTTATATGAAGCTTTACCATTTAATCTTAACATACAAGTCAGATGCAATGACCTCCAATCAGCAGCAGGGTCGAGTATGGGTAAACAAAAATTGAAATTTATTAGTTCCTTTATTTTTGTTTGCAGTTGGGGTTTTCACATTTTAGGAATCGATAAATGATCTAACGGGCGCTGTAGCGGGGTGGTAAGACGTCGGCCTCTTAATCGGAAGGTCGAGGGTTCGAATCCCGGCCGCGGCCGCCTGGTGGGTTAAGTGTGGAGATTTTTCCGATCACCCAGGTATACTTATGTGCAGACTTGCTAGTGGCTTATCCCCCTTCGTGTGTACACGCACGCACTAGACCAAGTGCGCACGGAAAAGATCCTGTAATCCATGTCAGAGTTCGGTGGGTTATAGAAACACGAAAATACCCAGCATGCTTCCTCCGAAAGCGGCGTATGGCTGCCTAAATGGCGGGGTAAAAACGGTCATACACGTAAAATTCCACTCGTGCAAAAACACGAGTGTACGTGGAAGTTTCAGCCCACGAACGCAGAAGAAGAAGAAGAAGAAGATAAATGATCTCTAGACGGAAAAGTGGACAAACAATTAGGAGCACAACAAAAGAAAAAAAACTTGAAGAAATGTTTATGAGACTTATCTTAGAATGTCCCTAAGATGATCGTAACAAAGACAAGCCATTAAAGGCCGTAAGGTCGAAGTTCTTGCAATTTGTTTGGGTTGTCCTGAATTAAACGTTCCATAAATTTAATATTTCTTGTTTTGTGATGGTTAGTTGTTCGCCATGCTGCTGCTTCTGCTGCTATGTGGGTGTAGGGATGTGTGGTTGTGTGGGGGTTTACATGTTATCAGCGAGACAGTTTTCAGTGAGGTTGTCAGTAACATGGGGTTTTGTTCATCTGTTTACATGTTATCAGCGAGACAGTTTTCAGTGAGGTTGTTAGTAACATGGGGTTTTGTTCATCTGTCTTTGATACAGGCATCACCAAAACGAAGGCGCCCGTGAAATCTGGTAAGTAACGGTACATGATCTGATAAAACTTAAGATGTTGTTGCCACAATGAATTTTTCTGTCAGGTGTCTGTCTGTCTGTCTTTCTGTCTTTTTGTCTGTCTTTCTGTCTTCGTGTGTCTTTATCTGTGTGTGTGTGTGTGTGTGTGTGTGTGTGTGTGTGTGTGTGTGTGTGTGTGTGTGTGTACTTGTGCTTGTTGGTGTGTGCTTGCTTGTCTTCTGCGTGCGTGCGTACGTACGTGCGTACGAGCGTGCGTGCGTGCGTGCGTGTGTGTATGTATTATGAAGGTGACAGGAAGTGAGTCTGAGAATAACAAAATCTCTTTTTATCTTTCGTCGATGCAGGTCAAAGAAAATCACAACCGTCTCCAGGCTGGGGTACGTACCTTGACCTGATCACATAAAGCTTGTATTTAAGTGATTACAGTTAACTTGTGTATGTAATTGTGCTCGTGCTCTTCGAAGGTGTGTGTGTGTGTGTGTGTGTGTGTGTGTGTGTGTGTGTGTGTGTGTGTATGTGCGTGCGTGCGTGTGTGTGTGTGTTTGTGTGTGTGTGTGTGTGTGTGAGTGAATACGTGTGTGTGTGTGCGTGTGTGTGTGTGTGATTGTGTGTGTGTGAGCGGGCGCGCGCGTGTGTGTGTGTGTATGTGTGTGTGTGTGTGTGTGTGTGTGTGTGTGTGTGTGTGTGTGTGTGTGTTGTTATTGTTACTTTCTTTCAGTACTTCAGTTCTACGTTGCCATGATTAAATGACACTGATGTTTCTTTAACATTGCAGGTGGTTTGTTCCTCCTCTTTCCATTGTCTGGTTCCGATAACAGCAACTGACTCGGCGTTCTGGTTATCTCGTTCACAGGGGCATTTGAATCATAAAACCTTTAAAGTTAAAACGTACATTGATGAAGATATCAAGTTTTGACACTACGCAAAAGTACTGGTATCGCTGATGAATGAGAAAGGGAATGGAAAGGAATGCAGAAATAAATAAAGGAACGCATAACTGAGACATTTATTATTTTTCCTCTGAGTGTGTGTGTGTGTGTTTGAATGTGTGTGTGTGTGTGTGTGTGTGTGTGTGTGTGTGTGTGTGTGTGTGTGTGTGAGAGAGAGAGAGAGAGAGAATTGAATTGAATTGAACTTTATTTAAAGCCATATGTACTCGATGACTATACACGCTAATTGCTTTACCAACAGCTGGAGACAGACTAAATTAAGTTCCCTGCAAAATATTGTGGTCTAGGACCCCTTAAATGTTGAGATATTTGAATTTTCATTTTGATCTGGATCGTCCTATTTATAGATTTGGCAACACATGTAACGTTGATGCAAGGGAGAGAACACCGCGGCTTTGTTGACATCCTCACTTTTTCAGAGGCTAGAACAAGCTGTAATGCATGTATTATGGTCCGCGCATGGTGACGTATCGTCATTATATGGTCTTATGGTGCGTTTGACATCGATTGTGGGCAAACTACACTTTGTAAACACGGGAGTGCGTTAGTATGCCTTTAACAAGGATTAAGATTTAAGGCTACGCCTTTTCTTACAATCTGTCCTTGGGACGCATAGACACACAATTATATAATTAAAAAATTAAAAAGAGAGAGAGAGAGATCAACATAATTATATTACATGAAAACCGAACAACAAGGCATAATATTCCTTTATTATTTCTGCACAAGCGAAACTCAATAAAATAGTAAGTTACATGTAATGTTTTGAGAACATGCAGCATCCACGTACTAACAATTGACAATTCATATTTTTATTGTTTTTATTTATTTATTTTTTTTAAAAACACGAAACACAAGATTTTTCTGAATTTTTCTCTGATCTATAATAATAATAATGAGGGTATTTATTTGGCCCAAATCCTGATACAGTTATAAGCGCCTCACAAAAACATGCATAATATGCAACACTCTTTGTTTGTTTAGCATATTACAACAAATTCAAACGAGAGATAGACACATGAATTGGAGCAGGAGGTTTGGATGGAGGGAAATAAACAGGTATACAGGTAGAGGCAAGCAGTCGACGCAGAGAAAATGCTACGGAGATGGGACTCATCAAAAAGCCATGTCCGAGAAATGTCACAGACACACACACGTTTGAAACGAGTGATTATATGTAGCGTACACACAAATCTGGTCGGCAATACCTTACTGTATGTTTTTCTTATCTTAACTTTATATAAAGTGGTCCACTGGGTCAGGCGAGAAAAGAAATAAAGCTGACAGGAGAGCGAAAAGTTCTCAAGAACCCCAAAAGCCGAGATAAGACATCCGGTGTTTGTGAAAGTGTGTCGGAATTTAAAATCAGCTCGCTGGAGACGTTGCCGCACAGAAGACCGCCTGACAGGAACCATGAAGGGGTGGGTTCCGCTGATGACTGTGGCCTTTCTGGCCTCATGGTGTAGGGTGCACAGCGCAGGTAAGGATACTTTTTCTATTTGACATGAAAAAAAACTGGAAAAAAACCAACTTGAAAGATATGTTTATGGAACACTGAATTGTTGATATGCTTTTGATTTGTTGAATATGTCGAAATAGAGGGATGGTCTTATGTGTCGTGTAAAAGCCTGGCCAGACCATAAATTGTGAGTCCAGTTGTCTGCACGGGAGGACTTAGCCTTTAAAGTGCATGCTTATGTCCTTTTTGATCTTCACCCTCGGCACTCCTCCTTCCATCCATTCACCCTAAATCTTCAGACTGTCCTACACTTTCGTACTGTTAAGCTTTATTCTTTGTTTGAATACAGAATGATAAGTTGAAAGAACTTTTTTTTAAGACAAAACGAAATATTCATGTCGACGAAATGTGACCCTCCACCACGAAATGAGTCGCATGTCACCTCGCGCGGTTCTGCGCTAGGCTTAATATAAGTCCGGGGGTTGTCTGGTAACAGTGTGAGGGTCACCTTAGCCACAGGCTTTTAGCTCTTTTCTAAAACGGGTTTTACCACTTGATAGCGCATACAAAACTCTTTAGAAAAATTTAAAAATATGGAAAACATGTTTGACAGGGGAGGCTACCGCTCCTTTCACAGCAGACTCTGCACCTGAGTTGTTGGCCTTTAAGTCAACACCGGTTGATTGTGGAATTATGTTTGTGATGGAGTCTGGTGATTTCCGATTGTCCGTATGTTTATGGAAACCTTCGGGTTTGCAAAACTGTTTTTTTAGGGCTAAGAAAATAGCCCTAACATTTTCAATCCTGTTTGATTGCACTTCGCCTCCCGAGGTGATCGTAGTGTTTCGGCACTCGGTTACATCTGGCGCTTGCGAGCAGGATGGGACTCGACATGATATGTTCAGGTAATGGCATAATATGACCACTGAACATTTTCGTGCTGTTCCCATTCTGCGAACTTGGGATGGACAGTGGTCCCCCGGTTCGGAACTTCGGGACGGAGTTCATTCAAACGGGGGCGATTGTGACAGGGGAGGCTACCGCTCCTTTCACAGCAGACTCTGCACCCGAGTTGTTGGCCTTTAAGTCAACACCGGTTGATTGTGGAATTCTGTTTGTGATGGAGTCTGCTGGTTTCCGATTGTCCGTATGTTCATGGAAACCTTCGGGTTTGCATAACAGTTTTTTTAGGGCTAAGAAATTAGCCCTAACATTTTCAATCCTGTTTGATTGCACTTCGCCTGCTGAGGTGATCGTAGTGTTTCGGCACTCGGTTACACATGCAAAGGTGACATGCGACTCATTCCGTGGTGGAGGGTCACAAATGGTCTTTTGAATAGACAGACGTAACTATGAAAGGAACTTATCTGAGAAGGTGTTGGTTTTGATCGGTATGTCAAGGATGTCCTTAATTTAGCCCGAAGATGACTCCGCGAAAACTTCGCAGTCTTTTTACCGAAAATTCAGTGGCAAAGCTGCGTGCAGCAAGCTTCGTGAAATGGACTTCGCCCAATTGATATTAAGCTGTAGAATGTTTTCATTTAATTGTAGACAAAGCGAAATATTCACAAGTACGTCGACCTAATTGCCTTTGTAGTGGACCGACATACAATTATTAATGAGAGTATAATACTGACGCGAAGTTCCTTTTATTGTCTCACCATAAGTTGTATGTCCGTGCAATACATAGATCATCAGGTCGACATACCGTGCTACTACTGTACTTCGAACGTTAGTACTCTATCTGTTATGTATTTGATCAATTCACCACCACTTCAGATGGAGTGTAGAAAATAAAGCTGTGTACATTGTACATATTTATGAAAGTTGACGACACTAACTGCTAAAGTAAATGAAGATGGGGAATACAGATATACACTGTCCTAAATTGACAACTTTAAAGCTTATAACATAAAATCAAAAGCGTACAGACTAAAAGACTTCCAACACTGACGGAACGTTCTTAGACGTGATCACGCAATGCTGTGTTTTCATTATAATAAACTAAATGATCACGCTTCAACATATGGTCCACAGCTATTTAAAGGTATGTGTTACTCAATTTTTTGCTGGGTGTTTTGTTTGAATTGAAAAAAGTTAACAAACGTGCGTTGCATCCTCCATCACTCGCATCAGAAGAAAGGCTGGTGGCATTGCTGGCTTTTCAGTTACTGAGCTAAACTGAGCGTATTTTCACTTATTAGATGACAACCGATCTGCCTTACTTCGGTAGGATGCTTCGAATCTCAAAATATGATAAATATGATAACAACTCAATTCAGTGTCAGCGTTCTATCGGAACTCAACTTTCCAGCGTTGGGAGTTGCGATTACTCACCAAAATGGTAAACAGTAGGAAGCAATGTCAGTATTCTCTCAGAACACAAGTGAAAAAGTAATGTAAAGCCTTTGTGGGGGAAATTCTCTTCATCCCATTCCGAAGGGCAGCAACTGTAAGCTTCCACGACTTCAGGCCTGTGGCTGGCTGAAATTGCACAAGATTGGCGTCCCACAAACATCGAAATGCATTGTTTCTTTAGTGTTAGGAGGTCGATTGTCAGTTACATAACTGATTACACCAAATAGTCCAACTCTGCTCAAAAGGCATCCAGTTAAATGTTGGTATGTGTCCAATTAGAAGTATGCTCTTATTCCATGTAGAAGCCTGGGCAGATCTGTAGTGGCGTACATGACCATTTACACGAGACGGATGCTATCTTTAAAATGTAAAACAAGTCGCGTGAAGCAAAATCAAAACGTTAATTCAATCTTTAAAACCAACAGAATGAAATTGAATGCACTGCACCGCCCGCTGATCGTTTGAAGTAACAAGCTAGTATAGCGCAGCAGCGTAAAGCGCTTTACAGGAAACCGTGATATTCCTTACAAAAAAAACAACACTTTCTGACCTTTCTGAGCATCATGTGAGAACGAGTGAAACCGCAACTCGTTCTCTTTGCAGGTTGCGGCAGTCTGCCGGCCGACATAGAGTTCCTGCTGGACACTTCAGGCAGCGTGGGGTCGTCCAACTTTGCCAAGGTCAGGGACTTCGTCAAGAAGTTCGCCCAGAGCTTCGACATCGGCCCCAATGGAGTGCACATCGGCATCTCCACTTTCGACACCCACCCTCGTAACGAGTTCTGGTTGAACCAGCACACGACCAAGGCCTCGCTGGAAACCGCTATCGGCACTGTGAGGTATCCGAGCGGTAACACCAACACGGCTGATGCCCTGGAGTTCATCAGACAGAACGCCTTTACAAAGGTGCAGGTCTTTCTTCTCCAACCTCTATGTCGGCTTTATGTTCATTCCGAAACTAGTCTGATGCCTTTTTAAAATTGTATTATGTAGCATATTATATTGCATTGTATTGTATTGTATTGTATTGTATTGTATATATTGTATTGTATTGCATTGTATTGTAGTGTATTGTATTGTAGCATATTTGTATTGTATTGCATTGTATTGTATTGTATTGTAGCATATTGTATTGTATTGTAGCATATCATATTGTATTGTATTGTATTGTATTGTATTGAATAGTATAGTTTTGTTTGTTTCTCTCTTTTTTTATTAAAGAAAAGAAGTGAATTCAGGTCTGTTTCGACGCTGATGCACAGGGGATGGAAGGGGGTGGTGTGTTAAGTATAAACGTCTTTATTACTAGAAATCAATCATAAGAGTTTAGGACATACCATAGGCTTACAGTGCTTTTTATCTCGATGAAACTACATTTCATTCTTTCTACTGGTAGTTTTTTCTCCTCAATTTCCCTTTCTTGTGTTTTCTTTCTTTCTTTCTTTCTTTCTTTCTGTCTTCCTTTCCGTATTTTTTTTAATTCTTTCTTTTTTTTCTTTCTTTCCAGCAGTTGCTTTCTTTCCTTCTTGCTTCATTGTTCTTTTGTGTTTGTTTGTTGTTTGCTTTTGTTGTTGTCGTTAGAACCGTTTTGCATGAGGTCTGTTTTTCCGGGTAAAAGTTTGTAAAATCCCACTAGCTACTAGTGTTGAACAAAATACAAACTCAAATGTTGTCAGTCGGAAAGCCTCCAACGGGATCCATATCTATATCCACATTACATATTTTGTTTTGAATGTTGAAAAAGAAGACAAATCAAAGATTACAAAGACAAAGCGAGAAAGGAATTGTTCCCGAGGTAGGGTGGAGGGCGGAGCTAGTTCACTTCCTGTGTCCCTATTTCCTGCAATGTACGTGACAGTTCATAGCTTCGAACACCGTATCTGACTAAAATTTAAAAAATAAAAAATAAAAAAAAAGGAACGCTAATCTGGCATACTCATTCAAAATTGATGTCAGATGCGATTTATCAGACAAGTAAACCACTCCCAGATGAAAACAATCTCAAATTGCCAATGTACTTCATGATAAATGGGGCCACTACTTCCCACTGGACATGTCTTTAGCCCCGATCAAAAGAAGATAAGATAAAGCCCGAACAAGTCGCGTAAGGCGAAATTACTACATTTAGTCAAGCTGTGGAACTCACAGAATGAAATTGAACGTAGTCCGCCGCAAGTGTAAAAGGCAGTGAAAGTGACGAGCCTGTTTGGCGCGGTAGCGGTTGCGCTGTGCTTCATAGCACGCTTTACTGTACCTCTCTTCGTTTTAACTTTCTGAGCGTGTTTTTAATCCAAACATATCATATCTATATGTTTTTGGAATCAGGAACCGACAAGGAATAAGATGAAAGTGTTCTTAAATTGATTTCAAAAATTTAATTTTGATTATGATTTTTATTTTTTTTATTTTTCAGACCTTGTTTTTAATCCAAATATAACATATTTATATGTTTTTGGAATCAGAAAATGATGAAGAATAAGATGAATGTAAATTTATATCGTTTTATATATATTTTTTTTTTTTACAATTTTCAGATTTTTAATGACCAAAGTCATTAATTAATTTTTAAGCCACCAAGCTGAAATGCAATACCGAAGTCCGGCCTTCGTCGAAGATTGCTTGGCCAAAATTTCAATCAATTTGATTGAAAAATGAGGGTGTGACAGTGCCGCCTCAACTTTTACAAAAAGCCGGATATGACGTCATCAAAGACATTTAACGAAAAAATGAAAAATATGTCCGGGGATATCATACCCAGGAACTCTCATGTCAAATTTCATAAAGATCGGTCCAGTAGTTCACTCTGAATCGCTCTACACACACACACGCACAGACACAGACACACACGCACAGACACACACACACACACACACACGCACACACACACACACACTCACACACACATACACCACGACCCTCGTCTCGATTCCCCTCTCTATGTTAAAACATTTAGTCAAAACTTGACTAAATGTAAAAAGAACAATGATTGCGCTTTTCTCCACTTTTGTACAAAAACAATGAGAACATGCTGAGCTAGACAATCACACTGCATGTACTTCTTGACAGGAAGTCGTTAAAAGGGACATTTATTAACAATAACAGCAATAATGATAATGATAATAATAACATCAATATGTAATAACTACTGCTTCTAATACTATGAAGACTATTATTACTGCTGCTACTTCTACTACTACTACCAGAACAACTGATAGCCTACTGCTACTACTGCTACAGCTGCTGCTGCTACTAGTACTACTAGTACTACTACTACTACTACTGCTGCTGCTGCTACTGCTGCTGCTGCTCCTAGTACTACTAGTACTAGTAGTAGTACTACTACTACTACTACTACTACTACTAATACAAATACCACAAAAATAATAATGATATTCCTAATAATCATAATTGTCAGTAAGTACTGGTGTCATATGACTGATGTGAACCAGTTGATTGGCTAATGGCGATGCGCTAAAACTGTTAGCGCACTCTTGGAGTGCGCTAACTTTTCCACAGAGCGTATTCTTCCGCCCTTTGCTTAAGCGAGACTGTGCTCTCATCCTCAGAATTAATTAATGACATGTAGCTTATATTCTTCACAATAATGACCATAAATTCCCTGCTTCTCAATTAAAGCAGAAGTGGGTTTTTTTCTGACAGATTGCATGTGCCTGTGCCACAGTGCCACTGATCTAAAAATAGAAGCCGCTGTGTTTCATCTCATTTTCGCCGACTTGCATAGATTCTTCTCATATGCCGTACGTGTTAGTGGCATGTAGCTTATCATCCACATTACCAAATGATGAGTTAGTATACAATTCACAGCGGCTAACAGAAAACACAAGTGTTATTCCGATAACGTACCAGCTAGACCAGCATTTGGAAGACTGACTCTGTCATACGTAGCAGACTACACTGAAATACGACTGCATCAGTTCAGTAAATGAATGGTTTCCGAATTATTATTTCAAGGCAAGAACAATCGTAATCGAAAACGTGTAGGGTTCAGAACGTTCTTACCATATATAAGACTTATTACCAGCCTGCCTCATGCGTGCAGACTCAGTCAGTGCAGTCTGGTTCGATTGCCCTAGCCTAGCAGACGACATAAACCCCGCTCAGAAAATTAACATGTTGGGCAAATGTGAACGAAAAAACGATGGGGATATAATACGTGTAGGGTTCAGAGCATTCTTACCGTTCATATTTCCCGATGAGTGAAGATACAACACAAGAAATATGCCACATTTATTTTGAAAATGTGCTAACCGTCGAGTCCTTCGGGGGGTAGTCAATTCAAGGGGAGTCACTCCGCACAGTCAATCCCTCGAAGCTCGATTGGAGGTTTCGAATCGCAAATAACGAAGAGCACAGTCCTTTCTCCGAGTTCAAATGAGGTCTCTCTGAAAGATCATCACTGTTCAGCTTAACGCTACACTGGAATTTACCAACAGAAATTAAAATGCGTGTGACGAAAGCACGACACACTTGAGACACCCCACACAAAAGTAGATCTAACACGACCTGACCACACAGTTATGCCTATTCAAATGCGCGTAGCAAAATGTGCGTTTGGAATCTTCTTTTTTCTATGGCGGTACTGACAATATCGTTATTGAAACAATCCCAGTGCACTAAGGGATTTATAGAGCAAATCTCGAAAATAATTATTGAACTCAGCGCTATGCGCTTCGTTCAATAATGAATTTTCTCGATTGTCTCTATAAATCCCTTAGTGCACTGGGATGTCTCAATAACTTAAATAATGATAGAAGCTGTAGTAGTATTAAGACCTATTGAACATCCAAGGTAAAACATTAAAAAAAAATCACTCCCACGGTACCTTCTGAAGAAAAAGTACGGCTGCATATCTGATTGGGTCATACACGTTATCTTCCCATTTCGATGGCAGAGTCACCAACTGGCCCCGCTTTTGTTATTGTACGCTGAACAACTTCCGCTGACATACTGGTCTGATCGCTTTGAGTGGATCTTGAGAACAAAACGCAACAATTAGTGCAAAGTGTTGTTCTTGGTCTTATTGTTTGTTTTAATAAAGGTGAGCACTCGACTACAAGAGTGTTCAGAACTGGCCCTACAATGAATTGATCTGTTCGGAATCTAAGCAGCTCTCGCGAGATGCCCGTCCCGCATGCTCTTCGTTATGATTCAAAGGCACGAGAGTGTAGACCATTGAGTCTTCGCAGCTCTCGCACGATATCAGTCACATAAGCATTGAATACACTATAAAGTATGTATACACTATAGAATGAAATATAGAATATATATATATACACTAGAATGAATTACAATACACTATACATCACGTGCCGTCATTCCGTACTTTCATCATACCATCCTGAAGACGGCAGTTTATCGCTGCCGGAATATTGATGAAGAACAAACCTGGTTTCCTGTTGTGTCCTCTTTTTGTTTAAAAGCAAGGAATATATAGAGGCTCTATTGTCTTTTGTGTGGCTAGGCGCACGGTGACCGTGATCGTATCGCTAACATCCTGATCGTGATGACGGACGGAAGGTCCAACAGCAAGACAGCCACCCTCCAGCAGGCCGCCCTGTTGAAGAAGTCCAACGTCAACATCTTCGCCTTGGGCGTGGGTAGCAACGTGGACAAAGACGAGCTGAACGCTATCGCTTCCAGCGCACACAACGTTTTCACAATCACCAACTTCAACGCCCTGGACACCATCCAGGCAGAGCTGAAGAAGACTGCCTGCGAAGGTATGAAGGGTGATAGACGTAAGACGTAAGACGTAAGACATTTTATTGATTAAACACACAAGGTTCATTTCAACGGGGAGGGGGGGGGGGAGGGGCAGTAATACATGCCGTGTGTTTGTATTTATGGACAATCACCCGGTTTTATCTCTTTCTCTCTAACATATGTATACTCACACGAACGCACGCACGCTCTCACTCTCTCTCTCTCACTCTCTTTCTCTTAAACATAAAGACATATCCAGCGCATGAATTAACAATATGGATAGGTGCAACGACAAACAAGTTTACAGTGCTAACATACATTATCGGCTTTCAATCATGTTCTATCGTTCCACGGCACAAACTCTCTCTCTCTCTCTTTCTCTCTCTCTCTCTTTCTCTCTCTTTCTCTCTCTCTCTCTCTCTCTCTCTCTCTCTCTCTCTCTCTCTCTCTCTCTCTCTCTCTCTCTCTCTCTCTCTTTCTAACCTACAAACATTTCCAGCGCATAAATCAACAATTTGAATAGGTACAATATCAACACAGGTGTACTACACCAGCATACATTATTTGCAATCAAACCTGCTCTAACATTCAACGGCACAAACTATGTATAACCATCGCCGTCTCGTTCACCTGTTCCACATTGGGTAGCTAGTCCAAAAAACTTTTTCTTTTTTGAAAAACACGATATAAGAATCTGGCCACATGCACCACTGAATCTCCTTTATCTACAGACATAACACGTATAATACTGTTCGCATCTTCACTCTGGTTTTTTTCTCTTAGTATTTTGACATCAAGTCTATAATCACAATATCCTTTGCATACAAACAATACATGTTTCTCGTCTTCCACGTCCTCTCTGCATACAGGGCAAATCAAAAGGCCCGGTACAACGTCGGTTCGATAGCGGCATTTGTGAGTGTTTATGGGTGAAATACCAAATCGAAATTGTATGTATGCATCTCGAAAACAGCGGAGCTGAATATGGTCTATATACACTTCAGCGCGAATTTCTTGTTTAAAGAGCGAACAAAATTCAAATCGCTCCGAGTTCATGATGCTGTCGTGCCAGTCTTGCTGGAAGCAATCAAACAATCGTTGTCTGAATACTGTTATAAATCGATTCAAATCGCCTACACCTTGTTGCAGCCAGACATCTCCAAAGCCGTACATGCATAACATTTCTTTCAAATAATGAGACCATGTTTTCTTGCCATAACCCTGTAAATGTTTCATCATGTCATATGCTTTCCTTGGGAGTCTTTCGCTTGGCAAATGTAACACTCTCAGCCAATACTTTATACAGCGAACCGACGAAGTGACATAAAGTGGGTAGCGGCCTAAGTCACCATATACCATCTTGTTTGGTGTTTGTCGTCCTACACACAAAAACTTCTTGCATGCAAACAAATGGGCTTTCTCAAGAGCTTCAAACCTTTGACAAGGAGTATCGTGATAAGATGTTTCTCAAGATGTGTCTTAATCAGACAAGGAGAATCATAATGTAGTGGAGGAGTGGAAAGGGTAGTAGTAGACACGAAGCCCAAGTCCAAGCGTCTTGTTTCAACTTTTTATTCAAGAAAACAATGCAAGGAAACGTAGAGGCCGAAGGCGAAACCCGTAGACAGCAAAGCAAGTGTAGTGTCGTGTTCAGCTGCTAGGAGCGAATGCATGCTTATGCGACGAAAATACAGTTTAACGACCTCTCTGCTTAGAGCAATTTGGGTCAAAGATATCAGAGCCGAAGCTCTACGATGTGTGCCTGGGTGAAGATGAGCAACAAAACAAAAAAAAACAAAAAAAAAAAACAAAAACTTTTACTTTCCGTAATGGTAATGCTGGAAGAACAGGATTTAAAATCAATTCCTTGCAGGAGATACACGATTGTAGAGATTTATTCTTTCATTCCGAGGCAGAAATGCTTTTGTATTCAAGAGACGTGGAACGTTGCTATTCCGGAAGGGAATTGATTTGATTTGTTGGTACTTTAGAATAAAATTGTGAAAAGTGGCATCCGACTGATCATGGCAAAGGAGTGAGTGTCAGACCAAGGAGGGTCGTGGTGGAGAAGCCGAGGCACCCTCCACGTACTTGTGGATTCGGCGGCTAGTCAACTGGCGAAAAGCAAACCCGGTCCTCCCTAGGACCTATACTGGCCGGTTAAAAACATATGTACAGGGCTGCGACTTTATGTCGGTTTATTCATCAACGCCTTTATGGCACCCTCTGTCTACAGAGGCATGGGAAGGGGATCAGGTGAGGAGGCCAGAGATGTGTCACTGTAACCCCCTCTGGGGTGGGGGTGAGAAAAAGAGGATAGGCTATCTACACTGTCATACACAGTCGTTCGCATACTCTCGCACAGCTACAAAGGCCACCCTCCTCCTCCCAAAAGAGACGGACGTCTCAGATATGGTAGGCAGAGGCTGGCTGTCTAATCTAATATATACACCTAAGGTGACACATGGAATATATGAATGTAACGTGGCATTAACTATAAGCCTAGCGCACGGGACACACGCGACCTCGGCCCCGCCGGCGGAAACACGGCAGGTGGGCGAGTGCAGCGAAGGAAATGATTTGTTCATAATGAAAATAATAGTAATAACAATAATAATAATAATAGTAAATAATTAAAGAGTAAGGAATAACTTACAAGTGCACGGGCCACACGCGATTTCGGCCCCGTCGGCGGAAAACACGGCAGGTGGGCAGGTGCAGCGAAGGAAGTGGTTGGTTCATAATAATAATAATAATAATAATAGCAATAATAATAGTAATAGCAAATAGTTTGTAGCTTAATGAAGTAAGATGTGCTATGCCGAGATCATCCAGCTAGATTAATATGTAGACCTAAGATACACTCATAATACATGTAACGTAGAACATTTACTAACAATAAACACATAGACATTTACTATTGATATAAACATAGATACACATAGTTTAATATGGGGAACCTTAAGTGGTTGTGGTACGAGGGAGAGAAAAAAAAACAAAACAAAAAAAACAAAAAAACAAAACATGGGGCACAGGTCCGGGAACCTTCCCCCTTCCATGGACACGGCTCAACTGGCAGGTTGCCAGGTTCCGTGCCTGTCCAGAGGCTAGGCTCGACCGGCCTGTGCAAGATAGAGGGTCGGGAACCCTGTCCTTTCCAGGGCCAAGGCTCTACCAACAGACCTCTGGGTTCCTTGTCCTTTCGACGGTTGGCAGCAGGAGGGAGGATTGGGGGGAGGTCCTTCTAAGGTCTGAACTGGATCTGGCTGGGCCTATGCCTCCAGCAACCTCAGAGCCATTTGGCCACAGACGATTTCAGGAATGGGGGTGGGCCTGACAGGATGGGGTGTTTGGGGGTATCCTTCGAAAGTCTGAACTGGTTCTGGCTGGGCCTGCATCTCCAGCATCCTCAGAACCATTTGGCAACAGACGATTTCAGGATGGAACGGGTCAAGGTTCTCATCGGTATCAGGCCGAGGGACTGATGAGGTCGGAGGAAGTCGTGTAGACTTAGTCCGTGGGAAGTGCATGCTTATGCCGGTGTCCGGCTTATACTTATAGCCCCGGCGCGGACTGCACAGAAAGCACCGTCCGCCGAGGATAAAAATCGCCTGAATACGGCCAGAAACACGGAATCTGTGTTTCTTAATTACACTTGCTTTACCCTACGTTATTTAAACAAATACATAACCAATCATAACAAACAATACATCAAATTAAAGCTACGACCTTTAGCTTTCCATTGCAATAGATCACATTTCGTAAAAACTTATATTTATTTAGTAGGATGCAAAAACAATGGTCCTAGTGAAGGCACTGAACCAACTTCAGTGCGGAAAATTACAAAACTCTCTAAACTGGAATAATGGACAAACTCATAAATCATACAGATAAAAAGAAGAACCCTAGACAAACATCATGATATGCGTTACTTGGGGGAAAATTATACATTGACTTAGTACGAAGCGGTAAAGTCCGAAAGTAAATGGAATCGGCTAAATTCCTGCGCGAGTACCTGTCTGCATAAATTAGCAATCTTTGCAGAGGAACCAAGCATCACTCATTACAACCAAATCCTTATAAACAAACTAAAATCATATGCAACATAGGTACGGGATATGTAATAGTGATACAAAAATGACAAAACAATGATTGAAAAGACAAAGATGAGTTTGTGAGAATCAATTTCTCTCAACGATACATGAAAACCGGTCAAGGTCAGAGTGACGCTTTGGTCAGTTCGAAGCATTATCGTAAATAACACAATAATATGCAGCCATCCAGCCTAATCAGTGACTTCGATGCAAACCTAAATATAATTAGGACCGTATCAAAGATAAAAGGGACTTTGATTGATAGAAGTTAGGTAGATATATAAAGAAAGGTATTTTATTAGAATTTGCGCCGGCAATGGTGCGCGCGCAGCATCGTATCGTCTGCTACGGGATGGGTTATCCCGTTTGTGCTGTACACAAGGCTGTTTCGCTATGCGATGATTAGAGTGTTTAGGGTAGCGAAGTGCACTTTGCTACATCCCCCCCAACTCTTTTACATATCAGCGGCCGCGCTGATTTTAAGAAAAACAGGAAAGCCTAAGGGCTGAATTTATCAAACCATCTTAGATTATCCAAAAAGAGAAAAATTGCGAAAACTTTGCCTATGACTTTCACATATTTCACTGAGAAAATCGACAGTTACAAAAACATGTTCTCGTGATCAGTACCAGCTTTGCTAAATCAAAAGTGAGGCCTGCATTTTACAAAGTGTCTCACATATGATCAAAGTACTGCGTCAAAAACATAAAAGTGCAAACAATCAGGAATTTCATGGGAAAACATTGCTACATTTACCAAACCATGGCAATACAAAATGGGAATGAGATGACTTAGACATATGGTTCAATCATCTTGACAGTCAATTTTCTCCACTGAGAAAAAGTAACACAATGTCAACACTACCATACAAAAATGCAACCTTCATCCCCACCAACCCGTTTAGTTGATAATATAGGGTTTCTCTTTCAATGTGCGCTCTTGTATGCACAAGCTCAACACTCACAAAAACTCTCGCTCACGGCTTTACAGTAAAGGCTGTGTTTAAGACGTATTTTAGGTGAAAAACGTAACAGTTACAAAATGGACAGATTCACTAATGAATGACGTAGTTACCTGACACTGTTAAAATGATACATCATGTACAATACACCTGACACAATGCAATGACATCCAACATTACAAATGATCTGTACCAAGCCTATTTAAAGGTAACAAGGTAAATCATAACTTAGTTTACGCTTAAGAGAGCAATTAAGAAAGTGATGATACAGGGCCTTATTTGAAGGTCAGCAAGTATTCACTAAATTACTTTCAACCCTAGGTGGCAATTACCATCAGATTTGTAGTATCTGCTTGTGCCAAAAAAAATATCTTTCAATAAGCGCAAACATCCGCCAACACATTCCACTCAAAGCATCATGACAAATAATCGCAACAATCAATATCAATCATACCAATACAAGAAACATGGCATAGCATACATGAAAATGAACATTATGAAACATCAACAAATTAAACGGCAACAAAACACCCGGCAGTAAACACACCTGCGAGTCTCTTCGTGGACGCAACACTTGCGTCACTTCACTGCCGCGAACACCGAGGAAAGTCGTATGTAATACCACATGGCTATTAACGTCACCAGCCCAAGTCTGTATCCGTCAAGTCCGATATGACGTGTCACACTAGCTAAGAATGGGATTGCACGCGCTACAGCCACTCGAGTACAGTATATACACTGGCTGAGTCCTGTAGGCTCTCTACACCGTCATACACAGTCCGTTGAATAAGGGCTATAGTCACACTCACCTAATGGGCACCACACAGTTCCATCTCAAGGTCACACAACCGCAAAGTAACACTTCGTCGAAGGTGGCGGCCGGCTTTTCTCGCAGGAAGCGGCACATGTTACGCTTCAGGGATTGTGGGTGGAGTCCTGTGGCGAAGGTCTTGCGCAGCGTATTGGCATTCAGTGTGTTGGCCTCGGCAGCATTGGTCTTGGCCCACACAGCGCGTAGGTGGCTGGCGTACTCGCTAACGGACTCGCCGAGACCCTGTTGTCGTCTGTGGAAGGCGGCAGCCAGCGCGACACTATCTCGCTGGTCGCCCCACGTCTGCTCCAAGATGGCGTAAATTTTAGCTGGCGTGTTGACCTCCGCTGCTGGTCGCCTGATGACCTCCTGTCGAGCCCTTCCGTCCAGCGCTCCAAGGATCCATGCCGCTGCAGCAAGTGCAGGGACCGTCTGTAGCTGCAGGATCAGCTTGGCCTCCTGGATGAAGGTATCGGCGCAGTCGCCCTCGCCGGTGAAACGCCTCAGCTTGCAGAGCCGCAGGTTGGGGGTGTTTACCTCGTCCGCCATGTTTGCCTGTACGGTCTTCTTTCAGTTGATGCTTCTGTACCCTGCTGCGCAGCGCCAAATGTAGTGGAGGAGTGGAAGGTGTAGTAGTAGACACGAAGCCCAAGTCCAAGCGTCTTGTTTCAACTTTTTATTCAAGAAAACAATGCAAGGAAACGTAGAGGCCGAAGGCGAAACCCGTAGACAGCAAAGCAAGTGTAGTGTCGTGTTCAGCTGCTAGGAGCGAATGCATGCTTATGCGACGAAAATACAGTTTAACGACCTCTCTGCTTAGAGCAATTTGGGTCAAAGATATCAGAGCCGAAGCTCTACGATGTGTGCCTGGGTGAAGATGAGCAACAACAAAAAAACAAAAAACAAAAAAAAACAAAAAAACTTTTACTTTCCGTAATGGAAATGCTGGAAGAACAGGATTTAAAATCAATTCCTTGCAGGAGATACACGATTGTAGAGATTTATTCTTTCATTCCGAGGCAGAAATGCTTTTGTATTCAAGAAACGTGGAACGTTGCTATTCCGGAAGGGAATTGATTTGATTTGTTGGTACTTTAGAATAAAATTGTGAAAAGTGGCATCCGACTGATCATGGCAAAGGAGTGAGTGTCAGACCAAGGAGGGTCGTGGTGGAGAAGCCGAGGCACCCTCTACGTACTTGTGGATTCGGCGGCTAGTCAACTGGCGAAAAGCAAACCCGGTTCTCCCTAGGACCTATACTGGCCGGTTAAAAACATATGTACAGGGCTGCGACTTTATGTCGGTTTATTCATCAACGCCTTTATGGCACCCTCTGTCTACAGAGGCATGGGAAGGGGATCAGGTGAGGAGGCCAGAGATGTGTCACTGTAACCCCCTCTGGGGTGGGGGTGAGAAAAAGAGGATAGGCTATTTACACTGTCATACACAGTCGTTCGCATACTCTCGCACAGCTACAAAGGCCACCCTCCTCCTCCCAAAAGAGACGGACGTCTCAGATATGGTAGGCAGAGGCTGGCTGTCTAATCTAATATATACACCTAAGGTGACACATGGAATATATGAATGTAACGCGGCATTAACTATAAGCCTAGCGCACGGGACACACGCGACCTCGGCCCCGCCGGCGGAAACACGGCAGGTGGGCGAGTGCAGCGAAGGAAATGATTTGTTCATAATGAAAATAATAGTAATAACAATAATAATAATAATAGTAAATAATTAAAGAGTAAGGAATAACTTACAAGTGCACGGGCCACACGCGATTTCGGCCCCGTCGGCGGAAAACACGGCAGGTGGGCAGGTGCAGCGAAGGAAGTGGTTGGTTCATAATAATAATAATAATAATAATAGCAATAATAATAGTAATAGCAAATAGTTTGTAGCTTAATGAAGTAAGATGTGCTATGCCGAGATCATCCAGCTAGATTAATATGTAGACCTAAGATACACTCATAATACATGTAACGTAGAACATTTACTAACAATAAACACATAGACATTTACTATTGATATAAACATAGATACACATAGTTTAATATGGGGAACCTTAGGTGGTTGTGGTACGAGGAAGAGAAAAAAAAAAAAAAATAAAAAAATTAAAAAAAAACATGGGGCACAGGTCCGGGAACCTTCCCCCTTCCATGGACACGGCTCAACTGGCAGGTTGCCAGGTTCCGTGCCTGTCCAGAGGCTAGGCTCGACCGGCCTGTGCAAGATAGAGGGTCGGGAACCCTGTCCTTTCCAGGGCCAAGGCTCTACCAACAGACCTCTGGGTTCCTTGTCCTTTCGACGGTTGGCAGCAGGAGGGAGGATTGGGGGGAGGTCCTTCTAAGATCTGAACTGGATCTGGCTGGGCCTATGCCTCCAGCAACCTCAGAGCCATTTGGCCACAGACGATTTCAGGAATGGGGGTGGGCCTGACAGGATGGGGTGTTTGGGGGTATCCTTCGAAAGTCTGAACTGGTTCTGGCTGGGCCTGCATCTCCAGCATCCTCAGAACCATTTGGCAACAGACGATTTCAGGATGGAACGGGTCAAGGTTCTCATCGGTATCAGGCCGAGGGACTGATGAGGTCGGAGGAAGTCGTGTAGACTTAGTCCGTGGGAAGTCCTGTACTGGGAGAGTGTTGCCATCTCCGGGGTCAGAGGTTGGCAACCTGCGAAGAGGTGGTGGAAGTCTAGGGCCATTCCACATTCGCAGCGGGGGAAGGTGAAGGAGTAGTAGGAGCTCACGGTGCGAATGCGCCGGAGCAACTGCATCTCCTTCAGGGGGAACGGGTGATGGTGGCCCTTTCTGTCCGGAGGCAGCGCTAGCCATCCGTGCTTTGTGCATCTTTCCTTGAGGGTCTCGCCATACCCTTTTCTCACCGCCTTAGCCAGTTTGCCTTTCGCGCATGCTTATGCCGGTGTCCGGCTTATACTTATAGCCCCGGCGCGGACTGCACAGAAAGCACCGTCCGCCGAGGATAAAAATCGCCTGAATACGGCCAGAAACACGGAATCTGTGTTTCTTACACTTGCTTTACCCTACGTTATTTAAACAAATACATAACCAATCATAACAAACAATACATCAAATTAAAGCTACGACCTTTAGCTTTCCATTGCAATAGATCACATTTCGTAAAAACTTATATTTCATTTAGTAGGATGCAAAAACAATGGTCCTAGTGAAGGCACTGAACCAACTTCAGTGCGGAAAATTACAAAACTCTCTAAACTGGAATAATGGACAAACTCATAAATCATACAGATAAAAAGAAGAACCCTAGACAAACATCATGATATGCGTTACTTGGGGGAAAATTATACATTGACTTAGTACGAAGCGGTAAAGTCCGAAAGTAAATGGAATCGGCTAAATTCCTGCGCGAGTACCTGTCTGCATAAATTAGCAATCTTTGCAGAGGAACCAAGCATCACTCATTACAACCAAATCCTTATAAACAAACTAAAATCATATGCAACATAGGTACGGGATATGTAATAGTGATACAAAAATGACAAAACAATGATTGAAAAGACAAAGATGAGTTTGTGAGAATCAATTTCTCTCAACGATACATGAAAACCGGTCAAGGTCAGAGTGACGCTTTGGTCAGTTCGAAGCATTATCGTAAATAACACAATAATATGCAGCCATCCAGCCTAATCAGTGACTTCGATGCAAACCTAAATATAATTAGGACCGTATCAAAGATAAAAGGGACTTTGATTGATAGAAGTTAGGTAGATATATAAAGAAAGGTATTTTATTAGAATTTGCGCCGGCAATGGTGCGCGCGCAGCATCGTATCGTCTGCTACGGGATGGGTTATCCCGTTTGTACTGTACACAAGGCTGTTTCGCTATGCGATGATTAGAGTGTTTAGGGTAGCGAAGTGCACTTTGCTACAATAATAAGATGTTTATTGATATGTGTCGTAATTAAGAGTAGTGTTTCAGTTCGATTGAACACTACATGCGCCTCTGTCAGTTATAAAGGAATAATAATGGCACTTCCTTTGCAGGAAATTTGTCGTGATTTCAATTGCAGTCAAGTGACCTGCAACACGCCTGGCAACTAATGACTATACGACACGACCCTTTCAACCAGGGACTTACAAATATAAGCAGGCTCTATACTGTATGCCAAATAAAAGAATATAACAGTATCGCCTAACCTATTTTACAACTGCCTCACAGAACAAAACTGTAGGTATTACCAATATATAAGTTGATACTAAATTGACAGAACACCTTAGCTCAGAGTATAACTGCACGCGAATAAAGAATATAACCCTTACAGTCCACCCAGCTGGGGATGAATACCTGACCCTATTCTGAGACGGGGAAGGAGAAATCAGCGCAGGAGAGGAGTAGGCTCCGCTTTCATAAAGCTGGCCCAAGATTAGTAGTTTAGATCTCTGATATCTCGCTCCCCCTACATCTATGGCACTTCCTTTACAGGAACATTGTCGTGATTTCAAAGCAGTAAAGTGACCTGCAACTAAAAACGGTTATGGGACTACCTATATATATCAGTATTTGTTTTACCTTTCTTGTGGATATTTACATTACTGGTGCCTGTGACAGTGAACGGCAACTGGAGCCCATGGGGTTTCTACAGCCCGTGCAGCAAGTCGTGTGGCGGCGGCACCCAGTACCGTGAGAGGACCTGCACTGACCCCGCCCCGGCCAACAACGGCAAGGTCTGCGTGGGTCAAGGTCGCGAAACAAAAGCCTGCAACGCCAAGGCCTGCCCCACCAAACCCCCACCCACCACCACCACCAAGCCTGTAGCTACCACCACTCCCATCCCTGGTGAGTCGGTTTGTTGCAGATATACTACAGTATCACGTCGTCGTGGAAGGTTTAAATGCGATATTTGTTTGTAACCGAGTATGAATATCAAAGATGTACCACCATGATCGAAACTATTTAGAGGGAATTAATACATTCAAACGGGAAACATTGTTGCAATTCATCCACCCAAGCTGTATACTGCTTGTTATTCTTCTCTGGTTTATGGTATTAAATGATTCGGTCTATTGCGGATGTTTGTAGCCAGTAGGACCAGTACTGTGGCGTCAACGTATTCTGCATTCTGGTAATTGTGTAGCAATCTTTCTTTATATTCATCCCATGCATAATGGAAACATATGCAAGATTGTGGTTTCCATCCACTCCTTATTCTACTGACAATCATTGTTGTAAATTGTGTTAACCATACTAATCTTTTTCTCGACAATCAATCTCTTTATTGCGGAAACACAGTAAAGAATTTGATGTAGACATAGTGGATACTACATGGCTCGCTGTGTCGTACCAGATTTACACGATTTGTTTTTTTAAATATTGAACTGCGAGCAAAAGTGTGCTGTTCACTTTTTGAAAAAGCAACGAGTGTACATCTGGTACAACACAGCAAGCCATGTAGTATTCTGTTATCCTACATACATACTGTACTTACGTGTATTTTACTCAAAACGTCCCATAGTGGAGGCGTCCAATTTGAAGACGTTTCATTTGGAACCTCATCTATTCCAAAGCATCGTGCAATCTTTGACATCATAAGCAAAGACACGTCACTCTAGAAAGTGTAGCGTGACGTGAAAGTTCTAAAACTTCTACCAGGAGAAACAGCATAGACTAAAAGGGTTTCCATAATGACGTTTGTCTCGGTGACTCTGGCATCATAAGCAGTCGAAAAGCAGGTCCCTCACAAACTAGTTTGACGTGATCTCATTTGCATAATATACACACGTGTGGTTTGAACCATATTGTTATCTCATGAGTGGTCTCACTCACGTATGTAGAATAAATATTGTTATAAGAAAAGGTGATCATGTTTGTCTGGTTTGTGACAATCTGATTAAGGCGTAACCACATAACAAGATTTGTGACGTCCAATCCGATTCAGTGCTGTTCATTTTGTTCATAATATTCATGTTAATCAATGTATTCATGGCGGAGACATGTCTCTTAAGACGTGTAGTAATCACCTATGCCTGATTTAATTCTCATTATTTATTTTTTCATCATAATTATCCGTCTGACTCATCTCGAACACGCAACAGGTTGCGGAGTGCAGCCGGCTGATATCCTGTTCGTCGTGGACGCCTCGGGATCCGTGGGAACCAGCAACTTCCACAAGACTCTTGGCTTCATCCAGAACATGACAAGCGGCTTCAACATCGGACCCCACGATATCCAGATCGGCATGATCACCTTCGACACCAAGCCCTACCTGCAGTTCCACTTCAACAAGTTCAACAGCAAGAATGACGTCGTCAAGGCCGAGGGAAGCACCAAGTACACCGGCGGAGGCACCTACACCCACCTGGCTTTGAAGTATGCCACGGACACCAGCTTCACTACCGCCAACGGCGCTAGGTGAGTACAGTTTTGTAGAGATGTTTGGTTGTTTGTGTGTTTGTGTGTTTGTGATAATTGTTGTTTGTTTGTTTGTTTGTATGCTTTGTTATTAAAAAGGCGTGGTTGAAGTTTGTGATGGTGTTTAAGTGCAGATACCGGGGATATGTTGCGTGTGTTTGTGTGTGTGTGTGTGTGTTTGTGTGTGAAAAATAAATACCGCAACACTAACTGCCATTTCCACAAGAGTGATAGAGAAAATGAACCAGCAACGTCCCAAGTTAAAGTCAAGTCAAGTCAAAGATGTACATACACAAGGAAATAAAGGAAAATGAAAGTTTCAAAAAAAGGGAGAAAAGGAAAACAAAACTAAAAAGACAAAATTATACCCTGTAACCCTGTTCACTAATCTCCAAATCATGTCGGGCAGTATGGGAGCATTTTAATTTTTTTTAAATTTGTAGTATGCTTGCTCAGTATGCTCGTTCTTGCAGACCCGGCGCCGCCAAAATTGCCATCGTGATCACAGACGGCAAGTCGGCGAACGCTGGTGCCACCTCTTCAGAGGCTGCACGACTTCGTGCCAAGGGCGTCACGGTCTTCTCAATCGGTGTTGGTACTGGCCCCAAGGAGACCGAACTCAAGGCCATGGCCACTGACCCTGACAACGAGCACGTCTTCGTCGTCAATAACTTTGACGCTCTCAGCCTCATCAAGGGCGCCTTGCAGAAGAAAGCTTGCCAAGGTATGTAGGGGTTACAGACACAATTTAAGAAAAAAAGGAAAGAGG
>NC_090245.1:34050698-34058198 GCF_037325665.1 Littorina saxatilis | reverse complement strand
TGCTGTTAACACGCTTCGGTGGTTTGGCCAACATCTTGCTCTCGCTGGGAAAATTAGGCTTGGGGAACCCAGCACTCTTCAACACTCATTTCTCACACTGATACTGTTTGTAATGCATCGCTTTGCTGTTCACAGGCTGTGGCGGGAAGGCAGACTTTGTTTTCCTGCTGGACAAGTCCGGCAGCGTGGGTCAGGCCAACTTCAAGAAGATGCTGGAGTTCGTCAAGGACGTGTCCTCCCATTTTACACTCGGACCTGACGACGTGCAGGTAGGAGTGGACACCTACTCCACCTCATTCAACACCGAGTTCACCCTGGGCAAGTTCGGCGACACCAACAGCGTCAACCATGCCGTAGACAGCATCCCGTAAGTAGGACTGGCTTAGTTGTTTTGGGGCTTCCTTTATCTAGCCCGACAATTCAGTGCCGAAGCTTCGCGCAGCGAGCTTCGTGAACTATACTTTGCAAACTCGATTTCGCCAAATTGATATCAAGTTTTATTCAGTGTTTTATTCAGTGTTTTATTCAGTGTTTTAATCAGTGTTTTATTCAGTGTTTTATTCAGTGTTTTGTTTAAAAAGAAATCAGAAACAGATAGACTGCTAACATTTCAAAAATAATCAAGTCTTGCTTTCTGCCATCTTGGAAGGGGTAAAGATCACAGCCGAAGTGAAACATTCATCTTTGCGTCATTTTTTATTTGCCTGTTGTGTATCTTGTTCGCCCACCTTAAAGATCAATAGATCGAGGTTCTTGTCAGTGTTTCGTTTTGTCAATCAAACTTTCACCAACATTTTTTTTATGAGTTTCTTTTTATTCAGCTATCACTGTATGACGTCACAACAAACAAATAAGAAACAACAACGAACGTATAGCTTGACGATCCTTTTATCAATCAATCAATCAAAATGAAGCTTATATAGCGCGTATTCCGTGGGTACAGTTCTAAGCGCTTGTCAAAGAGTTGTCAACATAGGACTAACAAAGAAACTAACATCTTCAGACGGACACGCACCCTATCACACACTAGCAAACCCTGGTAAACTTAGAACAAACAACTGTTACAGCATTGATAATTCTCAAGTGGCGACACTGACACAAAATCTAATTTTAAACAATACTAGACTTGAAGAGACCAACATTATAAAGCAAAGGTAGCAACACGCACTTACCGTTGGACTCCTTTCAAGGTCCAGTACTTTCTTTAGCTAGTCGCGTGCCAGAGCTACTATTTTCTGCTACCAGCTGCCCTTCAGGGCCCTGCTGCCTCGCAGGTACGGATATTTCGGCCCACATGGATGGGTACGGTTTACTTGACGCGGTTTCTACCGGATCCTCTTTGACGAACTTGTTCATTTAAGAGTTCAGTGGCACATGTGATGTGGTGACGCCCGTCCTATGAGGGGACACCTACCAATAGAGGACGCCTCCTGTTGTCCCCTTTTCTATGGCATGACAGACCACCTGTAATGTAGGGTCACTTTTGGTTGTTCCCAAGGGTATCCTTTCATCGCAGATACCACTGTAAAAACCTTATGTTGGTACATTTATATACTGAACTCCAAAAGAAACGCAAGATTAAGAAATTTAATCTCATTCTTTGCCATTTCATTTTGACGAGATCGAATCGAACGAATTTCACGAAAATTGGTACAAAGCATCTTGGGGCAATGTTCTTTGATTGTCACTAACAAAAAAACGTTACCGAAAGAAAGTTTTCACCGCCAGGCTCAGTAACGCGTGTGTCCCCCATTGGCGTTGACAAGGGCCTGACATCTGGCTCTCATGGAGCGCACCAGGCGGTTGACGGTGTTCCTGGAGGTTTCTGTAGCCGGGAGGAGCTGTTGGCGCAGGTACTGACGGTAGATGACCCGGTCCTGGCGAGCAGTAGTCACACGAGGTCGTCCGCTTCTAGCGCCATCCCGGGTGCTGCCGCTGGCTTGGAATCGGGTCCACAGACGACAGATGGTCGAGGTTGCCACGCCCATGACATTTGCAATGGCAGCTGGGCGATTTCCAGCTTGCAATCGCCCGATTGCTCTCTCCCGGTCAATGGCGCTCAGTCTTGGCATGCTTCTACTGTAGAAATGGCTGATTTCAGACAGTGGACGGAGACAGGTTTTTGTTCCTTGTGTGAGCTGAGTACTGTTAACGAAAAAAATCAGGTCTGGCAGCTTTTGTGTGGGCTGCGCGAGCGAAAAACAGTCTCAATCTTCAGAACGCTGCAGAGAGCGCACTCTGGGCGCTGCACACATGATTTTCACAGGCTACGTGCAGGACACTATGCTAACTCATGCTCGTGCAGAATTTTCCCCTGAAACCCACCTTTAGTGCATGAATTTTAACAAAACCTTAAATAACTCTTAACTTGCGTTTCTTTTGGAGTTCAGTATATGTTTCAACATGACGGCTCACAAGCACGTAACTGTGGACGTTTTCACGTGCACGTTTGATAGGAACCTTCACGTGACCTCATTGGCTGTGTTTTTGCCACAGGTATTCTGGAGGCGGCACCAACACAGGGCCCGCCATCACCCAGATGACCAGCAGCAGTTTCACCACGGCCGCTGGACACAGAGCCGGTGTCCCACAGATCGCTGTCGTGGTCACTGATGGCAAGTCCAACAACCCCCACGACACCGTCGTCGCTGCTCAGAAGGCGAGAGATGCTGGTAAGAAATGGAAAGATATTTTTATGTATAGCTCTAAATGAAAGGAAGGTTAGTACTGTCTGGTTGATTATGACCAGGAACACATGTGATGGTTTTACTTTGCTGAAATGATCGAATATTTTCCGTTTTGAAATATATTGGAATATTAGTTGGGGGATCGTATTTACTTGAGTGTGTTTGGAAATTTCTTGTGTGCGCTTTGAATGTAATTGTTCCTGTCGTTATTGCTGCTGAAAACTATTTTCGACGTGAAATTCCAGTGGATCAGATCTCCTAAAATCTTCAGAATCCGAGCCAAAAGATTTGAGCGCAGTTGTAATCCTCAACAGATTTGACGATTGAGATGACCAAGGGTCTCGGTTCGGGAAGTGACGACAGAATACCAATCAGATGATTCGAACGATGATTCTTTTGTGACAACCAGGTATCCACATGCTGGCGATCGGTGTTGGCAGTGGAGTGGACGACAAGGAGCTGGACGCCATCGCCTCAGACCCAGACAGTCAGAACGTGTACAAGGCCGCTACGTTCGACACACTCAAGTCCCTACGTGCCCTTTTGGCTGCAAAGGCCTGCGAGCGTGAGTACAGCACTACAGTTTAGGCTCGTGAGACTTGACAGTCCTGATGCGTTCTGATGGTTGCACTCATTTGGACCTTTGTCGATCTATTCTTGCAAGAGACCGTTTGGTAAACTGAGCTAATCTAACTGCATGTCTAGCTATGTGTATTTCTTCAGCAAAAATGCGTTTTTCGATGTTAGAGATCTTGGCGTTTGAATACGAATTGTCACCGTCATGTTTCAAACTGATTCTACGTTCATGTCAGGCGTTTTTTGTGTGTGTTTGCGTAGTACCTCTGCGAATTGTTGAAAGTCTTCTTCCTTTGGCTGTCGGAAAAACTTGATGATAAAATCAGACTAAAGAAACACACATTACTTTCCAGCCAAAACAGCAAACTAAAAACGGAGAAAGTCGTCTCCGAGGCAGGCAATCAGCTTGTTGCAAGCCAACGCGTAATTAGATTGGTTGTTTCCCTTGTTAGAGTATGGAGTTTTGGTGTTGTACTACTTACAGTGTTGCTTCCCCTTCCAGAATATGGATTCGTGGTGATGTCGTAAGTACGTACGTGATACGTATGATGGCAACCAAGGGATTGAACTCTCTGCGTGTGGACGAATAGCCAGAAATAGTTTAAAAGAAAACTCAGTTTACGATTGGTTGTGAATATTCGTTTTATTCATGATCTGGTTTCACAGTGTTTCTAAGTTGATATTCGGAAACTTTTCCGCGGTAACTGAGGCATTCATGACACAGACGTAAGAAATGTCTTCCCCGGTTCAGGATTTAAAACTAATCATTGTGAGCATAAATGTAACAAGTCGCGTAAGGCGAAAATACAATATTTAGTCAAGTAGCTGTCGAACTCACAGAATGAAACTGAACGCAACGCAACGCAGCAAGACCGTATACTCGTAGCATCGTCACTCCACCGCCCGTGGCAAAGGCAGTGGAATTGACAAGAAGAGCGGGGTATACCGTTAGCAGTTGCGCTGAGAAGGATAGCACGCTTTTCTGTACCTCTCTTCGTTTTAACTTTCTGAGCGTGTTTTTAATCCAAACATATCATATCTATATGTTTTTGGAATCAAGAACCGACAAGGAATAAGATGAAAGTGTTTTTAAATCGATTTCGAAAATTTAATTTTGATCATAATGTTTATATTTTTAATTTTCAGAGATTGTTTTTAATCCAAATATAACATATTTATATGTTTTTGGAATCAGAAAATAATGGAGAATAAGATGAACGTAAATTTGGATCGTTTTATAAAAAACATTTTTTTTTTACAATTTTCAGATTTTTAATGACCAAAGTCATTAATTAATTTTTAAGCCACCAAGCTGAAATGCAATACCGAAGTCCGCGCTTTGTCGGAGATTACTTGACCAAAATTTCAACCAATTTGGTTGAAAAATGAGAGCGTGACAGTGCCGCCTCAACTTTCACGAAAAGCCGGATATGACGTCATCAAAGACATTTATCAAAAAAATGAAAAAAACATCTGAGGATATCATACCCAGGAACTCTCATGTCAAATTTCATAAAGATCGGTCCAGTAGTTTAGTCTGAATCGCTCTACACACACACACACACAGACAGACAGACACACACACACACACACACACACGCACACATACACACACACACACACACACACGCACACACGCACGCACACACACACGCACATACACCACGACCCTCGTTTCGATTCCCCCTCGATGTTAAAATATTTAGTCAAAACTTGACTAAATATAAAAAGTAGAATTTGTCATGCGGTTTTGCTCGGGCGAACTGCCTATTACTGCATGTAAGTTTTGCCATGTTTCTCATATTGAAAATGAATTTGGTTTTTCGTCCTAAGACATGTTTTTTATTTTTGTCTTCCAGAGGTGCAGCAGACCCCTCAAAATCAGAGTAAGTATTCACCATATTGTCTTTGACATTGTTACTCCGTAACGTTTGGCGTTGCTTCTCTGTACATTGTCCTTGCATGATCTCTTTATATATGCAAGTGATTGGTCACATATATATTAATTTTGTTTTGTTCACACAATCTGAGAAAGAGATGAATACATTGCTGGAATATGTGTAGATTTACAGAGCGAAGACAGTGCCAACAATGTCACTTCCTTTGCCAACAATTACTGATCCCCAGGAACATGGAAACAATTGCGACAAGGTCACCTTCTATTCTTTAGTCAGCTTTAGAACAACCCTAACTCCTTTGTTCAAGGGCTAACTCGAAGATGACACTCCTTTAAGAAAAACCTGTACATCCCTAACTCGTTCCTTCCAACCCATCCCCTTCTTGTCTGCAGAGTGCGGCACCAAGGCAGACATCGTGTTCATGCTGGACTCGTCGGGCAGCGTGGGATCGTCCAACTTCAAGCTGCTGCTGTCCTTCGTCAACAGTCTGACCAAGGACTGGGACATCAGCCAAAACGACATCCGTGTGGGCGTGGAGAAGTTCTCCTCACGTCCTTACACCGAGTTCCACCTCAACAAGTTCACCGACAAGCAGCAGATGCTTACTGCCATCAACAACATCAAGTACCAGTCCGGAGGCACCAACACTGGTGAGGGAAATGTACAGTCAAGCGAAGAATACAGATCCCGCCTCGCGCCCCCCCCCCCCCCCCCCCCCCCCCTCAACGTCCCCACCTGGCCTTAAACCCCCAGTAAGATGACCTCTCAAATCTGTCAAATGAAACTTTCGTGAGAAATCGCAATACATTTTTGGTACGCCTTAGGAAGACAACAACTGCACTTGTTGTACACAGTTTACTTATGTCTGAGTTCTAGTGACAGAAACAGTTCATGCTTGGCACTTTGATCACCCTTAGTCCTCAGACGCGGGCATCACAATACTGAGATCTGTACTATGCTATGTAGAAGTTGCAAAAAAATAGGTAAACTGGGCCCATCTCAGGAATATTTCCTCACAAAACGAGTAAAAACATCCTTAGTGTAACGCTTTAAAACGTACAAGAGATGAAGAACCTAAAGTATGCAACAGACAACATTAAAGTTATTTCAATTAGTGCCGCACCATTCAGCATAGACCCTCACTTTACGTTCATTGTAAAACGACTGCCGTCTCTACAGGCGACGCCCTGGGCTACATGAAGGACACCATGTTCAACACCAACAACGGTGACCGCCCCAACGTGCCCAACATCGGCATCATCATCACCGACGGCAGGTCCAACCACCCTGACAAAACCAAGGCGCAGGCTGAGGCAGCCAGAAAGGCTGGCATCACGCTGTTCTCTGTGGGTGTGGGCGCGGGCATCTCCAAGCCCGAGCTGAACTTGATGGCCACAGACCCAGACTCCAGCCATGTCTTCACTGTGACTGACTTCTCCAAGCTGGCCCAGATCAAGGCGCTCTTCCAGCAGCAGACCTGTGGTGGTAAGTTAAAGAGTCACGGAGTCACTTTCTTACACTGATTTCTGTTAATTTCGGTTTCAAAAGCTTTAACGTCCTATCTTTGGTTGACTTTTTAGACTAAAAGCACAACAATCGGCCCAAACTCCACGACAACGAGAACGCGCCAGATGCCTAATTTTAACAACTGCGTGATACTTGTAACGGTGCTGTTGCTTTTTCTGAGTGATCATTGTGTCGACGAAAACGGTTGCTCTTTGCTCATAACTCATAATATATGGTGTGCAGGAACAAAAAAGAAGAAAAGAGGTGCTTTAAACTATATTAAAACATACATGGTGGTGAGCTTTTATGCATGCGAAGTGGGCTTTTCAATGCGTTGATCCTGAATTACTGTCACAAGACTTTGTGAAGTACCTAGCTGCGACCAGTCCATTGAAGTACCATTCCGTATAACGACCCTACGGTTTAAGCACTATTCTATACAACGACCAGTAAACTGATGTACAATTACATATGAGGACCAGTCGGTTGAAGTACCATTCTGATTAACGAGTCAGTTGAAGTACGATTGTGTATAACAACAAGTCGAGTGTAGTACCATTCTGATTAACGTGTCAGTTGAAGTACGATTGTGTATAACAACAAGTCGAGTGTAGTACCATTCCATATAACGACCAGTCGCCTGAAATAGCATTCCGTATAAATACCAGTTGATTAAAGATCCTTTTTGCATAATTACCAGTCGATTGAGTTAACATTACCCATACCAACCAGTTCATTGTAGTACCATTCCGTGAAACGACCAGCCGCTTGAATTAAGTACCATCCTATAAAGCAAACAGTCGACTGAAGCACCATTCCATATAACTCTCAGT
>NC_090245.1:34040698-34045698 GCF_037325665.1 Littorina saxatilis | reverse complement strand
GTTGAGACGGCACTGTCACACCCTCATTTTTCAATCAAATTGATTGAAATTTTGGCAAAGCAATCTTCGACAAAGGCCGGGGTTTGGTATTGCATTTCAGCTTGGTGGCTTAAAAACTAATGAGTGAGTTTGGTCATTATAAATCGGAAACTTGTAATTAAAAAAAAATTATTAAACGATCCAAAAACAATTTCATCTTATTCTTCGTCATTGTCTGATTCCAAAAACATATAAACATGTTATATTCGGATTAACAACAAGCTCTGAAAATTAAAAATATAAAAATTATGATCAAAATTAAATTTCCGAAATCGATTTAAAAACAATTTCATCTTATTCCTTGTCGGTTCCTGATTCCAAAAACATATAGATATGATATGTTTGGATTAAAAACACGCTCAGAAAGTTCAAACGAAGAGAGGTACAGAAAAGCGTGCTATGCAGCACAGCGAAACGACTACCGCGCTGAACAGGCTCGTCAGTTTCACACCGTTATGCACAAGCGGCGGACTACGATCATTGTGAAAAAATGCAGTGCGTTCAGATTCATTCTGTGAGTTCGACTGAGCTTGACTAAATGTTGTATTTTCGCCTTACGCGACTTGTTTATGTATGTCAGACACTGGCGTAAGTGTCCGTGTAATAATGCAGTGTTGGTGTTACAGAGGTGTGCGTGTACAACGGACGCAAGTACTACCAGAGCCAGACATGGAGTGTTGGCTGTGACCTGGAGTGCATCTGTGACGACGCTGGTGTCGGACTCTACGCCTGCCAGAGCAAGTGAGTACCTTACACAACAAGTCACATACAACGAACACCTCGGACAGAGGAATCGCGCCTAAAGGCTGTCCTTAATTAAACCCGAAGTTGACTTCGCGAAGTCTTCGCGAAGAATTGTTACCGAACATTCAGTGCCAAAGCTTCGTGCGACCAGCTTCCCGAAGTACACTTCGCGTAGTCGACTTCGCCCAGTTAAGGACAGGCTTTTTTCCGAAAAATTCAATGCCAAAGCTTCTGGCAGCGAGTATCGTGAAGTAGACTTCGCTCAATCAATATCAGGCTTTACGATAGGTTGGCACCACAGGCACGTGACACTTTGCTACCAGGCCCCGCCCACCGCGTCCCAAGTTTCAGTGGTTGACACTCCCACTTTGTAAAGAACACCACTTCCCACCCCCTTACCTCCGCAGAACGCCACGACCTCTCACAAGAAATATTAGTTTATGGAAGGAAGGGAAAAAAAACTAAAGATCATCTTTAGCACCAGCGTTCTCATTCTAATTACCGCCACTAAAAATGAAATACTAAAACGTAAACAATAGGGTGATCATGAAATCAGTCCAAACTAAAGACAAAGTAAGGAGGGAATGGTATTAGATAAAAGGCAATACGGGATGAGTGTTCCCGAAAACAACAAAGTAGTAAAATGGAGAGAGTCAGATAAAACAGAACCCTGCTGCGCCTCGCACTGAACAAACTCGTTTTGGGATGTAGGTGTGCCAACTACGGAACACTGCCTACCAATTGCAAACTGGTGAAGGCACCAGGACAGTGCTGCGCCAAACCGGAATGTGAATTCAACACCCAAGTGGGAACCTTCACCGGCAAGGGACAGCCTAGCGGACCCGGCGACAGTGAGTATTGTACTGTTCCTGGTTTGTGTTCCCCAGCATTGTGGATGCATTGTGACAGGGGAGGCTACCGCTCCTTTCACAGCAGACTCTGCACCCGAGTTGTTGGCCTTTAAAAGTCAACACCAGTGGATTGTAGAATTCTGTTTGTGATGGGGTCTGTTGGTTTCGGATTGTCTGTATGTTCATGGAAACCTTCGGGTTTGCATAACAGTTTTTATAGGGCTAAGAAATTAGCCCTAACATTTTCAATCCTGTTTGATTGCACTTCGCTTCCCGAGGTGATCGTAGTGTTTCGGCACACGGTTACACATGGTCAACAACTCTATGCAAAGTGTCTCTTTCTGCAAAACAGGAACGTTTTCCACATATTCAAAGATATAATTATAGCGATGCCCTTCGAATATTCAGATATTTTCAAGGTAGTGGCTATAAAATCAAAAGCTGCCACGATTCATATTTGACATTTCCGAGAGTTCGACTACCTTGGGCAATGTCTTTGTGTCATGCGTGGTTAAGAAGATATTGCAATTTAATTGGTGACATTCAAACATATTCATGTGCTGTAAATACGCTGTCGCCCGAAATATATATGGTTATGTGAAAGAGTGCTTGATACAAAAAGCCAGGATGAACCCTGAGTCGTGGTTACACTGGAGAAAATAAAGCAACTGGTATTTATCCACACTTTTATGTACCATAACAAAAGCGGACATAAGCCCATTGATTCCAGAGATTTTTGTTCTCTTACACTGATCTGTGCTTTCTGCTATACCCGTGGTTTTAATCTCTTTAGCTACATGAGTACTAGCAATAACCGTGATAATAAACTCAGTCAAAATACAAATTCGTAGTTTTACAGAAATACCGGTTTTGACAATGGCAAGCGCGATCACTGATTTTCTTGAAGGTAACCCTCTGTTCGAATTGGTGTATAGATCTACTAAGGATGTTCTTGTCGCTTGTCAGACGGTTTTGCCACCACTCCCCCGCCCTGTGTGGACAAGCTGGCGGACTGTGCATCCTTTGACCAGAACTCGTGCACTGCTGACGCCTACAGACCATGGGCATTGGAGAACTGCAGGAAGACGTGCAACCTGTGCAGTAAGATCTCTGTTTGCTGTCTGTGCTCCCATTCTCTCACAGTCTGTTTTTCTCTGTTCGCGTTCTTTACACCCCCGGTATAGGGGTGTGTATAGGTTTCGCTCGATGTGTTTGTTTGTTTGTTTGTTTGTTTGTGTTCGCATATAGATCTCAAGAATGAACGGACCGATCGTCACCAAACTTGGTGAACAGGTTCTATACATTCCTGAGACGGTCCTTACAAAAATTGGGACCAGTCAAACACACGGTTAGGGAGTTATTGGTGGATTAAAATTATACAAGGACTTATAGAGGAACATCTTAATGGTCAAAGGGAAATAACCATTCTCACTCAGTCACTGCCACCAACTGAGAAGGTTATTTCCCTTTGACGGGGGGTGTTTTTCCTACCTCGTAGGAATTTCTTGTTTCCATTCTGTTTCTGCATACTTCTTTATTTTCTGTATTATACTCCAATTACTTTTCTCTGTTCACATTCTCTTCAACTCTGTTTCTGCATACTTTTTTTATTTGCTGTGTGTAGACTACTTCCTTTAGGTCGCAGTCTGTTTTTTTCTCTGTTCACATTCTTTTCCATTCTGTTTCTGCATACTTTTTTTATTTGCTGTATGTACTCCCGTAAGGTCACAGTCTGGTTTTCCTATGTTCACATTCTTTTTAACTCTGTTTCTGCATGCTTCTTTATTTGCTGTATGTACTTCCTTTAGGTCGTAGTCTGTTTTTCACTCTGTTCACATTCTTTTCCATTCTGTTTCTGCATACTTTTTTATTTGCTGTATGTACTTCCTTTAGGTCGTAGTCTGTTTTTCTCTGTTCACATTATTTTCAACTCTGTTTCTGCATGCTTCTTTATTTGCTGTATATACTCCCATTTGGTCATAGTTTGTTCTTCTCTGTTCACATTCTTTTCAACTCTTATACTTGCTGAAGAAGACCTTCAGGCCGAAACTTCTAGTTTGTATTTGTTTATGTCAAGCCAATTGTTTGACTGCCAAAATGGCTAGCTAGATGATTTGGTATGCGCTCTCTGTTTGTCTGTTTGTCATCTGTGCTCCCAATCTCTCGCAATCTTGTTATCCTCTGTTCGCGTTCCTTTCTTTCCATTCCTGTAAACCAATAGCTATCTCTGGTAGTTTTCCACCGGTTGCAGCATCTAGAAACGTATTCCTTCAGAATCAGCCAATCGAGATTTCTCTTTTGCACATTGCATTAGTACGGGGCTACTTAGAACCTTTATGCAAAATTATTCATTAAAAGAAATCCCACTCTGCAAAAGGAAGCAGTCTGAATGTTGATTTTAGGTATGTGTTTAAAAGGGGTGGGGTTTATACCATGTAAATCCCTGGGCACCTATGTGATAGTAAGCAAAACTGTTGATACGGAAATGATGGTACCTTGAACGTGTACACTTTCTTTTTCAGACACGGTAGGGGTACCCGGGCCAAACGGTAAGATTTCCAGCGCATTTGTGTGTGTGTGTGTGCGTGTGTGTGTGTGTCTGTGTGTGTGTCTGTGTGTGTGTCTGTCTGTCTGTCTGTCTGTCTGTCTGTCTGTCTCTGTGTCTAGTGTGTGTGTCTGTGCACCTGCGTGCATGCATGTACGCGTGCTTCCGTTTGACATATACTGTCAACATACACGTGCATATACTTTTGGCGTTGTAACTGCCTTTTTAAAACAAACCTTAAAATAGTCCTACATGCAGCATGAGGCAGTCTCAGCACGCACTGAGTGATCAGCTGTTCCGGACAGGAAGTCGAGGTCAGCAGATTCTGTCATCTGTTGTCCAATGCCATGGGCGTAGACAGACATGAAATGTTTATGTACATTATACGGGGTTTTGTAACTTTGAAAGCCCAATCTAAAGTCCTTCTGTTAGTTTTTGTTGGTCCGAATCAGCAGTTAAAAGTACGTGTATAAACTACAGCTTTGCTCGCGATGAGAAATTTCAGAAGAAAAGTAGATTTTGGAATCCCATTTCTGGTAGTTTTCCATTTAAAACGTGTAATGTATTGTTGTTTTCCACCTATCGAGTTCCTGAACAGAGTTTCTTGCTGTTTTCAGACAAGTGTGTGTACAAGGGCATGGCGTACAAACAAGGTCAGCAGTGGGATGACGGCTGTGACAAGACCTGTGTCTGTGAGAACGCTGCCTTTGGTTACTACAGATGTGACAACATGTGAGTACACTGCTAACATGCCTTAGCATGGAACAAGTACCTTAATTACGCAAAGGTTTAAAACACATGAGAGTGGAAGGCGGTTCAAA
>NC_090245.1:34028541-34040498 GCF_037325665.1 Littorina saxatilis | reverse complement strand
TCGTAAACGAAGGTAGTATTGACGCCCACCTTTTTAACCTTCTGAAAAAAAATACAAGCATAAAATCTTCCCATTTCTTGGACTCGCGGTTCTGTAAGTTTTGAACTGTTCTTACACGGTTTTTTTATGAATCATTGTTCGTGCTAATGGCTGTTTAGACTTAAGTTCTAGATGTAGTTTCGAGCGACAGTACAAGTATCAGTTTCCGTGATTCCAAAACAATGTTGTGTTGTTTGTGTACCAGGTGCCCTAGCTTCTACAACATGCCCCCTGGCTGCGTGCTGGTGCCCGTTGCTAATCAGTGCTGCAAGGTCATGCGCTGCGACTCGGGCACCATCACTGGCTCACAGACCGTGCCCAACACCATCGGCGGCGTGCCCTTGACGTATATCCGACCTACACTGGCTCCCGGTCTGATGCCCGGCGGTACTCTTGCTCCTGGTCAGACCATCCCCCCGTACCTGACCCCCGCCCCAGGCCAGACCCTGGCACCGGGCATCGTACCCGGCCAGACCCTGGCTCCCGGAGTGACAATCCCTTGGTACCTCACCCCCGCACCCGGAATGACCTACGCCCCCACCCCCTTCACCACCCCGGCCCCTCTGATCCCCGGCCAGACACTTCCCCCTGGTCAGACCATCCCCCCTTATATCACTCCCGTGCCCGGCCAGACTTTCGCTCCCAATATCATACCTGGGCAGACACTGTCTCCTGGACTCACCGTGCCGTGGTATCTGACCCCCAGACCAGGCCAGACATACGCTCCCCAGGTGACCAACCCCTACGCCACCCCCGGCCCCATCATGCCTGGCAGAACTCTGGCCCCTGGTCAGACAATCCCTCCCTACATCACACCCGCCCCTGGCCACACCTTCGGTCCTGGCATCATCCCCGGTCAAACCCTGGCTCCAGGAATGACTGTGCCAGCCTACCTGACCCCCAGACCCGGTCAGACCTACGCTCCCGGCATGACCCCTCCCAACACCCCCGCCCCCCTCATCCCAGGCTTGACCCTGCCTCCAGGGCAGACCATTCCCCCCTACATCACCCCCGTCCCCGGACAAACGTTCGCTCCCGGCATTAGGCCTGGACAGACCCTGGCCCCCGGAGTGACGGTACCAAACTACCTGACCCCCCAACCCGGCCAGACGTACGCTCCAGGCATAACTCATCCCTCCGTGCCTCTGATCCCCGGCATCACGCTGCCCCCTGGTCAGACCATCCCCTCCTACATCACTCCCCTGCCCGGTCAGACCTTCGCTCCGGGCATCGTGCCTGGCCAGACTCTGGCCCCGGGTGTCACCGTGCCCAGCTACCTGACTCCCAGACCTTACATGACGTACGCACCGGACACCACTCCGCGTCACGGATATGCGATACCTGGCTTGAGACCTGGCAACACGCTGGCTCCTGGAGTCACCATTCCTTCCTACATCACTCCGCCCATCGGACAGACCTTTGCTCCAGGAATCAGACCTGGGCAGACACTGGCTCCTGGCATGACTGTCCCTCCCAACTTGACCCCCGCCCCTGGACAGACCTATGCCCCTGACACCACACATTACCCAAGACCTGGCATTTTGCCCGGACAGACCTTGCCTCCTGGAGTGACAGTTCCTTCATACATCACTCCTGCTCCAGGGCAAACCTTCGCCCCAGGAATCAGACCTGGTCAAACACTGGCTCCTGGTGTAACCATTCCATCATACCTAACCCCTGCCCCTGGACACACGTACGCCCCCGATACAACCCAATATCCAAGACCTGGAATCCGACCGGGACAGACCTTGCCTCCAGGACAGACGATTCCTTCCTACATTACACCTGCCCCAGGACACACTTTTGCTCCTGGAATCATACCTGGACGGACCCTGGCTCCTGGAATGACCGTGCCTGCAAACCTGACGCCAAGACCCGGCCGGACGTATGCCCCGGATACCACACAAAGACCCAGACCAGGACTCATTCCTGGCCTAACGCTGCCGCCTGGACAGACAGTTCCGTCTTACATCACACCGGCGCCAGGACAGACCTTCGCACCTGGAATCAGACCTGGACAGACGCTGGCCCCTGGAATGACCGTACCGCCAAACCTCACCCCAAGACCGGGCCAGACGTACGCGCCTGACACTACCCATTACCCTATACCTGGCATCGTGCCTGGACAACCTATGCTGCCTGGACAGACCGTGCCTTCCTACATCACGCCACCACCGGGCCAGACCTTTGCGCCGGGCATTATGCCGGGACATACCCTAGCTCCTGGCATGACTGTTCCTCCGAACCTGACCCCCGCACCAGGCCAGACATACGCCCCCGACACTACGCCCGGACTTCAGCCTGGCCGGACCTTGGCTCCTGGACAGAAGATTCCCTCATACATCACTCCAGCCCCTGGCCAGACCTTTGCTCCTGGCATCGTACCTGGTCAAACCCTGGCTCCCGGCGTGACTGTTCCTCCCAACATGACCCCCCAACCCGGTCAGACGTACGCCCCTGGTACAACCTTGGGCTACGCCGTCCCTGGCCTTAGACCCGGAGCTACCTTGCCTCCTGGTCAGACCGTGCCGTCCTACATCACCCCGGCCCCTGGTCAGACCTTTGCCCCCGGGATCAGACCTGGTCAGCCCCTTGCACCCGGCGTCACCGTGCCTCTCAATCTGACCCCCAGACCTGGACAGACCTACGCCCCTGACACCACCCCCGGTAGCGGCTACCCCATTCCTGGCATCAGGCCTGGCGGTACCCTGGCACCCGGGCAGACCATCCCACCATACGCCACTCCCCAACCCGGACAAACCTTTGCTCCAGGCATCGTGCCCGGACAACCCCTGGCTCCTGGCGTCACCGTGCCCTGGAACTTCACTCCCAGGCCCGGCCAGACCTACCCTCCGGGCACCAGAGCTCCTGCGGTGCCCATCATCCCCGGTCAAACGCTCTCCCCAGGCCAGACACTGCCAGTCTACATCACCCCCGCCCCCGGTCACACCTTTGCTCCGGGCATCATGCCTGGGCAGACCCTGGCCCCTGGAGTCACCGTGCCCGTCTATCTCACACCTTCACCGGGTCAGACCTATGCTCCCTACCCCACGGTGGGCCTTGGAGGTCAGGTACCCGGAATGGTAGGAGGGCAGGTACCTGGAATGACAGGTGGTCAACAGCCTGGAATGGGAGGTGGCCAGATACCCGGAATGGGCAGTGGTCAAAACCCTGGACAGACTGGCACCGGCCAGATACCGGGACTGCAGGGCTCCGGAAACCAGAAACTCAGTATGTGTGCTTTTAATGTGTGTCTGTCTGTCTGCATGTCTGTCTGTCTGTCTACGTTTTGCTGCCTGCCTGTATGTCTGTTCGGCTGTCTGTCTGCGTCACTGTCAATTTGCCTGTCTATCTGCTGCTTACCTGTCCACTGCATGTGTGTCCGTGTGTGTGTGAGTGTGTGTGTGTGTGTGTGTGTGTGTGTGTGTGTTTGTGTATGTGCGCGCGCGCGTGCGTGTGTGTGTGTATGTGTGTGTGTATGTGTGTGTGTGTGTGTGTGTGTGTGTGTGTATGTGTGTGTGTGTGTGTGTAAGTGTGTGTGTGTGTTTCATTTTTGTGTATGTATTATCAAGCCATACATGTTTTGCAAACAAAAGTGTATGTCGCTTCCAAGATATTAGTTTCGATTTGTACTAGCTAATGGCATTGGTGTGGTTACGTTTCCAGTTATCTCTTATACTCTAACGACGGTATTGTTTGATTAAAACTAATTTAGTTTTTTTTTCTCTGACATCTCATTGTTGGCGTATACTTGGACTTGCGAGCTAATAGCTCTGAACTCTGTGCGCACAAGCTTGGCTGAACTCTAAACTGAGAACGTATTGCTTTGTGTTGTAGGCGGCTGCGTGTACAAAAACACTCTGTACCAGCAAGGACAGCGCTGGGCTGACGGATGTGACTTCTCCTGTGTCTGCGAGGATGGCAACACTGGACGTTACAGATGCTCTCCTAAGTCAGTAGTTTACACAGCTTTCGCATCTGTGTGTGTGTGTGTGTGCGTGCGTGCGTGTGTGTGTGTGTGTGTGTGTGTGTATGTGTGTGTGCGTGTGTGTGTGTATGTGTGTGTTTGCGTGTGTGCGTGCGTGCGTGTGTGTGTGTGTGTGTTTGTGTGTGTGTGTGTGTGTGTTGACAATTCCTACTCTCTCGGCATGGACATACTGCCCTGGTATGATTGTGACCGTTCGCGGTTTCCATTTAATTCACTCTTTCCTGATAAGCAAGCTGTCAAGCACATGAGTATGTTCAAAGGTGTCTTGAACAAAACACGGTTAAAGAGATAAGGGAAATCCAGTAAACAACCACGCACTGTAGTATAATGACCCCGTTTCAGATGCCTGGCGTTCAACAACCTTGACGCTAAGTGCACGCTGCAGGATGACCCCAACGACCCTTGCTGCAAGACCCCCAACTGTCCACCCGACGTCACCGTGGTGCCCAACATCGGCAAGGCTGTCACCGGCTTCTCTCCCGCCATCAACCCCAACGTCGGCGGCATGGTGGGCGGCGTTCCTGGTGGAAATCAAGGAGGTTCGAACCCTGGAACTATCGGCTCTACCAGTTCAAGCGTCAGCGGCCAGAGAAGTGAGTAGATCTGACTGATGCAGAGCAGCCCTGAAAGTGGCGAGAAGAAACATGAAACTGGCGAGTAGAAATGTTCATCTACTCGCCATATGCGAGTTGAGTTACTGAAACAAATAGTTGGTTTGGCGAGTAAAATCTGCTCTCTGGCATGTACATTTTGAGAAGCACTATATGGCCTTTGGCTAGTGCACCATATTTTGGACTTTCAAGGCTTCTTTTTTGTGATATGAAGGGCAGCTGTACGATGAAAAGGAGGAGACACGTGTACTGTCTGTGTGGATCGTTTCAGCCATGATGGTTAGGGGAGGGGAAGTTACTCTTTGTGTGTCAAGGGAAGTCACTATGGAACACGATGTGCTTGATTGCATGATGAGCTCCCATATAGACGAACATGGGAAGAAAAAAACTTACCCTTGAATGTATACCACTGTTGCAAGACAGAAGCAGAGATTACTAATACCAGGATTATTTGCGAGTAATAAGTTAAAGTAAAAAAAATCTGTAAAATTCCAGGAAAGATGCTTCACTTTGACATAGCTTGGGAAGTTAACGAATAATAAACCATACGAGCGACCACCGAACTGCGAGTTATTTCCGCCATTTTCATTATGTGTACGTGATGTTGGTTCATATAACAGTATTATTCGTTACATCTGATGCGATGACTGTTCACAGTTAAGATTGTTTCAAGGAATACAGACAGTTTGGGATATGAAGTAGTCCAAAAACCGGCATGCCACAGTTTTAGCTTTATATATACAATTCATAGACTTTAACATTTGTGTCATCATTCCCGGCGCCTGTGCAGCAAGTGTTGTTTGTTTCCCGCACAGAGGGCTGTGTGTACAAGGGCCACATTTACCACATGGGAGACACATGGAAGGAGGGCTGTCAGTACAGCTGTACGTGTGAGGACGATACCACTGGCTTCTACAGCTGTACGGACCTGTAAGTTCTTTTCACATTTCTTCGGGCTACACTATAAGCCTTATTTGTGTTAATACGGAGGTCCAGAAAGCAGTACGTGTAGCCAAGACGTGTTCGCGTATGTGCAGATTATGACATCACCCGTATGCGTCGGAGAGATTTAGTCAACATGCACACGACGTGTAGAGTCTATCCTGAGAGATGCAATTGATGACGTTAAAAGATACATTTGAGGAAGATAAAAGTGTACGTACACGTTGTGAAAAAAACACTAATTCTGGACCTCTCTAGTAATAAAATCAACTTGTAAAACGGTAGAAGTTACCTGAATCTTATTGGAGTTACAACATTCAGTACGCCTTCCGTAGTCCCTGTTTACATAAAGATAGTAGGCTAATTGTCTCGTATCGCCACATCGCATCACCCAGGGGACCAAAATTAAGGTAAAACGACTCTTCATATGTGTTGTCTCAAAAGCACCAACAAGACAAGACTAATTGATCAGGAAAGATAGAAAAACTTTAATGTCCATCTTCGTGTTTACGTTAAGGTGGACATTGTCTCTTAGCACCACATCGCACCATTCTGGGTCAAACATAGAGATGATGGATGTTGTTTAAAACAATTGCAACTGCACTACCAGAACCTGCCACATTCGAACAGGAATTTCTGTCGTAAGTTTAAAATCTACTGTGCCAATGTCCCTTCGTCTAAAGACTCACCCTGGTGATGTTTTCTCTGTGTCCAGCTGCCCCAACTACCAGAACCTGCCACCAACGTGTCGTCTCATCCCCGACCCCCAGAACAGCTGCTGCCAGACCTACGTCTGTGATGTCAAGGTGACCACAACAGCCCCCTCTGTGGGTCAGGGCGGTGTGCCCACTCCGGCCACTGGCGTCAGTAAGTAAAAGGGATTCGATGCTGGTGGGAGCGATGGTGATCGTGTTGGATATTGGTGACTGGGGGGTAGGACCTATAACTTTGTCCAGCGATTCCGCCATTTTTTTTTTAACTCTAGAAAACAAGTTCACTGCTGGCGAGACTCACCGTGCTGCAAACAAAAGAAACCCTTCCTGACTATAACAAAGACACTGTTTTGTTGTTGTTGTTGTTGTTTTTTGGCAAACGTGAATCTTGACTGACACAATAACCGGTCAACCTCCCACGTGACAAATTCAAAATTCGGTCAACTCTAATGCATAGTGATACCATAATATTTGTGAGAGAAAAAAACCGTGTCACATGGAATGACAAGCAGCAAATCGGACCGGTTGTCGACTTCTTACTCGGTACTTTCAGATTTCAACTGTGAAACTACCGGTGATTTCAAGTTCACACGATCCCTATTCGTCGTGGTAAAATAAACCTCTTCCAAAACGTTTAGACGCGTTAAAACCTGTGATATTCCAACTAGATGTGGTGACACTTGCTGATGGAGGTTTAGACATGTATCTTTCTCTTCCTGTCTTACCGTTCTGTCCGTAGACGTATGCCTCCTGAAGAATAATTAAAGGACCATTCGTTCTTCTGATGATGCTCGACTTCTTCGTCAAGGTCGCTTTAAACGCAAGGCTCATGGCTTCCGCACGTTTTCGTACGTATTATGGCCCTCAGTTATGGAATTCACTCCCCTTTCAATTACGTCACTCTCCATCCATTTCATCTTTTAAGTCCAATTTGAAAACTCACTTGTTCCAACAACATTACGGATAGTTCCTTAGCATAGAGTCTGAGGATGTGAGATGTGTTTGAATCTGACAGTGATTGTATGAATTTTGTATACATGTATTGTTGTCACGCGCTTTGAACTTCTGATAAGGCGCTTTATAAATGCCCGTTATTATTATTATTATTATTAGTATATATTAATTTGACGGAGCGTGTTTATGGGTAGTAAAATAGTCCTATATGGACCATTAACAAACTGTAATCAAAGGGAGGTTAGCAAGTGTGGTCATGTTTCTCGACGTCCGTAGCATAACATGCCTGGAATGTAATATTTTCAACATGGTAAATTTCTTCCCTTGGGTTAAAGTCCTGTTCCTGAATCATCATTTTCCGTGCTACTCCTTTGTCTTAAAGGTACTGAACTTGTCAAATCCAGGTCCACGGAGCCCCTGGGGCTTTTAGTCATACCTCAGGCAGCTTCCCTTAGAAGAACTACCAAGTTTCATTGACTTGCACCCAAAGAGTCAAGAACTGCGATTTTTTTACGAATTAATTTCGTAGTCGGACCCGGCTGGTCTGGGCCTATTTGTGGATCTAAATTTCGATCAGGTAGATCACCACATGCACATCATGCACAACTGAAAAGACACGTCACTTGCAAACTATGTCAGACGTCATCATGAGTTTGTGTAAAACATGGAGGCCGGAATCACTCAGTTGAATCGAACTCCGACCAAACACCACGTACTAACTAGGTTAATTTATGCACTCGCGTGAACAAGAAACTGTCGAGCTTCACAGATGTCGTCGTTGGGTAGTTTTGGGTTTGTTTTACTACCATAGGAGGATTTTTGAACTGTAAATGCACTCAGCTGCAACAAAAACGCAAAACGAAGGCTGTGAGCTGCACTGTGCCTTTTAGGGCTTTCATAATTTTTATTTTTTTTTATTTTTTTTATTTACTATAATAGCATATATCATGATTGTATTGATTGTATTTATTGTTCAAAATGCCCACATGGGTTATGGACTAATAAAACTTGAACTTGAACTTAATTGAGCCCGAAGTTGATTTCGCGAAGACTTGCCTTTTTACCGAAAATTCATTGCCAAAGCTCCGAGCGGCTTCAGAGCGACTACTGCAAACTCTAATGACGTTGTCAGCGTTTTTTGTATGAATCTTGTGGGGTTTTTTTTAACGTCAGTATAACACAATTTAATCAATGTGTGCAGACTACTGCGTGTACAAGGGCCGTTACTACCGACAGGGAGAGGAGTGGGAAGATGGCTGCTCGCTCAAGTGTCGCTGTGAAGACGCTCAGAACCAGTATCACCAGTGCACTGCTAGGTATGGTGTGTGTGTGTGTGTGTGTGTGTGCGTGTGTGTGTGTGTGTGTGCGTGTGTCACAGTGTGTGTGTGTCACAGTGTGTGTGTGTTCGTGTGTGTGTGTGTGCGTACGTGCTCTACAACCGGCACGGTTGCCTAGTGGTAAGGCGTCCGCCCCGTGATCGGGAGGTCGTAGGTTCGAACCCCGGCCGGGTCATACCTAAGATTTTAAAATTGGCAATCTAGTGGCTGCTCCGCCTGGCGTCTGGCATTATGGGGTTAGTGCTAGGACTGGTTGGTCCGGTGTCAGAATAATGTGACTGGGTGAGACATGAAGCCTGTGCTGCGACTTCTGTCTTGTGTGTGGCGCACGTTATATGTCAAAGCAGCACCGCCCTGATATGGCCCTTCGTGGTCGGCTGGGCGTTAAGCAAACAAACGAACAAACGAACGTGCTCTACATGCGTATGAGTGTGATTTTGGACGATTTGTTTCCTCTCTTATAACTTCTACCATCGAGTGATCATGCCAGCACTTCGCATCACAAAACAGACTTTTCTCTATGTCCAAAGAACCATTATTATTCCCTCTCATTTTTTCAGATGCCCGGCTTACTCCAGCGTGCCTCTGGGCTGCCGTATGGTGCCCAACCCCAAGGACCCCCAGTGCTGCAAGATGCCCGAGTGTGACTCTGTCACCGGGCAGCCAGGCTCTGGCATCAGCGGCTCGCAGACTCCCCTCGGCTTCATCGGAACGTACGCTGGCAACGGCAGGCCCAACGGCGCTCAGATCGCCAGCACTGGATACAGGAGTGAGTTCATGTTGTAATGTGATGAGTTGATTTCGGCGGGCGCTTGCTTAGGTAACATGATACAACTAGGAAAGGGTGCTCTTAGCTGTTGTGAACAGCTGGGCAGGTCTGTGAATATACACATTCGTGTACGCGGGAAGGAATTAGGGATAGAACAAAGGGGGGGGGGGGTGCACAGGGTGCATGTGCTTCGGGAACCCCCCCCCCCTCCCCCTACCAGTCTCGGGCGCGTTGGGTGCCCACGAATAACACTTTTAAATTCTAAGTGCCTGGTCTGCCCCTGGGAATCTATCTTTAATTAACAGTTTGATGTTATTAACATTGTTCTAACGTCTGTGTCGTGACAGGCGCATGTATCTACAAGGGCCAGATTTACGCCCAGGGCACCACGTGGCAGGATGGCTGCGACCTGGACTGTGAGTGTGTTAACGCCCAGACTGGAGTCTACCGCTGTACCGATAGGTGAGCCGTGAAAGTTTGATTAGGGAGGGGGGAGGGGGGTGTCTTGAGTTTGTTGTGCGTGATTGTCTGCCTGCCAGCTTGCCTGTCTGCCTGTCTGTCGGTCAGTCAGTCGGTCGGTCGGTCGGTCTGTCTGTCTGTCTGTCGGTCAGTCAGTCGGTCGGTCGGTCGGTCTGTATGTCTGTCTGCCTGTATGTCGGTCAGTCAGTCGGTCGGTCGGTCGGTCGGTCTTTCTGTCTGTCTGTCTGTCGGTCGGTCTGTCTGTCGGTCGGTCGGTCGGTCGGTCGGTCTGTCTGTCTGTCTCTCTGTCTGTCTGTGTATGAGTGAGTGTGTCGGTGCATGCTTCGGTTAACTGGCGCTTTGGTACCAGTAACCGTGGCTTTTGTCACTATTAAAACACAACGCTGATCTCACCCACACTTCAGGTGTCCGCAGTACGCGGCGCTGCCCAGCGGCTGCAATCTTATCCAAGACCCCAATGACCGGTGCTGCGTGAAGGCGGAGTGCGCCCCTCCCACCAACGGTCAGTGCCGTGACGTCAAGGACAACTGCTTCTCGTACGGCAAGTACTCCTGCCAGGCCCCCTACACCGCCTGGGCCAAGGACAACTGTGCCTACTATTGTGGATTCTGTGGTCAGTGCTGTTTCTTTCTGTTTAGTGAGGTGGTGGTTTGAAGTATGTATTATTATAAACAACATCCCCAACACCGCCTGGGCCGAGGACAACTGTGCCTACTACTGTGGATTCTGTGGTCATAGTTATCAGTGTTGGTCTTCTTCGTGTAAGCGAGATGGTGGTTTGAAGTGCGTACTATACTGAACAGCAAAAGTTAGGGAACGCCCTTGAAAAAACCAGCTGACTTCATCTGTGCCAAACTCCTTGTTCCTAAGTTTATAAAACCAAATGGCTGTCAGGCCGTACATGCTGTGTTAGCAGGAAACTTGCTCGGGATCCACGGAGGCCTGGCTAGGGCACGAGACAGAAACTGCCAAACTGCAAAAAGTGGACCATTTTTACGCTGGCGCGTGGGCAAGCCTGGACGGGAAAGATGAAAAATTCGTTATGCACGTGCAGGGGGATGTGTTGAGAGTGAACTGTTGTCACCAGTTAGGCTTTATAGCCCCGCGATTTTCCGCTAGCCACCATCTTCTCACTATGCCTCCCAGACGAAAGGTGACCACCTTCAACAAAGCCCGGGCCATCGCATGGCTGCAAGACGGCGTAAGCAAGCGATAAGTGGGCAGACGACTTGGAGTGTCCCATTCTGTCGTGGTCAGGCTGCATCAGAAGTTCCAGGCCACCAACAGCGTTCTGGAGAGGCCCAGGTCAGGACGGCCTGGTTTTGTCTAGGGCGGTCCCTAACTTTTGCCGCTCAGTATATTATAAACAACATCCCCAACACCGCCTGGGCCAAGAACAACTGTGCCTACTACTGTGGATTCTGTGGTCAGTGCTGTTTCTTTCTGTTTAGTGAGGTGGTGGTTTGTAGTGTGTATTATTATAAAACATTTTAAAAAGCCCATTACCTGCTAGTGTTACAATGTGTCTTTAACTTTGCAGGCGTTCAGACGACGCAAGCCTCGGCCAACTGCCAGGAATACCGGAGTGTAAATACAACCATTACCTGCTGGTGGTACAATGTGTCTTTAACTTTGCAGGCGTTCAGACGACGCAAGCCTCGGCCAACTGCCAGGAATACCGGAGTGTAAATACAACCATTACCTGCTGGTGGTACAATGTGTCTTTAACTTTGCAGGCGTTCAGACGACGCAAGCCTCGGCCAACTGCCAGGAATACCGGAGTGTAAATACAACCATTACCTGCTCGTGGTACAATGTGTCTTTAACTTTGCAGGCGTTTAGACGACGCAAGCCTCTGCCAACTGCCAGGAATACCGGAGTGTAAATACAACCATTACCTGCTAGTGTTACAATGTGTCTTCAACCTTGCAGGCGTTCAGACGACACAGGCCCCGGCCAACTGCCTGGACAAGATCCCCAACTGCCCGGATTATGGGAAGGACGGCTGCGTGGGAACGTTCGAGGCGTGGGCCCGTTACAACTGCCCCAAGTTCTGCGGCTACTGCGGCGCCAACAGTCAGGTCAGCACCGCCAGCTCCGTCATCAACGTCTCCGGACAGCCTG
>NC_090245.1:34013541-34023541 GCF_037325665.1 Littorina saxatilis | reverse complement strand
CGGGAAGCGAAGTGCAATCAAACAGGATTGAAAATGTTAGCCCGGCTAATTTCTTAGCCCTATAAAAACTGTTATGCAAACCCGAAGGTTTCCATGAACATACAGACAATCGGAAACCACCAGACCCTATCACAAACAGAATTCCACAATACACCGGTGTTGACTTTTAAAGGCCAACAACTCGGGTGCAGAGTCTGCTGTGAAAGGAGCAGTAGCCTCCCCTGTCACAACATTTACAGAGCTTTTTAGTGTCAAACAATTGTCAGCACTTTACGGTGTTAAAAAATAACTCTTATTGAGGCAAACTTTCCCACGTGACACTTTAGACCAGTCACTAGCGAGGGTGTGTGTCTCCACACGTAAACAAGGAGCTGTCAGCACGTGGGAAAGTTTGCCTCTATAAAAGCAGGAGAATTCACTCTTTCAAACCACATACAAACCCAACAGAGTTATTTCCGGAATATTTCTATTGTACTACAAGCCTTGCATGCAAAGGTTCGTGAGAGTGAATCGGGCTAATATAATGAGTACGAGAAACATTACCGCTGTGCTTGGTGAGTCGTTCATTCTTTTACATTGCAGCCAAATTGTGATGGAACAAAGAAGCACAAGTTAAACTTTTAAATGAGCTCTCACGAACAACGCTCTCGCGATATAAGTCTCGGCATCAGCTTTTTCATTAAATTCCTGTCGCACAAAGGGAGTTACCCATGGGGCGATGTGTGACTGTCCATTCACATTATAAACACAATAATTGTGCTGCAAAACACAGGTGTAACATTGTTCTGTTGTGCATGAATCGTGATTACATGTGATGGTCGACCTGGTACGCGTGGAGGGAATTAATTCGGTGGAGAATTACGACGAGGAGCGAGTGAAGGAATGCTTAAATGTGAGGGGAACTGATGAAAGCTTTTGTTTGCATGGCAGTTCAACCTTTGCAACTTGCTATGTTTAGTTGGTGTCATTGCATTTTGCGATTCGCTCGCACACTGTACTGACACGCACGTGAGAATATACACATACACGCAAGCACGCGCAAGTACACACACACACACACACGCACGCACGCACGCACGCACGCACGCACGCACACATACACACACACACACACACACACACACACACACACACACACACACACACACACACACACACGCACTCAAGCCCTTTCTTACCCGCGTCCCCTTTAAAGGCACAGTGCAGCTCACAGCCTTCGTTTTGCGTTTTTGTTGCAGCTGAGTGCATTTACAGTTCAAAAATCCTCCTATGGTAGTAAAACAAACCCAAAACTACCCAACGACGACATCTGTGAAGCTCGACAGTTTCTTGTTCACGCGAGTGCATAAATTAACCTAGTTATTACGTGGTGTTTGGTCGGAGTTCGATTCAACTGAGTGATTCCGGCCTCCATTTTGTTTTACACAAACTCATGATGAAGTCTGACATAGTTTGCTAGTGACGTGTCTTTTTGTGCATGATGTGGTGATCTACCTGATCTAAATTTAGATCCAAAAATAGGTCAAGACAAGCCGGGTCCGAGTACGAAATTAATTCGTAAAAAAATCGCAGTTCTTGACTCTTTGGGTGCAAGTCAATGAAACTTGGTAGTTCTTCTAACGGATAGCTACCTGAGGTATGACTAAAAGCCCCAGGGGCTCCGTGCACCTGGATTTGACAAGTTCAGTACCTTTAACTTATGTCAGATGACCTTCGTTGCTTTATTTTCAGTCGTTTTCTAAAGTAGACAGGAAACAGCAAAATGTCATTTTCAGTGACGGTTTTGGCATCTGATGAAGTGGTTTGATCTCCTTTTTATATTTAGTCAAGTTTTGACTAAATATTTTAACATCGAGGGGGAATCGAAACGAGGGTCGTGGTGTATGTGCGTGCGTGTGTGTGTGCGTGCGTGTGTGTGTGTGTGTGTGTGTGTGTGTGTAGAGCGATTCAGACTAAACTACTGGACCGATCTTTATGAAATTTGACATGAGAGTTCCTGGGTATGAAATCCCCGAACGTTTTTTTTCATTTTTTTGATAAATGTCTTTGATGACGTCATATCCGGCTTTTCGTGAAAGTTGAGGCGGCACTGTCACGCCCTCATTTTTCAACCAAATTGGTTGAAATTTTGGTCAAGTAATCTTCGACGAAGCCCGGGGTTCGGTATTGCATTTCAGCTTGGTGGCTTAAAAATTAATTAATGACTTTGGTCATTAAAAATCGGAAAATTGTAAAAAAAAAATAAAAATTTATAAAACGATCCAAATTTACGTTTATCTTATTCTCCATCATTTGCTGATTCCAAAAACATATAAATATGTTATATTCGGATTAAAAACAAGCTCTGAAAATTAAATATATAAAAATTATTATCAAAATTAAATTGTCCAAATCAATTTAAAAACACTTTCATCTTATTCCTTGTCGGTTCCTGATTCCAAAAACATATAGATATGATATGTTTGGATTAAAAACACGCTCAGAAAGTTAAAACAAAGAGAGGTACAGAAAAGCGTGCTATCCTTCTTAGCGCAACTACTACCCCGCTCTTCTTGTCAATTTCACTGCCTTTGCCATGAGCGGTGGACTGACGATGCTACGAGTATACGGTCTTGCTGAAAAATGGCAGCTACTTGACTAAATATTGTATTTTCGCCTTACGCGACTTGTTTGATTTCCCTTGAAGGACGGAGGAGGGGGGGGGAGCGGACAGGTGGAGGGTCCAGATTCTCCGGGCTTTGTTAGGTATACGATACAACTGCAGTCAAAAAAAGTCAAGTGTTTTAATGCTATTGTTATGTTAATTATGTTTTAATGGCTTGTCTTTTATGTTATGGGCCACCATCTGCATTTTTCTTTGGAGTAGATAAAGTATTATTGTGTCGTATTGTATTGTAAATCCTTGAAATGGCATTGACTGTAAATAAAGGAACATCAATTATTTCAGAAGCTTTTGTAATACCGGGGGGGAGGGGGGGGGGTGTCTTGATCATCTTGATCCTCCTCTTTGACTCAACTTCACAAGACAACACAAAGAAATGAATCAAGAGGCGTCAAAAAGAGGACATGCTTTTTGCTTTGTCAGTGGTAGTGATAAAAATACAAGTTGTTTTTAAAGAAAAAGCAGCATTGTCTTGCTCGACTAGTTTAATTGTATTTTGCTTGAAGGTTGTTGTGGCTGCATAGGCACCTCAAACTCAGCATATATATGAATACATGACCTATTATACGAGCATCGGTTGTGAAGAAAGTTTTGTTCATCGACGGACATCAACTTTCAAGGACACTGCTATAAAAAGATCGATGTCCTACAATGCTGCTGTTTTGTTCCCCTTAAACTTGTATTAAATGATATTTCTGATTCATGTATTGATCCATGGGATTTGATCTCTTGAAACATTAATCAAATGCGTTAAATTAAGCTTTCAAAACTCCCATGTGCCCCTCTGTGTCTCATAAGAATATGCACAAAAACATCAAGTCAATGGATAAACGGATATCATAAGGTCAGTTAATCGGATTTCAGCAAATGTTAAAACGTTCAATTTTACAGCGTTTTTCTCTCCAACCCAAACCTTTGGAAACAAGCTATGTTTTTTTCTGATTTTATCACTATTATTTGCAGTGTAAATTTGTGTGTTACTTCTTGTTATGTTCGTGTTCATTCTTCCTGCTTGATTTTCAAACCAAATATGAATAAAGTGCATCCTGGTTTGCTTTGCTTTCTGTTCTTGATGAATTTTGGTAATTACATGGATTTAGAACAAACGCGACAAGATTACGTTAACTTTGATATCAGTTTTACCTCACATGGTAATACTCTTCCGCATTTTTTAACACAAGCCATCTAAAAAGAAAAAAAGAAATCTCTGTACTACTCCACCGGGTCTAGTGCCTGTTGTTTTGCGTTGTAGCTATAACCATGCATGTCTCACCATCATGGGAAAACGTCGTTCCGACACATGGCTGTCCGTCATTGTCACCGCAAGTTCATGCCCTCCTCCTCCATACCTCACTGTTTATTTGGGGTTGAGGAGAATCCATTGTTAAAGCGACAACATACGGTTAGAAGAGAACATTTTTTATGAAATTGTATTTTTCCTTGGCGCGAAGCTGCTTGAAAATAGCGAATAAAAAAAGGATAGAATGACATGGAAAACAAGGAAAAGATTATCAATCAGTCAATAACCAATGTTGACAAATAAACAGATTAAATTTCCGGAGAAAAAAACCCCGTTTATACCCAGCGTAACAGCATAATTCGTAAACACTTCTAAAAGACCGAAATAAACGATGACTAATACTCTTAACTGTTGGGGTGGGGTGGGGGGGGGGGGTGGGGGCTGTAATCGCGAAATCCCACAACCCGCTTCGCAACGTAGATCGCCTCTTTACAAGTTAGTAATCCAATGTCACTACAGCATAATGCGATATAAGTCATAGGGCTGTAACGACCATCAAGGTCAGTGTATCTACATTTAAGGTGAATACAGATGTAGCACTGTTCTTCTGAGGCCGTATGCTGTACAGCCACCTAAGCCTACATGAGTAGCCTATATGGCTTAAACTCGGTGTTACCCAGATGACCAGTCAAGAAAGCAAAGTGGCAAATCTTGCCTTTCACTTTTCAAAAATGTAAATGTGGATTCAAGGTTGCGGCCATGTGTTTATAGAATACAGAGATTGTCGGGTGGGGGGGGGGGGGGGGGGGAGGAGGATTCTCTGTCGAAGTTCATAACACAACGAGAACACTTTTTCCAATGTTTTGTTCTTAAACATCAAGCAACTGCACTGACACTTTTTTTCTGCGAGCATGTGGACAATTCATAAGCCTAAGGGGTGTTGTGTTGTGTTGTGTTGTGTTGTGTTGTGTTGTGTTGTGTTGTGTTGTGTTGTGTTGATTTGTGTTGTGTTGATTTGTGTTGTGTTGATTTGTGTTGATTTGTGTTGTGTTGTGTTGATTTGTGTTGATTTGTGTTGATTTGTGTTGTGTTGTGTTGTGTTGTGTTGTGTTGTGTTGTGTTGTGTTGTGTTGTGTTGCGTTGTGTTGTTGTGTTGTTGTTGTTGTGTTGGTGTGTTGTTGTTGTGTTGGTGTGTTGTTGTTGTGTTGGTGTTGTTGTGTTGGTGTTGTTGTGTTGTGTTGTTGTGGTGTGGTGTGGTGTGGTGTGGTGTTGTATTGTGTTGTGTTGTGATGTGTTGTGTTGTGTTGTGTTGAACTGCGTTGTGTTGTGTATAGAGTGACTGCCAGTAGCAGGTTCGATAAACATGGCTTAAAGTACAATTACGGTGTACATACTGAGATGTGACTGCTCTACTGCATTATCCACTGTATGTGATAGGTCAATCCAATACATCCCTCTCGTGACCTCACCCCCCCCCCCCCCTACCCTCTTCTGAGTTATCTTTTCCCGCCCACATTCTCTGTGTATCTGTGTATCCCCTTAACCCCCCTTCCCCGACCTCACCCCATCCCACCCTCATGTCGCATCTCGAGCAAGCCGGCCCGTGAGCCTGTCTCGAGCAGAACAGCCAACCGCCGTCTCACCTGAGCGGTCACACAACTTTAGGTGAGTGTGCCGTTGACTCTTATACTATTCATTGTCTCAAATAGATGCTTTAAGCGAGAAGTGGCCGATTTTATATTATATTATATAAGACAGTGTTTGATGAATTGAAAGTTCAGATACAAGCGCAACTTTGGTGATGGACTGTGAAATCCAAAAAATAAGACTGCTAATCGTGAAATGTGAAGTTTTCTGAGACATATCAAGACGTGGAAACACAATGGATTAAACATTCACCTTTAACAAATACACACACACACACACACACAGAGACAGACGGCACACGTGCATGCACTCTGACAAACACACACGCGCGCGCACTTGCACGCAGTCTATCATCCTTGTTGGTTAGCCATGCGCTTTCACTGTGTCCCTTTGTTGTGAGTCGCGATTTCTGTGTGACATTTCTAGATTAGCTGGCTTAATTGTCTGTCCTTATCTTAATAATAAAGGAAGGACAACATAAATAAAATCTCATATTTCTGATTAGGTAGATTCAAGACACAAAATAACCACACTATAAAACACAGGCCTGAAAACCTACCTTTTTTTCCCCTCATAACTGTGTGTGTGTGTGTACGGGGTTTTTTGTTTTTGTTCAATTTTGTTTTATAAAATCTGGATTTGAAAGAACTCCTTCTAGACTCCACTGATATTTAATTCAGTTTATTCCAGTGCAAGATGAACACAGACCAGCCGTGGTGGCTGGTGCTGGTGGTGTTGTCGCTGTGGCTTGCGAAGGAGATGGTGGAGGCTGGACTGCTGGAGGACAAGGTCAAGGTCATGGACAAGGCCAACGTTGTCAGCAGCAAGGGCGAGGTGCTGGGGCCGGAGCCTGTGTACTGCATTGAGACAGACCGTTCAGGTAGGACACCACTGAGACATGTTACCTCCCCCCTTGCTTATGATTCTCACTTACACTGTGGAGGCAACCCTGCAACATGTTTGTATTTTTGAGTTTTCAAAATTAAAATGCTGGTCAGGGTCAACAACAACATAAAGCGATGTCTGAAGAAAATCTCTTATCTGGAATCACAGAAGCTTGTCTGGAATTGACTGAATGCAGTCTAGTGAAATCCTAATACATATATATACATATACCTGAAACTGTTTTTACCAAGATTCTGATAAACGCGTGTTTTATTATGGTTGTTTGTTTATGTGTGTGTGTGTGTGTGTGTGTGCGTGTGTGTGTGTGTGTGTGTGTGTGTGTGTGTGTGTGTGTGTGTGAGTGTGTGTGTGTGTGTGTGTGTGTGTATGTGTGTGTGTGTGTGAGTGTGTTAAATGTTATCGAGAAAGAAGGATGGTTTTGAAAGTGCATGTACTACCAGCAAACTGACACAGTTCAGTGGTTACAACTGATTTCACCAAACTTGCCTATGGATATCTGTCCAGGGACACATACACACACCCATTTACACAATGATCATGATTATAAATTTGTGAAGCACCAGAGTGCCATACAATGTGTGCAAGGCAAGAAGCAATTTTGCTGTTTTGTCTTCAACCTGACAGGATTTTCTGGGTATATTTTGGCATGCACACAAAAAAATAAGTTTTGATATTTTTGGTGTGAGAGTGCTTTGGCACTCATCATTTAAGTTTTCAAAGCAATCCTTCCACGAACTAGGTAAAAGTGTTGTACTAATCACCTACACGAAGTCTGATTTTCCAGAAAGTATATTTCTTTGAATGTTGTGTGACTATGTGCTGGCATATCGCAGCAATTCACTATGAGTGTGTGTTTGTGTATGCAAGGGCGGATCTGGGGGGGGGGGGGGGGGTTACACGGGTTACGTAACCCCCCCCCCCCACCCCCCAAAAAAGAGGTAATTTATTGGCTCAGGCTGCACCAGATAGCTCTATTTTGCTTCTTTGGATAAAAAAAATTTCCGGGGGGGCATGCCCCCGGACCCCCCTAGAGGCTTTGGCGCCTTCGGCGCTTTCGGCGCCGTCAACTTGTATCTTCGCAGTCATTTTGTAACCCCCCCTCCAAAGATATGTGTGTTTGTGTGTGTATGTATGTGTGCCCGCCAATAATGGTTTGTGTGTGTCTGTGTGCATACCCACATGCATGTATATGTCTGTATTTGAGTGTGCATACCCATCAGGGCTTACGTGTGTGTGTATGAGTCACTGCGTGTGTGTGTCAATACGTGTGTGTGCGTGCATATATGTGTGTGTGTGTGTATGTGCGTGCAGATGTGTACGTCCTTGAGTAAATGTGTGTTAATTGTGTAAAAACAACTTCTGGCTAATGGATCACCTTCAAGTTTCTGTGTTTAGCTACCTGTGACACCTTTGTGATTTGTATTCTCGCAGGTGTGGTGACTTGTGACACCAACGCGGTATGCTGCAAAGCGGACAGTCCGAGAATTGAAGGCACAGACCTTTGCTGTCCACCAGGCTCTCACCAGTATCATTTTAATTCTTCCAGCGAAGTTATTTGTGCCTGTGCTGTTTGAGTCAAATGTAATATCAAAATGTCATTTTGATTCTTTGTTTTTAATGTTAAGTTGCATTGACTGAAAGAGAAGAAAGTTCATGAGGAGTATAATTCTGGCAGAAACCTGCATGTTCTAACTGCTGAAATGTTGTTGAACACCAGGTTTTTATCTCAACCATCTTTTTGCGACAGATGTTCATCCTTTAGACCCACCCACAAACAAACCCAAACATACACCCACTCACATCGAAACATAAATGCATGCACACAAACACACACAATAGGTATCTTCATGTCATTTTTCAATAATCAGTGAACATCTGTGAAAGGCAAACATAAACTCAGACAAAAACTTAGTTTTCCACACCACAAGAGAAATCTGAACATTATTTGTATTAAACTCAAAAAATCTGTAAAAACTGGTGTATACACTTCACAATCAATTGTGCATGTGTTCGCACACACACACACAAATACAAACACACTCACTGCACTGAAACACCACACACTCTCTCCTGTACTAGGCTTGGGCCTCGGCCACTCTCTCTCACACACACACACTGGCCACATCCAAACTCTCTCTCTCTTTATAAAATAATAAATAAACAAACAATAACAACAACGAGTAGTCCCTCTCTGAGCGAGGGCTGGTAAAAAAAAAAGCTCATCTGTAATGCTTATGCCACAACCCTCAAAAAATGAAAATAGAATTGATTTGATTTGATTTATTTCTCTCTCTCTCTCTCTCTCTCTCTCTCTCTCTCTCTCTCTCTCTCTCTCTCTCTCTCTCTCTCTCTCTCTCTCTCTCTCTCTCTCTCTCTCTCTCTCTCTTCCCTCTCACAGACAACCCCCTCTTCAGTCCTCATCCATTCAGTCACTTATTTCCAACGGTCATGATGGCGTCAATAAGGACGCCCTTGGACTGCCTCAGAGCCTTGACGGCAGTGTTCCTCTCCAACCCCATCTGTTGCATCAGAAGTTCAACGTCTTTCGTCACCAGTCCTTCCTCATTTTCCATCTTCTCCCCCAAGACTTGGAACACCGCCCCACGAGACACGGCAGATCTCACTGTGTCTACACTTAGTTGCTTCCCTTTGTGAATCACTCGCATGTTGTCCGGTATGCATGAAAGGAAGGAGGACATTTTGCGGAAAATTGTCTGAGCCTCCCAAGCGTCACAAACTTTGAACTTGTGTTTCTCTTTGTTGTATCGAAGGGTGATTTCTTGTCCGGGCAGAATGGCGTCATTTTCTGGCTCTTGCACCTGCGCCTTGTCAGGTTTCTTGTCTGAGAGTGCGTCTGCTGCTTTCTGTCAAAAATAAAAAAAATTGTAAATAAAATACATATAACATGAATTGATTACGTCAAAAGCCTACATGGAAGTCTACTAGTCTGAACGAGAGAGAGAATTTTTCTATCTTGGGTAGTTTACGTCAAGACATTGTGTTTGATTACGTAAGAAAATTGTAAAACATGGTATTTGGTTCCATTTTGGCATGCAGCACACAGAACATGATCCCGGTAAATGTTGATTACATTTTGGCGGAAGATGAGAACTGACAAAACGCATTCACTGATTCAGTTTCGTTTGGCTGGCAACACTGCAGGAAAGTGTGGCCATCTGTGGAATAGTTGTGTAAATACTTTGACTGTTTATATCCTTATTTGTGACAAAAAGCACTGCATCTTCAAGCTAGTTCGATACTATTCATCCCCTGTATGCTTGATATTCCTTTGTCTTAATCTCATTGTGTCACATGCTTGCAAAATCCACCCTTAAAGCATTGGTATGCATAGAAACTATATATGTAACTGACAGTCATAGTTGAATTGCATTCTTCTGCTTCGCTTTATTATTATCATTATTAAGGCCAACAACTCGGGTGCAGAGTCCGTTGTGAAAGGAGCGGTAGCCTCCCCTGTCACATTAAAATTAACACATACCTGAAAGTTAATTCTTGGAGATGATGCCGTCAGTGCCTTATCTCGT
>NC_090245.1:33921041-34008541 GCF_037325665.1 Littorina saxatilis | reverse complement strand
TGTTTAGTGTGACACAGATGCGACAAATCGCAATTTGCTTCGGGCAACGGGATTGCTGAGTTCGTGTAATCGATCTGAAGTCATCGGGGAATTTAACGTTGTATTAAGGTAGAACGGCGAAAGAAGGAGGAAAGGGTGGGGGATATTTTGTGAATGTTGAATCTTGGTGGTCAATTAGTTTGTTACTTTTTAACAGAGATTAAAAGCTGTCTAATGTCCTTTTTATATTTAGTCAAGTTTTGACTAAATATTTTAACGTAGAGGGGGGAATCGAGACGAGGGTCGTGGTGTATGTGTGTGTGTGTGTGTGTGTGTGTGTGTGTGTGCGTGCGTGCGTGTAGAGCGATTCAGACCAAACTACTGGACCGATCTTTATGAAATTTGACATGAGAGTTCCTGGGTATGATATCCCCATACGTTTTTTTCATTTTTTTGATAAATGTCTTTGATGACGTCATATCCGGCTTTTCGTGAAAGTTGAGGCGGCACTGTCACGCCCTCATTTTTTTAACCAAATTGGTTGAAATTTTGGTCAAGTAATGTTCGACGAAGCCCGGACTTCGGTATTGCATTTCAGCTTGGTGGCTTAAAATTTAATTAATGACTTTGGTCATTAAAAATCTGAAAATTGTAAAAAAAAAAATTTTTTATAAAACTATCCAAATTTACGTTCATCTTATTCTCCATCATTTGCTGATTCCAAAAACATATACATATGTTATATTTGGATTAAAAACAATCTCTGAAAATTAAAAATATAAAAATTATGATCAAAATTAAATTTCCGAAATCGATTTAAAAACTACTTCATCTTATTCCTTGTCGGTTCCTGATTCCAAAAACATATAGATATGATATGTTTGGATTAAAAACACGCTCAGAAAGTTAAAACGAAGAGAGGTACAGTAAAGCGTGCTATGAAGCACAGCGCAACCGCTGCCGCGCCAAACAGGCTCGTCACTTTCACTGCCTTTTGCAATAGCGCCGGACTACGTTCAGTTTCATTCTGTGAGTTCCACAGCTTGACTAAATGTAGTATTTTCGCCTTACGCGACTTGTTTGACTTGTTGGGGGGTTTAATCTATTTTTAACATTTTGACAGTTAGTTTTCTTGTTCTAGTTCCGGAAGGGAAAACTACTGGTCGTCATCTTCGTCGACAGCCCAAGTAAGTATGCCCATGTGTTTGTTGGTGGTGTGGTTGTGGTTGATGATGCTTGAGATAAAAGTCACGATGGTGTCGTTATTATCTTATTTGATGTCATCATCGTTGTCATTGATATTGTCGCTGTTCTTGATATTGGTAGAAACTTTGTTTTCTGACAGATTTGCATTTGAGATTTTGCTTCTAACAGGGTGCATCATTTGTATGGTTACTGAAACTTGCTAATGTGTTCTAATTTTAATGAATCAATGTATTAATTGATTATTAATTCAGACTGGTTGACTAGTTGGCTATTTGATGCTTGGCGGCTTGCTTGTTATCCAGCATCAGTGCAACAAAGTTAGTTGTAAACTTTTGATTTGTGTTCCCCAGCCTGCACAAGATGTCGCATCCAGTTCCCGTTTTTCGTTGCTACGTCACAAGCGTTTCCAAGTGACCCAGAAGTGTTCTTTGCGCGCGTGCATGACCCGCGCCTCGTGCAAGAGTGGGGCATCACAGAGTTACCTGCCTTGATCTACTACAGGGACGGCATTGAGGAGCCAGACTTGTAAGTGATCTTATGGTAGAACTGGTGCAGCTGCTTTGTTTACATGTAAAAGGGTTCTGACGCTGTTTTTAAAAACAGTGTTAGCTACATCACAGATATCTGTCAGACTATGGTTACATGTAGCTCTGCATGGCAAACTTTCATCAGTACATCCAAAAACCCGAAACCATCACAAAACTTCAAAGAAAATAAATTGAAACACGTCTGTTTAATTTTCTGTTTTCCTCTTATTTTGTTTCTTTGTCTGTGTTTATTTGTTTTTTGGTTTTTTTGTCGTTTGAACTCCTCGCGGTACCTGTAAGCTTGTCAGAATCTGTGTCAAGAGGTAAACTAACCGTTTGAGCGGGTGGAAGTACAGCCTTCTTCCAAGGCAACAGCTGGCACGTCTAAAATCTGAATACATGTTTCTCATTCTCTCAGTTTTCCGGTTGACGTTACGGTGGATGACATCATTGACGAGATCGCACGAAGACTGCACGGAAACTTCGGTGGTCTGGAGCGGTTCTATGCAGTGGAAGTGACGTCAAACAACTTCCGGGAAATCGTGAAAACGCCCAAACAGAGCGTTTTGCTGCTGACATACGACAAAAGTCCGTGTTCTGAAATAGGGTTTCTTTTTGTATTTCTTTTTCAATTCTTGATTGATTAGTTGATTGATTGCATGATTAATTGATTGCATGATTAATTGATTGCCTAATTGGTTGATTGATTGGTTGATTGATTGACCCATTTATTGATACATTTATTAATACATTGATTCATTTGAGTTTTTGTAAATGTCAAAGCCACAACTGGGGTTTCTATGGGCCTTTTTAGTCAAAATCTGGACTGAAAATCAGCCAACCACAGCTTCGCTCACAACCAGCAGTTTCACTAAAACTGGAGATTTCAGAATCCTTTATGTGACTGTTTTAACACTAGCTCCTTGTGTTTCGCTTTTATGCAGGCTGACTTTTCGGTGCCGAGAACCGACTGAATACGTCTGCACTATTACTTCAGATTGTAAACGCGTCAATCATGGCGTGTGAATTGTTTTGTTTCAGACTCTTTGGAGGAGGTTAAGGTCATGGAACAAGTTGCTAAAGTCTATCGCAACGACGATGCGGTAAGACTTTATTCGGGGAAGGGGGGTGAGGGAGTCGGGGGTTTGTGAGGGTGAGAGACACGAGTAGATTGCTGCACAAGCTCAGATGAAAGTAAAAAGGTTCACAAATTTGTGTCCGTGAGATGTAGGCCTACTTTTTTTTTATCTCCGTCGTTGTCGACGTCCTTTTGTGGCAGTTGTACTGACAGGTGTGCGTGTACCCATGTTCATTCGTTTCATGGTTCATCTTTCCTCATGGTGCTTTTGTTTCAATGTCGTGAGTCCTTTGCAAGCTCTTTCTTTCTCGTTCTCAGCCCTTTGTTTCGTTTCCCTTTTAATTAAGAAAGCATGACTGTTACTGTCAAACACGTGCTATTCATGTCGACTATTATTACTACGTACAGTACTGCATGAACTCAAGCTATATTAATCACCTTAAGACCAAGTGCGCACGGAAAAGATCCTGTAATCCATATCAGAGTTCGGTGGGTTATAGAAACACGAACATACCCATGCAGCATGCTTCCCCCAAAATCGGCGTATGCTGCCTGAATGGCGGGGTAAAAATCCACTCGTGCAAAAACATGAGTGAACGTGGGAGTTTCAGCCCATGAAGGAAGAAGAAGAAGAAGAATATTAATCACCCGTGAACTTTGTTGTTTGTTCCAGATACTAATTTGCAAGCTTAACGTGGACAAAGAAATGGAGCTAAGGGACAAAGAGTAAGCCAAGTAAAATGTCTGTGTTGGGGATACTGAAAGATTTTCGGTCATCCTTATCCCCATGTGTGTCTGTTGTATTCGAATGAATGCATTCACATCGTTTGAACTTTGAGTACAAACGACTGCTACTTAGTTTGTAACAGTTAAAACAGAAACAATGAAAACTGGACTCACCTTAGACTCACCAGATGAGTCATTTGTTACAAAAAGTCCAATGTTTATTGTTTCGGAAAATTTTGAGTCAAACCAGTTTTTTTCACCGAGTAAGATGTACGTTCTCCGTGAATGAATGTGATCAATGAAAAGGCTATTTAGATATAGACCTACAGCCAAGAATACCATCTCAGCTGTGTAAACAATTTCACATACTTTAATGAGGGATAGTATTATGCAAGAATTGGAAAGAGTAAAATAATGGTGTTTTACTACTATAACTAACACGGCTGATGTTTTGCATACACGCGCTTTACTTGTTTGCAGGTTCAAGTCAAGAGATGTTCCCGCGGTATTCTGGTACAGTGCTGATGAGAAGAAAACCCCTAAAAGGGTGAGCTTGTCAAAAATGTCCTCATATTCTTATATTAGATCAAGAAATACAACTTTGTGTTGTATTTTCCGTTCAAAGTAACCAGTCTTGTATTAGATTAAGTGTATTGACATTACTTGAGTTAAGTTGAATTCAGTTTTGAATGGGTTTGGTGAGATTTGTTTTGGGTTTTGCTACAGCTTGGTCTGTGTTTGGTTTGGTTTGGGTTGACTTGGTTTGGGTTTGGGTTTATTTAGTTTGATGGAGTTGAACGGAAGGCTCTAAGATTGATAATTTTATTCTTTGAACGCCATTTATTGTTGTGACAGATTTCTGCCGTCCACCTATACCAAACATGTTTTTTTACGCTTTAAATCCTGATCGATTTTTTTTCCTATGGTGCAGTTTGGCGGACACATCTCGATCTACATGGAGACGACGTTTATCAACGAACAGACAGGACTAAACCGTAACCCTGATGGCAGCATGAAACCAACGGTATGTCAACGTCAATGACTGTCCGTGTGTGTGTGTGTGTGTGTGTGTGTGTGTGTGTGTGTGTGTGTGTGTGTGTCTGTCTGTCTGTCTGTGTCTGCCTGTATCTGTCTGTCTGTCTGTCTGTCTGTCTGTTATGCATCTCTTTGCGTTCAGAAAAGTATTGCGATTGGTCAATTGGTAGACTGGCAGGTTGTTTGCTTGGGAAATTGGTTGCTTGGCTTGCTTGCCAACTTGCGCGCCGGGTTGCTTAGTTGACTGGTTAATAGGTAAACTGTGTGTGGGAGACTGCTTGTCTGAGTCAATAATTTCTTCTTTTTTGTTACTTCAGTCGGGGCGCATTGATCAGTACGACAACAGAGTGCTGGAATTTGCTGACGGTCTTTTGGAGGGAGACAAGGAAGTCATGGTAAGTAAATGTTGAAAAAGTCATGGTAAGTAGATGTGTAACTGCCTCTTTAGTTCTTTGAATTTAGTGTATCGCTTGCGTCATGTTGACAAATAACTTAACCAACCCAGGCTTTGTGTGTGGGTGTTGATTTCTCATTGATTAATTGTGTTGAAAGAGAATGCTTTACGATCTAGAATAATTAATTTCCAAGACCTTTCAAATACCATGCTTGGCGATTCTAAAATGATGCAATCGGACTGTGATTCAAGTCAAGATTCAGATAGTATTTCTCAACTTGATGCACCTGTAAAAATCAGCCATCATAGGTGGTGACATGTAAACAAAAATGATGCTACATTGCTTGTCCAACACTGAACCGTGACTTTGTGAGTTTGTTTCTCCTTTATTTGAAAGAATGCGTGTTCAATGCCGAATTTCCTTTTCGAGTCGCTGAGGTGCATCTACTTGTTTGTTTGTTTGTTTGTAATACATTTAACATAAAATCATGTTTGTGGTTTTTTTCCAGGGAAGAATAGTGAGCCATCTGCTGATCGAAAAGGCCCAGCTGACAAGACACGAAAATGAGTGAGTTTTATGGAATCGGTAGTAGGTTGTAAATGTTGTCAAATCAAATTAAGCATATGTTTGCCTCCTTGTGAGTTAGGTGATGTTTCGTTAAGTTTCGTGCCTTCGAACAATTTTAGCCAAGTATATGATGTATTACCATAATGTTTGCTTCAGGACCAGATTTGATTTACGTTATCATACATGGATCACTTCTGCAAAGCTCGGCTTTAGCTATGTAGTTTGTTTTTTGGATTTTTACAAGGGGCTATTTTTTATGTTTTATTCGGCTTTTTTTACTTTTTTACTTTTTACGTTTTATTCATTCATTTATTCATTTTATGTTATTTTAACATTGTGAGACACTTTGGTGTTGTTCTGATGTGAAATCTTGTGCAAGGTACTCTTTGTCCCTCTCTTTGTAACCAAACCTCCAGTATTTACCCATACATTCCGGATAGACCCAAGAGTCAGTAGATCCAATAGGGTTCAATGAATTGGATCCATGGATCCATCAACTCCTGGAATCCAAAAGCATTTCGATAGATCCAAAGGTTAAATGGCTCCAAGGATGTCCAATGAATCCAATGTTGGCAGTTAGGTCAAAAAGTCATTAAATCCAAGGCTTCAAATTAATTAATCTTGGCCCTTGCATATATCGATCTTGAATATCTCAACCCAATCATCCATCGGCCTTCTGATCAATTGAAAGGACCTTGTGATCTAAACCTAAACCCAACCTTAGTCTCTCAGAAGGTTCGGCCTTATTGTGGATCGTGTGGGCACAAGTGACCTCCATAGAATACTTGTTTGAGATATAAAAATATCGGAACATCGTGTGGTGAAGGGAAAGAAAATGAAACTGCAAAAAATTCATATGCTTTATGTCTCGTTATATACTTCAGGTTTGCCAATTACTACATCTTCCTGCTAGACAAGATCCGGGCTACAGGCAAAATGGACATCGTCAACTCTCAGCTGGAAGACATTGCACAAAAGCTGGACCAGCATGAAGGTAGGTATTTAGTCTAGGTGACCAGATTTATAATTCATTCAGATAGACCGCTAACTTTCTTGGTTATTCAACTTGCCATTTCGAGGTCATGCAACGCATTTCGTGCTGTTCGTGTACTACTCAGATAAAAACAATGGTGGGTTGTTTGCACCTCTTTTTGGGGGGGGGGGGGGGGGGGTTGGGGGGGAGGGGGGAGGGGGGTTGGGGGGCGGACGGGGCGAGAGTGAGGGAGGGTCATTGCAATATTTATGTTTGATTTTAATGTTCTGGATTGTGGCATTTTCACCTCTAACACTATCAAAGATTAGGTCTTTTCATTAAAAACTTGCTTAGATAGCTTTATTTTTTAGAAAGCTAAATGGTTGAAAGGTTTGCCCGAAGAAAGTGCTCAAACACGAACAGGTTTTATCCAACGCATATAGTAAATCAGCAGCAATAGTTTCGTCTTACATTATTACATTTCCATGTTCTCAATTTTGTTCTTGTAGACATGACAGCCAAACAAGAAGACACACTGAAACGAAAGCGCAACATACTCGGCTTCTTTAAGAACCTTCCCGACGAGAACGAGAGGATGAAGCAAGATAGGGCAGAACGACGAGAAAGAGAAGAAATGGAAAGACAAGAGCGAGAACTGGAAGAAGAGGAAATACGGCAGAAGGAAGAAGCAGAGGAGAAACTAAGGAGAGCGACCGAACCCATAAGGACCAAGGTCGTTCCCAAGAAAAAGGACGCCCAGCGCGATGAGTATACGGCCCAGGCTACCATTCACCGTCGCGCTCACGAAGAACTGTAGGCTGCTGAAAGTATGGACAATTGTGTCGAATGGATGTTCACTGTATCGACATGTCGATCACTCATATTTTTCAACTGTAGTTATAGTGTCACGTTTTTTGCTATGAGACACATTTTTGTATAGTTGATAGCTGTATTAAAGACGCGAGATGTATTGTGTTTCTTATCTTTATTGTTGTGAGCTACTTTTGCTCAAAAAAACCCACTCACTTTCACGAGTGTGTTGCAAGAATGTGTTGTTTTGTTCTCTCCGCATTTTGTTCCTTCTGTCTAGCATATGCTTCATTAGGTACTTACACTTTTTGATTTGTTTGGGGTTTTGTTTTTGTGTTTTTGCTTCAAGAGTGGGAGTAATGAGTGGGTATATATGCCATACAAAATGTATGATTTTTTTCTTATAAATATATTTTTCAATCACATGTTTCTTCGTAGGCAGTTTCGTCGTGCTTTATGGAAGCCTCAGCCTGAACGTTTTCGCCTTTACAACATTAAAAGGACTGAGGTCACGATGGTTTTGATAAAGAATTGAGTCCATGATATCACAGAGGTGCACACGTCTCGCGATTTCAGTCGTTGCTTAGTTTAGGACTCCAAAGACTCACCTATCACAAGCACCTCAAAAAGTATAATGCATGCTGAAAGTCCAAATTCTCTGTGTTTGTCTGTAAAAGAGTATCCATTAGTTTCTGATGTTAAAAAAATGCAATTGAAAAATGCCATGTGTTAAAAACCGTTTGAATTTTAGTGTCAAGAACTATGTCGAGGTTTGCGTATATCAGTCTCCAAATGTATGCAGAATACTCTCGATTAGGTTTAATCTTTCACACGGAAATACATTGTATCTGTACCCTTGAGCATACTTTATATTCCATAATGCGCGATTAAGCTTTATTCATCGCAACTCGTTCGCTTTCGTTCTGTGAGCGATTCCTTCCCTTTACAGCATAATATGAATGCACTTTGATTTTTACAAAATCAGAATAAGATTTTATAATGTAGTGTATGATGTGTAGTTATTGTTTTTTTCAAACGGTACATTATTTGTAGTGTCTGAAATACAGTATGTTTGTTGTAAATGAAACTTTATGTTCGTTTCTACGAGAGAAGAAAAAAAGTATTTTCTCTGTTTTTGTCTGATAAGTGATGGATCATGTTCAGAAGAGTGTGTGAACATTATTAACTGAGCTGTGCAAACTCGTATCCTTATACAGTTATCTGGAAGGCATTTAAATATAAACTCTTTTTTGCACACACACACACATACACACACACACACACACACACACACACACACACACACACACACACACACACACACACACACACACACACACACACACACACACTTTTATCTTTGTATTGACAGTTACACATGAATAGACTTTCAAACATAATTATGTTAAACAAAGCCTTCTTTCTGCCTTCAAAATATTATATACAAGGTCGTGATAATACTGATTCAAAAAATCTTCCGTTTTCATAATACTGACATGATCAAAAGAAGAAGAAAAAAGCCCGTCTATCAAGATATCGTTCTTCGGCTGTAGAAATAATGCTGATTCGGTAGAACCGGTTTCAAACCAATAGTATACAGAAAGTTCCAATACATGTTTTTAAAAGACCATCTTCCTTCAACACGTTAATACTGGATCGTTTCAACACACAATACTGCAAGTACAGAAAACTTGTAAAAGATGTCTTCCATTAATGACAAAAATAGTATCGTTCCGCGTTTAGGATACACATACACCATGAACATAATGTTCAGATTTGTGCAAGAACTTGTATGTGCAAACCAAATACCAAAATAATACTGGGATTTGTTGCATTAGTAATTATACAATGCGGTTTCCGGATAAGAGACAGCCAGTATGAAAATCTGAGAGAGTTTATCTGAAAACCACAGTTAAACAAGTCCATTTTTGTCGCCAACAAAAAAAGTCGGCGGTATTACCTTTTTTTTTAGATTACAAAAACCTAATTAGGAACAAAACAAATTACAAATATAAAAACTACTTATTCTGTATAAATACCACACACATATTTCGATATAATCATAGTCCTGATTATGACTGTTGCGGTTGTTGATGGTTGTTCTTGCTCTAGATCTTGTTGGAATGGTGGCATCCAAAAATCCACAGAAGGTGGTTTGCAGTGCAAATAAAGGTGATAGTCGTGAAAATGGCCAAACTGACGCCGTTGCTTTTGACCGCTCTGTGCATCTGACGTTGTCCGACGGCCGGCCAGTGTTCAGCTGTGCTAGCTGTGTCTGCCAATGGGCTTAGCGCCAGGCCTCAGAAGCCACGTTACGGAAGTACTGGGGGTACGAGTCTCTGTAGCGTGCACTGAAAACACCAAAGTTAATATTCTTAATATTTGATATATAATTAATATTGTAAGGTGAGGCAGCCACAGCGATCCATTTTCGTAATGTTAAACATGTTTTTACAGTGATATACATGTACTACGAAAATCACAGAGAGAAACCTGTGGTCACATGAAGACACTAATACAGATAATTTGTTTCCCCTGACACAGATTTTATTAATCAGGGCAGAAAAGCCCCTTTCACATGGGAGATGGGAGATGGGGGATAAAGGTAGTCGAACGGTCCGCGAATCACACAATACACAGAGATAATTGTACGTTATAAATGAATGCGTCGTTGCTGAATCTGACATCAAACAATAACAAGAAGATCAAACGTTCTGTCGACACCCCTTCCCTGGGGTAGGGTGCACACGCTGAGTTGCACCAGCGTGACATAGACAGACATTAGGGAACAATCAACATATGTGAGGGTCAGAAGAACATTTCTATTCTCCAAGAAAATGTTCATTTCCAATTCTATACCCGTACTGCCTAGCTCAATCTTGTTGTGAACTTACAATTTGGAAACAACCAACCGAGCTCTCATCAAATCTTCAGGTTATTAAACAGCAACGTTAGGTGACAATAAAATAAGGCCGAAACTATGAGCACAAGTTGACATGAGAGTTGCAAAGTGTAAGACGATTTAAAAAGAGGACTACTCACTATACGTTAGCAGGGATGGGCTTCTGGGCATACTGGTCCAGGTTTGGCTCCTGTTGCAGTGTGTACTGCAAAACACACATCCACACACGCATAAGATGCAAATACACATCACAAAAAATACAGCAAGACATTTTATTTCAACACAAAAAAATATTGGCGTGAAGTCACTTAAGTCTACTGAAAACATGAGTACATTTATGTGTGAAAAAGCTGCAATTCCGAACTGAGTGTTTGATATGACAGAGCATCACACACCATTTTTCGACAATTTAAACCAAACGCAGTTGGCAAATAAACAGCAGTGAACAAGAATATACAAAAAAGTATAGTATTCTGATGAGACCCGTTCCGAGTAAGTCATTGGAACAACAAAATAGGCTACATGCGTTCTAGTTTAAATACCGAATGCTTCTCGGTGGATATGACGTAACATGACCACTTACCCTCCAGGAACGAGTGACGTCAGGTCTCAGGTAACGGACAGCATAGCCTGTGAAGTGAAGATCTGCACACAGAACCAAAAAAAACAGGATCAGTTTACACCACAACCCGACTGTAACGCACATTTTATGTTTGGTTTCTGATTGTCCTTATTTCATTGTTCACATGGTTGCTTTCTTCAGAAAATATGTGACCCTCCACCACGAAATGAGTCGCATGTCACCTCGCGCGGTTCTGCGCTAGGCTTGATATATATAAGTCCGGAGAGTGTATGGTAACAGTGTGAGGGTCACCTTAGTCACAGGCTTATAACTCAAACAGTTTTCGCTCTTTTCTAAACCGGTTTTCACCACGGGATGGAGCATAAAAAACTCTTTAGGAAAATGTAAAAATATGAAAATCATGCAAAAGTGACACGCGACTCAAACCGTGGTGGAGGGTCACATATATACTACACCTTTTTGATATCATGACTGTAATTCTCAGACTGCAAAGGCAGAAAGACTTGTCGTTAAACGTAAAGCTGGTTTGCTTTTTTGTTTGTTAGTTTCTGTCTTGTCTTGGTTGTTGTTTTTTATTACGAGTCAAATGACCGATGTTGCCATCGACTACCGCATGTCCTATCCGTTTTTCTCCAACCTGGCTGTGACAATGACCATTCACAATTCTTCATAGTGCAATCACATTTCTGTATAAACATTATCCACACGAAGTCTTAGAATGAAAACGCTCTGACCTCTCTTGTCGGGGATCTCTGGCAGCTCGATGTTAAAACGCTCGGGGCACTTGTCCAAGAAAGCTGAAAACTCCGCGCGCGTCTTCCTGCACGTGAAACACAAAGATGAGTGCGAAATAAAGTTTCTTCCGGTACATACATAACACGCATTCACGCGTCGCTGCACACAAACACACACACTTGCACAAACCTTCTCTCTCTCTCTCTCTCTCTCTCTCTCTCTCTCTCTCTCTCTCTCTCTCTCTCTCTCTCTCTCTCTCTCTCTCTCTCTCTCTCTCTCTCTCTCTCTCTCTCTCTCTCATAGAAAGGCAGACAGAGGCAGGGGAGAGACAGACAGAAAGACACACAGACACAAAGAAAACAGATAGACACAGGGCAAACTGGGGGCGTGTGGGGGAAGAAGAGTGATCGTAATGGTGATCATAATAATCATGTTGACAACTTGTATAATGTCTACACAGGTAGATTCAACCAACGAAAATGCTCATTTGCATCTCCACCCCCCTCCCCTCCTCCACTCACAGCGAAAGCACTGCATCATTGACAACTGAAGAATGACTTTCAATGTGACCGAGGACTTACTTGAGTTCCTGTGGGGTTGTGTACAGTCTGTGGTGGGCACGACCTTGCTCTGTGACGTTCTGTGAAAAACGCAACAGTGTCAATCACGAACTGTCCATCTGTCTCCAAATAAGATGGTTACTAATTTGAAGGTACACATCTTCCTCGCCAAAACGTCAAAGGCACAAACAAACGAACCCGAGTTATCTTAGCACAGTATTACAAAATCGCGATTATAAAGATATGCTAGATAGCGTCACATAGCCATAGTGAAAGGTCACATTTTTTTTTTTTTGGGGGGGGGGGGGGGGGATTTCTCACTTGGATTTCCTGGAAGGATTTCATGCCAGAAGTCAAAGTCGACTTGTTTGCCATCTGAGCTCCTGCATTTTTTCCAGATATATCACACTTTATAAGGCGGATTTTCCTTCTTTCCACCCTATATTTAACTTTTGGGGGTAGGGTTAGTCAGAAGCTCACAACAGCCACACAAATGATTTAATTTATAATGTTTTTATATTGTCAGTAAGGCAGTATATCAGTGTTGTCATAATAGTGAGTTTTTTTGTTTCATTATGCTTTTTACTGTGTTTTCCACATACGCTTCCGGTAAGCAAATGTTCCCTCTTTGGGCCCTATGTTTGACCTCTCGGGGCAGGGCTAGAATTAGCATCACATAATCCATTATAATATCAATAATCATTTGGTTTTGTTTCAATGTGGAAGCTGTAAGTTATTCTTATTATGATAAACAAATATTTTCAGCATATGGCATTTTATTGTGATGTGGATTTGCATAGCCCCAGATACAGTTGGTAGAGCACTGGACTTGTGATCGAAAGGTCGCAGGTTCGAATTCGGGCCGGGACGGACACGGGTCAACTTTATGTGCGGACCCAGAGACGGAAGCCATGTCCCACCCCCGTGTCATCACAATGGCACGTAAAAGACCTTGGTCATTCTGCCATAAGTGCAGGTGGCTGAATACACCTAAACACGCAGACACCTGGGTAGCGCGACTCCGTTGCTGCTAGCTTTCCACTGGGAGGAAGCGACCCGAATTTCCCAGCGATGGGACAATAAAGTAATGAAAAAAAATGAAAATCTTTATCGAGTCGGCTCTGCACTTTGATTTCTAAGGATGGGGATGTTTTTGTGTTTTTCTTAATAGAAAATCTAAACTCATCATCATACTTGTATTACGTTTTGGTAATATATTTTGTCCCCTAATGAGCAGTGGGAACTTCCCCCTCAACACAGCACCTCTCTTCAACTCGCAGGAGATTTTTTGTTGCAGATCATACTTCTTTCGTCTGATGCACTGAAGATATAATACATCAGAATGAGTGACGAACGACCAGTATCTTTCAAGCGCAATAAAAAGCCAAGACGGACAGAAACTGCACAAAAGGTGTGTATCATCCACTGCCCTGAGGTCAGGTTTGACCCAGCAGTGAAGCCACTTAGTCAGCAGACAAAAGAGAAACTTGTGGAATGTTGCTGCCTGCGTAAGACAGCAGGACTTGATTCAAAATGTGCAGCAGTCCTGGATGCGTTCCCTGACATACTAGATGATACTCTTCATGGGTTTCATAGACGCTGCTACCAGTCATTCACAAACTTGAAATATTTGAGAAAGAGAAGTCATGATGACCAGCAAAGCAGCCCTGAGGATGTGAGTGATGATAGCGACACAGATCAGCCCTCAACATCCCGAAAAAAACGACGTAAAATGGGAGACTCTACCAGAACGCTTTTTCCTCGTGACTGGTGCATAATCTGTGACCAAAAGTACAAGAGGGCACGAAGTGGCAAGGCACATCATGAGAAACTTGTGAGATGTGAAACAAAGTCTGCCGAGGAGGCTATCAAGACGGCAGCAAGTGAGAAACAAGATGTTGAACTGATGGCACGAGTGCAGGTGGATCTCTTGGCAAGAGAAGCATACTTCCATGAGTCATGCCGACGTGATCTTGTGCGCAGTCGTAAGAGGCATGAACAGCGAGAGGCAACTTCCAAAGAACATATGAAGGCATGCTCAGATGCCTTTCAGTACATCTGCAACTACATTGAAGATGCAATCATCAACAGGCACCAAGTTGAACGAATGACCATGCTGCGGGAGAGAGATACTGCACCTATATGCAGGACAAACACCCTGACTTTTACAACCCTGATTTCCAAACTCATCACCTGAAGAAGAAAATTGTGGGCCATTTTGGTGAGAGTCTGAAATTTTGGAGGCCAAATTTTCGGAGTGAGCTTGTCTATTCCTCAGAGTTGCCAGTTGGGCAGGCTGTTGAACAAGCCTTTGAGGCGGCAGCATCTGATGAGAGGAGACTAGAAGAGGCGGCCCATATCCTGAGGCGTTTGATCATCCAGGCATACCGTTCAGCAGAAGAATGTCCCTGGCCACCACCGGTCTCATTCATTACATCCCAGAAGATCCTGCCACCTCCAGTCCTGCTGAATTTCTTGAAGGTCATGCTTTCTGGGCGAAAAGAAACCTCAGACAGAAAGGAGAGGATCGGGCTGTCAATAGCTCAGGACATCTGCTATGCCGTATCGAACAACGAGTGGAAAATGCCCAAACACATTGTACTCGCAACAGCAGTCAGACATCTGACAGGAAGTGCAGAGTTGCTCAGCATGCTGAATCGTTTCGGGCACTGTATATCCCACGGAGGCGTACTGCAGATGGAAACTGCCGTGTGTCACCAGATCATGCAAAACAGCAGCCTGCTGCCAACTACCATTCGTCCAGAGAACAATGTTGTGACCCACTTCTGTTGGGATAATTTTGACTTGCAGGAAGAAACAGTTTCGGGATCTGGTACAACACATTCCGCACACGGCATTGTCATTCAGGAGGTCTCTGAATCAGTCCCACCTACAGGAGATGCGCGTCCTGAGCAAAGCCGTGACAGTGTTGAGTTCAGCCCTGAAGATCTCCCTCCTTGCTATGCAAAGCAGAAAGTGGAGCCTAAGCTCACCTTGGTGGACACAACTATTTCTGTGCCAGAAGTTGTGACTTACGCTTCACTCTCTGACTTTCTCTGGATCCTTGCTCGGCGTAAGTGTGCGGATGACCAGCACATTCCAGGATGGGCAGGATGGATATCACTAACTGGGAGAGAAGTGCAAGCCATACAAGAGCAGTCCGTTGTTGACTACATGCCTCCAGTCCTCCATCCAGTCACTGACAACGCGACAGTTCAGCACATTCTTCATCTGTCACAGTGCGCAACCAAAGAAGTGGACCAGGAGTGCACCTTGGTCACGTTCGACTTGGCAGTGGCAAAGAAAGCCTACATGATTGTTTGGCAAGATCAACGCTTCAACAATGTGGTGGTCCGCCTTGGGGTTTTCCACCTCATTTGCTCATTCCTGGGTGCTTTGGGCAAACTCATGAGAGGTTCAGGTCTCGAGGAGATCGTCATTCAATCTGGAATATGCGCAAGTGGCTCCATTGAGGCAGTGATGATGTCTAAGCACTACAATCGCGCTCTTCGAGTGCACAAGACAGTGCTGGAGGCCTTGGAACGCATGCTGATGGAGAAATTCATGAACAATCAGGTCGCAAAAGATCAGCTTGAAGAAGTAGCTGAGATGGTGAAGGATCCAAGCAGACCTGACTTAGAGGCAATCATGCAACTTGATTCTGTCATTCAGTTGCACGACTCATACACTAAGTACCGGCATTTTTGAATGGCGAGATGGGCAAAACTAGCCAGTTATGGCTTATGTATGCTGAGAGGATCTGGCTTGTACTTCGCCTGCTCCGTGCAACAAAAGAAAATGATTTTGACCTGCACCTTACCTGCGTTCAAGACATGACACCCCTTCTCTTCGCCACAGATCACCAAAACTACACGAGGTATATATATATATAACAATCTACTTTCTTCAAATGCTGAACTTGAAGCACAGTCACCCAAGTGCCACGCAGCTGCTGAAAGCTGGGGGATTCAGCGTCTCAAGATCTCCCGTACCTGCATGCCGGAACCCAGTCGATCAAACAAAAGAACAGACTATCAACAGACATGCAAAGTCAAAAGGAGGAATCATCGGGTTCAGTCGTTACAACTCAGAACTTTAATGATGTGTATTTTTTGCAAAACTGCATATAGCATTGTTCCTATTCACATGCAAATCCAAAACAAGTCGCGTAAGGCGAAAATACAACATTTAGTCAAGTAGCTGTCGAACTCACAGAATGAAACTGAACGCAATGCCATTTTTCAGCAAGACCGTATACTCGTAGCATCGTCAGTCCACCGCTCATGGCAAAGGCAGTGAAATTGACAAGAAGAGCGGGGTAGTAGTTGCGCTAAGAAGGATAGCACGCGTTTCTGTACCTCTCTTTGTTTTAACTTTCTGAGCGTGTTTTTAATCCAAACATATCATATCTATATGTTTTTGGAATCAGGAACCGACAAGGAATAAGATGAAGGTGTTTTTAAATTGATTTGGACAATTTAATTTTGATAATAATTTTTATATATTTAATTTTCAGAGCTTGTTTTTAATCCGAATATAACATATTTATATGTTTTTGGAATCAGCAAATGATGGAGAATAAGATAAACGTAAATTTGGATCGTTTTATAAATTTTTTTTTTTTTTTACAATTTTCAGATTTTTAATGACCAAAGTCATTAATTAATTTTTAAGCCACCAAGCTGAAATGCAATACCGAAGTCCGGGCTTTGTCGAAGATTACTTGACCAAAATTTGAACCAATTTGGTTGAAAAATGAGGGCGTGACAGTGCCGCCTCAACTTTCACGAAAAGCCGGATATGACGTCATCAAAGACATTTATCAAAAAAATGAAAAAAACGTTCGGGGATTTCATACCCAGGAACTCTCATGTCAAATTTCATAAAGATCGGTCCAGTAGTTTAGTCTGAATCGCTCTACACACACACACACACACACACACACACACACACACACACACACACATACACCACGACCCTCGTCTCGATTCCCCCTCTATGTTAAAACATTTAGTCAAAACTTGACTAAATGTAAAAAAGAGTAGAGTAGACATTATTGATACAATCATATTGCATCCTTGGACTACCCTACGGGGAACGGTTGATGCTTCATTTGTTTCCAAAATATTAGTTAAGATGGTGATAAAAACCGGAAGTAACAGATTTTGCTGCCAGAATTATAATGTAATGTAATGTAACATTATCAGTGCATCAATTTCCTTTCCATTGGTATCATTTTTGTTGATATAGGCCAGTTTTAGGTCGTGAAAAGGGCTTCAGACGAGACCTACCCCCATTTTTCAATAGCAGCTTGAAGGCAGGGTAAGGGCATAACTTAAGAAAATGCAGGAGCTCAGATGGCAAACAAGTGCCATGAGTCTTCATACTAAATGGGCTTTCCAGAAAAACTAGTGGTAAATCCCCCCCCCCCCCAAAAAAAAATGTGATGGGGGGTCATGGCTATGTGAAGCACTGTTCAGGATGTGAATTTGTTTGCCTCTCCGTCCTGTCTCCCCCGTTATTAATGTTAATCGCAATACGTGTTGTTATAACAACAGCTTCAGCTTTCTTTTTCAGAAAGTTCCCTAATATGTTCCTTTCTTTACGACCTAAGACAATAACTATCCATTCAAAAAACTAATATAATAATTCACTGTTTAATAAACAAAACAAAAACCGCACCACTTGTATGACAAGCGAGTGACGCCACCATACTTACCATGCTGGACAACTTTTGGGGAGGAGGGGCAAATACGGTGGAGCTGGCTTTGGAAAAGTTCACTGAAAAAAAACCAGTGTACTGGATCAATTATATATACAGTAGTGAATTAATCAATGAATGCATATTTAACAAACTATAAAACGTTGGTGGGAAACTAGTACAAACAAATAAGATAAGAACCACGTTTGTGCGTCGTCTTTCGTCATGAGATGTGGGGTGTGTGTCTTGTTTTTACATTTAGTCAAGTTTTGACTAAATGTTTTAACATAGAGGGGGGAATCGAGACGATGGTTGTGGTGTATGTGTATGTGTGTGTGTGTGTGTGTGTGTGTGTGTGTGTGTGTGTGTGTGTGTGTGTGTCTGTGTGTCTGTCTGTCTGTCTGTGTGTGTGTGTGTGTAGAGCGATTCAGACCAAACTACTGGACCGATCTTTATGAAATTTGACATGAAAGTTCCTGGGTATGATATCCCCGGACGTTTTTTTCTTTTTTTCGATAAATACCTTTGATGACGTCATATCCGGCTTTTTGTAAAAGTTGAGGCGGCACTGTCACACCCTCATTTTTCAATCAAATTGATTGAAATTTTGGCCCAGCAATCTTCGACGAAGGCCGGACTTCGGTATTGCATTTCAGCTTGGTGGCTTAAAAATTAATTAATGACTTTGGTCATTAAAAATCTGAAAATTGTAAAAAAAAAATTGTTTTTAAAACGATCCAAATTTACGTTTATCTTATTCTTCATCATTTTCTGATTCCAAAAACATATAAATATGTTATATTCGGATTAAAAACAAGCTCTGAAAATTAAAAATATAAAAATTATTATTAAAATAAAATTTCCGAAATCGATTTAAAAACAATTTCATCTTATTTCTTGTGGGTTCCTGATTCCAAAAACATATAGATGTGATATGTTTGGATTAAAAACACGCTCAGAAAGTTAAAAAGAATAGAGATAAAGAAAAGCGTGCTATCCTTCTCAGCGCAACTACTACCCCGCTCTTCTTGTCAATTTCACTGCCTTTGCATCGAGCGGTGGACTGACGATGCTACGAGTATACGCTCTTGCTGTAAACATGCAGTGAGTTCAGTTTCATTCTGTTAGTTCGACAGCTTGACTAAATGTTGTAATTTCGCCTTACGCGACTTGTTTGTTGTTGTTTACAATACACATTTAGCAAACAAGAAGGGCAAAGCCCATACGACTCACATGCTTGACCTTGACCTTTACATGACCTTGACCTTCAGGGTCAAGGTCAAATAACTAAACCTAGCAATGACATCATACACTAAGAACTGCTTTACACATTTTTCCTACCAAAATACATGTGACCTTGACCCAAGGTCAAGGTCATCCAAGGTCAAGGTCATCCAAGGTCATGCAACACAAAGCTGTTAATTCAAGACATAGGAAGTACAATGGTGCTTATTGGCTCTTTCTACCATGAGATATGGTCACTTTTAGTGGTTCACTACCTTATTTTGGTCACATTTCATAAGGGTCAAAGTGACCTTGACCTTGATCATATGTGACCAAATGTGTCTCATGATGAAAGCATAACATGTGCCCCACATAATTTTTAAGTTTGAAACAGTTATCTTCCATAGTTCAGGGTCAAGGTCACTTCAAAATATGTATACAATCCAACTTTAAAGGACCCTTGCGACCTTGACCTTGAAGCAAGGTCAACCAAACTGGTGTCCAAAGATAGGGCTTACATTGCCCTGAATAGCATACATAGCTAAGGTTGCCATTCTCGATAACTTCAGAAAAAAATGCGAAAATGTGAAAAATGGTCGTTTTTAAGACAACAATTACGGCCCCTGTGACCTTGAACTTGAAGTGAGGTCAAGTTGCCGCACATGTTTTTTGAGATCTTGTAACCATACACCATCAGGCCACATCAGGTGTTGATAGACTTAATAGTGTCCAAGAAATATCCAACGTTAAAGTTTTCCGGACGGACGGACGGACGGACGCCGGGACGGACGGACGGACGGACGGACGGACGGACGGACGACTCGGGTGAGTACATAGACTCACTTTTGCTTCGCATGTGAGTCAATTATAAATCGTTGAGAGGAACTACGTACTACAAAGAAGAAGAACATAAAAGTCACGTTTGAGCATCGTCTTTTGTAATGAGATGTACAGTTGTGTTTGCATTTGTATTTTTTAAGACATTTCAGGCAAAAGTGTTACACATCTCTTGTACATTATTACTTTCGATGTTGCTATGTAACGCTGATTGATAATAACGTACAGGGTATGTTAAGTGAGAGTTTACATTTAAAGAAGGACGATAAATACAGACTGACTTTTGGGGGAAGAAGACTAGAGAGAAAAATTAAGTAGTTATTTGGGTTTCTGTTTTTTGTTTCTTGGCGTGCGTGTGTGTATGTGTGTGTGTGTGTGTGGGTGGGTGGGTGTGTGTGTGTGTGTGTGTGTGTGTGTGTGTGTGTGTGTGTGTGTGTGTGTGTGTGTGTGTGTGTGTGTGTGTGTGTGTGTGTGTGTCAGTGTGTGAGTGTGTGTGTGTGAGTGTGTGTCCTGGTGCAATTACTGCACAGCTGAATGCCTTTTGAGCACTTTTCAAAGAACATCGATTTCAGGTTTATAAGCGCATACACTGATTCCATTTCCGAATCGAGACCGTGTCATAAATGTCAGTCGCGAGCACCGTGGCAAATACTTCCAAAGTCATCAAGTGCACGGTGAGGATTAAAAGAAAAGAGTTTTCAAACAAATCCTGCATAGCTGAATAGCATTAACTATCCTTGGCATATATATATAAGCTCACAGCACATTGTTTGGAAAGTCTATGCGCCAAGTTATTACCTTTCACGTTCAATGAGAAATGGATCTCGGGTTCTTGAACGCGATTACACAATGCCTGTTTGTCATGTTTGCAAAAGAGCTGAAGAAAGGGGTGAAACTCGGAAAGGGCATGTTTATGCGTGCTCTGCCTCTGGAGACAGGGTGGGAGGAGGACGGGAGTAGAAAAGGGGTGTGGGGGTGGGGAGGGCGACCTACAGAACGACTGAAAAGCCGGTAAGGCACGTCTGCGCTGCAATTAATACGTTGCATTTTTTGTTCGTCGTATGAGGTCGCAGCTAGAGTGTAAAACAGAAAAAAAGAATAAAATAAGCAAAAAAGGTTAGGTTATGGACCGTTCAGTTATACGTAGACAGAACGAAACATTCACGAGTACGTTGATCGAATGGTGTGGGTTTTGTTTTTTTGTAGAACGCGCCTGCATGCGTGCGTGTTTGTGTGCGTGCGTGCGTGCTAATGAGTGTGTGTGTGTGTGTGTGTGTGTTGTATGTGTGTGTGTGCGTGCGCGTGTGTGCGTGCGTGCGTGCGCGAGTGTGTGTATGTATGTATGTATGTGTGTGTGTGTGTGTGTGTACCCCTTCCTATTTGGTTTATTTGACGCTCTCGCAATTTGGTTCTATTCGCCCGCCCGTTAAGTTGCAGCCTGACCGAAACACCTCCGTATCGCAGCACAAATCTCTTAACCTGCCCCGGGTGGTCGTGTGATAAATAATCTATCGGTACCGCCAGGTAATCTACAGTCTACAGGTATTGGTATTTCTCTGCAGACAATTGAAGTCTGATTCACCGGCCGAATAGCCCCCCAAACAGAACGTTGACCGGGTGCTAACAATACAGAACACTGCACACACAGCAGAGAAGTTTGGCTTAGCAGTGGCCACAGCAGGAGGGAACAATTAAGGAAATTATATGTTGTGCAAACACGCCATTGATTTCCTGCAGTTAGACCCCACTTTGTCTCCGTCTGTGGAAAGCTTTGACAGGTCATTGAATTTTGTGTGTAGACAATGTGCAGTCCGTGTTCCCACTTTCCCCTGCTAAGAGTTTTGGTAGCTGATAGTTTGTATTACGTGGACTGCATAAAGTGTCTGGCGATTCACAGTCACTGTTTTTCTCGTAGTCAACTTCCAATTTCATGAATACTGAGTGTTTGAATTGTAGGGGAAGGGCCCCTAATATGGACCACTTTTTGTTTATTGCTGATAATTAGCTTGTTTTCTTGCGAAGAAGTTTCATTTTGTGTTTGGTAGTCCTTCTCTCTTAGTTTATAACCGTTAGGCCTAATTAGAGTGAAATAGCTTTGATAGACCTTGAGCAAAAATTAAATACAGAAAAAATCACAAATGGTCCATATGAGGAGCCTGGGCGCCCAATATGGACCAGTGAAGCGGCCTTCACAAATCACTGTAAAAAGCCCCCCATACTTCAAAATAACATGATACAACTTAGTGTGCAAGTCAGACTAATTCAAATATGCTTTAAATTTAGCTGTTTCGGGTTGATGAGAGCATTATTTGAAGCACACCAGGAAACTGAAGAAGCTTATAAAAAACAGAGTGAAAATAAGTGAAATTATCAACTTCCACAAAAAAAAGGACTATTTGTTATATTTTTTTGAAATCTCGAGGGCCGGCTAGTTATAGGTTATTTTCAGCAAGCTTCTTAATGAATGAATGAAATGAAATTGCCTTTAGTTTTTATTTTCTTCGATTTGTTGAAGGTGGTCCATATTAGGGGACTCACACATACTTTTGAGGTTTTGCTATTATTTTTTGTTTGCAGTAGAAACTCGTGGTACACACAGTTAAAATGCAACAAATACTGTCTTAGCTGTCATATATAGCCATTTTTGTGTTACGAAAGCTTTGGCTGTGGACAGAAACGAGTCCGTTTTAGGCGGCAAATTTAGAGTGAACGCTGCCAAAAGTGAAAACAAGTCGCGTAAGGCGAAATTACAACATTTAGTCAAGCTGTTGAACTAACAGAATGAAACTGAACTCACTGCATTTTTACAGCAAGAGCGTATACTCGTAGCATCGTCAGTCCACCGCTCGATGCACAGGCAGTGAAATTGACAAGAAGAGCGGGGTAGTAGTTGCGCTGAGAAGGATAGCACGCTTTTCTTTATCTCTATTCTTTTTAACTTTCTGAGCGTGTTTTTAATCCAAACATATCACATCAATATGTTTTTGGAATCAGGAACCCACAAGGAATAAGATGAAATTGTTTTTAAATCGACTTCGGAATTTTTATTTTAATAATAATCTTTATATTTTTAAATTTCAGATCTTGTTTTTAATCCGAATATAACATATTTATATGTTTTTGGAATCAGAAAATGATGAAGAATAAGATAAACGTAAATTTGGATCGTTTTAAAAAAAATTTTTTTTTTTACAATTTTCAGATTTTTAATGACAAATCATTAATTAATTTTTAAGCCACCAAGCTAAAATGCAATACCGAAGTCCGGCCTTCGTCGAAGATTGCTGGGCCAAAATTTCAATCAATTTGATTGAAAAATGAGGGTGTGACAGTGCCGCCTCAACTTTTACAAAAAGCCTAATATGACGTCATCAAAGGTATTTATCGAAAAAAAGAAAAACACATCCGGGGATATCATTCCCAGGAACTCTCATGTCAAATTTCATAAAGATCGGTCCAGTAGTTTGGTCTGAATCGCTCTACACACACACACAGACAGACAGACAGACACACCCACACATACACCACAACCCTCGTCTCGATTCCCCCCTCTACGTTAAAACATTTAGTCAAAACTTGACTAGGCTAAATGTAAAAAGCGAAAAAGCCTAACGGGTTTGAGGTTTGTGTTTCTGCAACTGTTTTGACATGTGCAACGTATCCAGAGAGGGTGAATAAAGCGAATGAAATTGTTTTGAGCGCTCTAGCGCCGTTAGTTTGTCAGAACAGGAGGTGGTCCATATTAGGAGCCGGTCCATATTAGGAGCCTTTCCCTTACTTGCAGAATGCTGCTGCGTTTTACATTTAGTCAAGTTTTGACTAAATGTTTTAACATAGAGGGGGAATCGAAACGAGGGTCGTGGTGTATGTGTGTATGTGTGTGTGTGTGCGGGCGTGTAGAGCGATTCAGACTAAACTACTGGACCGATCTTTATGAAATTTGACATGAGAGTTCCTGGGTATGATAATTTTATCCTCAGACGTTTTTTTCATTTTTTTTTTATAAATGTCTTTGATGACGTCATATCCGGCTTTTCGTGAAAGTTGAGGCGGCACTGTCACGCTCTCATGGTTGAAATTTTGGTCAAGTAATCTCCGACGAAGCCCGGACTTTGGTATTGCATTTCAGCTTGGTGGCTTAAAAATTAATTAATGACTTTGGTCATTAAAAATCTGAAAATTGTAAAAAAATTATTTTTTTTATAAAACGATCCAAATTTACGTTCATCTTATTCTCCATCATTTTCTGATTCCAAAAACATATAAATATGTTATAATTTGGATTAAAAACAAGCTCTGAAAATTAAAAATATAAAAATTATGATCAAAATTAAATGTTCGAAATCAATTTAAAAACACTTTCATCTTATTCCTTGTCGGTTCCTGATTCCAAAAACATATAGATATGATATGTTTGGATTGAAAACACGCTCAGAAAGTTAAAACGAAGAGAGGTACAGAAAAGCGTGCTATCCTTCTCAGCGCAACTACTACCCCGCTCTTCTTGTCAATTTCACTGCCTTTACCATGAGCGGTGGACTGACGATGCTACGAGTATACGGTCTTGCTGCGTTGCATTGCGTTCAGTTTCATTCTGTGAATTCGACAGCTACTTGACTAAATGTTGTATTTTTGCCTTACGCGACTTGTTTTTTTTTACCGGGATAGTTCAAAGGAACTTTTCTTAGTCGTACATCGCTCTTGCACCAGCTCACCTTTAAAGGCACAGTGCAGCTCACAGCCTTCGTTTTGCGTTTTTGTTGCAGCAGTGAGTGCATTTACAGTTCAAAAATCCTCCTATGGTAGTAAAACAAACCCAAAACTACCCAACGACGACATCTGTGAAGCTCGACAGTTTCTTGTTCACGCGAGTGCATAAATTAACCTAGTTATTACGTGGTGTTTGGTCGGAGTTCGATTCAACTGAGTGATTCCGGCCTCCATTTTGTTTTACACAAACTCATGATGACGTCTGACATAGTTTGCTAGTGACTGTCTTTTTGTGCATGATGTGGTGATCTACCTGATCTAAATTTAGATCCAAAAATAGGTCAAGACCAGCCGGGTCCGAGTACGAAATTAATTCGTAAAACAAGAAGAGCAAACGCTCGATCGAGTCACTTTCGCAGTTCTGAATATTATATGAGGCATCAGATGGACAGGAAGAAATTGCTATTCACAACACAATGAGTCACGTTCACATAAAATTTGAGCCCGGTCACTTTTATAGTTTCCGAGAAAAGCCCAACGTTAAGTTGTGTGTTGCCGAACAGAAAAGGCTAGTTATCTCCCTTGTTTTTCTGATAACGTTCGTAAAAGGCTACAGATGTAAATACTTTGATGTAAAGAATAATCCTACAAAGTTTCAATCACATCCGATGAACTTTGTCAAAGATATAAAATGTCTAATTTTTCCTTTGACGCTGACCTGTGACCTTGAAAAAGGTCAAAGGTCAACGAAACCATCGTTAAAGTGTAGAGGTCATTGGAGGTCACGACTAAACAAAATATGAGCCCGATCGCTTTGATAGTTTCCGAGAAAAGTCCAACGTTAAGGTGGTGTCTACGGACGGCCGGCCGGACGGCCGGCCGGACGGCCGGCCGGACAGACTAACACTGACCGATTACATAGTCCCTTTTTCTCAAGTGACTCAAAAATCGCAGTTCTTGACTCTTTGGGTGCAAGTCAATGAAACTTGGTAGTTCTTCTAACGGATAGCTGTCTGAGGTATGACTAAAAGCCCCAGGGGCTCCGTGCACCTGGATTTGACAAGTTCAGTACCTTTAAAAGTACGTAATTTCGATTTAAAAAAAAACCACTTTTCTTTTTTACGAAAGTTTCAGTGCTAAACAAAAAAAGATGAAAGGCAGGCCTACCCGTAGTCTCTCAGAAAAAAAACACTGTTTGTTGAAATGGACTTTTGTTTTTGTTTTGTTTTTTTAACGAAATCTTTGTTCTGTGATACTACCTGCTATTCAGACTTGGTCGTTTGACAGACGTTTTCTTCCACACGAGATTACGTTGATTGTCTAACGAAGCCGTCAGGCTCAGTTAGACATCAGCTAATAGAGTGTGGAAGAAAACTCTGTCACGCGACCAAGTCGGAATAGCATTTATGTCTCACAGCCTCAACAGAGGAGAGAACAAACACGTTTTGTGTACTCAAGCTTGAAAACCCTAAACACAGGAGCAGCCATTGTGGAGAGATCTACTTTTTGACGGAAGTGACCGAACAACTGTAAATGACGTCTCGGTGATATGCGAATGACGTCACAGTCATCGTCACAGTCTGTATCTTTCAGTTGAAGCATGCGTTCTTCATGACCTCTTTCTGTGTCTGCATCCGCGATCCAAGGGAAGCTAAATTCGCGTATGGAAACAGTTCTGTCGTCTGGGATGCCGTTTACAGTACATGTATTCTGAGCGTTGAAAAATTTGTAAAGAGAAAAAACGATAACAACAGGAGAAATGAAAGTCGTGTGTGCATTTTTTTGCTTTTGGAGGGACGATTTTGAGTTTGAATCCGTTCTTGCCATGCTCCTAAAGCGTGTAACATACAATCTTGCACACATTTGCTTTAGTAGTGGCAAAGAAGTAAAGCGTGTGACATATTGCGATGTATGCAAATATTTTTAAACTACGCAATTTTTGATATACGGTATATAGCATGAAAGAATGTATACCAGGAAAAAAATCCTTGACAGACGGACAGGCATGGTTTACCCAACACGGTTTCAAGTTGAGGACCAAACACAATCCAGGATCAATTAATCCGAAACACTAACTGAAAAATACATTGCGGTGTAATAAGAAAAACATGTTACTCTCTGGATTACATTTTCTGACTTGCTGAAATCCAGTGTTCGGTTTAGCTTCAATCCTCTTTTGTAAGAGGATATGAAAATAAAATGTGGACGGGCTTGGGTAATAGGATTATGAATAAATGCGTATTATTCTCCAACTTAATCAATACTTATTTCATTTATCAGAAACTCCGAGGTCAATAAAAACAGCTGACGTCAATATCACTGCAGAGGGGATTTTTTTGTTGTGCACAGACAGGATATATCCTTCAAGTACATTCGCACGAACTGACCAAATAACTCGACCGTTTTATTTTACCAACAAAGTATTAACGATCGATCAAATGCGGAGACTGATCATATCAGCGCTTTAGCGAAGTGACGGGGGGGGGGGGGGGGGGGGGGGGCTTTCTTGGCCGTCTTAGCGATAGACCGTGTGGTGTTTTCTTATCTCAGAACACCTGTCGTGCAGTACATAAAGCCTTTAGACGCTAGGTAATGTTCGATATATTCTACTCGGGCTTAAAGACTGACGTTTTCATTGACTCGTGCTCAATGCTTTGAAGGGGGCCTAACACTTATTTTCCATGTGAAAAAGAACTGCAGTATTTTGGCTGAAGTGTACTGCTCAGTTCACAGCATGAAAGAGTCGTTTTATTGCTGACGAATACACTCAAACGTTAAAGTCGTTTTGAAAGGATATATACAGATAATGGTGGGGCTGGTAAGTGTAGCCCAGGTGTGTGTGTGTGTGTGTGTGTGTGTGTGTGTGTGTGTGTGTGTGTGTGTTTGTGCGTGCGTGCGTGCGTGCCTGTCTGTCCGTTCGTCTGTCTTGTCTGTCTGCCTGAGTCTTTCAGTCTGTGCATGCTGGCGTTTTCCCTTTGACACTAATCGAAACTAATCAATCAGCTATTAAAAATATTAAACCAGTAAAACACTTGTTCTGACACAGAGAATTTAATTTCATTTTAAATCTGTAAAGCTGAACACTCCCAAAATCAATCAAAGCAAGATGGCTCGCTTGAAAGGCACGGACAAATCACGTAAATTTGCAAGTCTTGCAAGACTGCTGAAATGTGGACGGGGTGGGTTACACATGAGGTCAATCTTGAGGTTAAGCTGAGGTTAAGGTGCACTGCTGTGTATATATTTATATAAAGCCTGTGCCGGTTACAACATAGTACAGAATGTAAGAGCTTCGATAAGAAATTGCACGTTATTGTTTGAATTCATTCCTCTCACATCGATGCAAAAGGAAATGACCTAGACTAATGATTATATCTATCTATTTCCGTCCTTCTGATCCTCAACATTACGAGCTCCGCATAATCATTTTAGTTCTTATTATGTGTATTCATTTCAAGAAAACTTTAGTGGCCACAATATCTTGCCATAAAATTACAATGGCAAGATTTCACAAAAATTATTCCTTTGGAGAAATTATTTGAGTATTTCATGAAAAGTACCACCAAAGGTCCATTGTAAATTTCGGTGTTAACTAAAAAGAATGAGTATCGAACTTGACAAATTGAAAAGCTGGAAAGCATCATGACCGTTTCAATTTTGAAACATTTTGAACTAGATTGGATTTTTGCCTAGTTTATGAATGGTAGGCGAATGAGTTTAGGACCTGTACTACAATTCTGACCTACCCATTACACTATAAAATACTTTGCTCCCACCACTTCAAACACTCGACAACTCTTATTCCTGGCAGCCGTTCCCTACACTTCCCTTTTATAGTGCTGCCAGTAAGGAAAAACAGCTAGCTACAAAGGCTTAATTGCCGACAAATATTAGACCCCCCGCGGGTTAGGGGGAAGAATTTACCCGATGCTCCCCAGCATGTCGTAAGAGGCGACTAACGGATTCTGTTTCTCTTTTTACCCTTGTTAAGTGTTTCTTGTATAGAATATAGTCAATTTTTGTACAGATTTTAGTCAAGCAGTATGTAAGAAATGTTAAGTCCTTTGTACTGGAAACTTGCATTCTTCCAGTACATTGTACTACGTTGCAAGCCCCTGGAGCAAATTTTTGATTAGTGCTGTTTTGTGAACAAGAAACAATTGACAAGTGGCTCTATCCCATCTCCCCCCTTTCCCCGTCGCGATATAACCTTCGTGGTTGAAAACGACGTTAAACACCAAATAAAGAAAGAACAAATATTAGCCGATGTCTGGCCGTGCAGTGGACACTAATCTCTTTGCTGTGTCCGCAATATTGGATTGCCAAATCCGCCGTGAAAATCTTGCCTTCCGCTCGGATTAACATTGCTGGCACTATAGAGAGCATGTCGCCAGTGGTTTATGCTGTAAGATACACGACCTCATGTCAGTGTAACATATCTGGTAGAATGTTGTGGTAATGTCTGATACTCAACACCAACCATTGCAGGGTTAGTGCCACTGAAGTTCTACTCTATGGTCTTAGTACCCATAATAAATGTGAACAACCGTGAAGACATTGTTCTTTGTCTTGGCACAGTTTCGGTCTGTCAGACGGGTATTACTCATATGAGATTCAAAGATTTGTTTTTTGTTTTTTGAATGAGGATTAAGTTTCTGGTCTGCATGCATTACATGATTACAAGTTCTATTGAAATAAACGTAAGCTGTTCGCGACAAGATATAAACAAGGAATGTGCAATCATATTGCTTGCATGCGTGCTAAAACAGTTCCAGTCACGATAATTAATCGATCAGTATAAATCTGATTGATGTGTTCAGATAGTATGTACAGACCAACTAAGAGAAGGTGAGGGATGTGTGTGTATGTGTGTGTGTGTGTGTGTGTGTGTGTGTGTGTGTGTGTGTGTGTGTGCCGGTGTGTGTGAGGGGGGATTATCAATTAAACGTATCCTAATCCTTCATGAACATAGCCAGCACTGAGTGGACTAGAACGAACGTAGGGGCTATTTTTTCCGTGCACCACCAGTGTCAAATCATTTCGAAATAGTCTGTTATGGTTGACCCAGGGTCACTTAGGGGGCACAAATATTGTCTCATGACCTCAGACATCTGTGACAACACAGTTCCTCATTTTGAATTGGTGACGTGTACCGCTTGGTACGTCACTACTCTACTGTTTCACAGTAGTCCTCAACCCTCTTTGCGCGAAAATGAAATATATTTATGATTTGATCGCTAGGATAGATACAAACTGGTGGAAGCCTGTAAGAAAGTGGGAATGATTGGGGAAAGGAAACGCAGTGGCTCATGCCGCATGTTCCCGGGCTGGTGAAGTTTGAGAACAGGCCCTTCTTTTTCTACACAATAATGAAATGTATGATGTCTGAAACGATGTTTCATACATTTCTCGCTTTTTTGACAAAAAAAGTAAGCACATTTTCTCGTGGTCTGTGTGGACTGATTTGCTGCGCTAAGTACACCATTACAAACACTTATTCAAATTGCCTTACTCCAAGACACGTTCTCTGTCACTCATACACACAGACCCAGACACACAAGCAAACAGAGAGAGACATACAGACAAAACGAACAGACGCAGACACAGTAAAACAGACAAACAGACACTCTCTCTGTCACACACACACAGAAACACACACACACAGAAACACACACACACAGAAACACACACACACACACACACACACACACACACACAGAGCACTCACAAGGTCCACAAGTGGTGGTGGTCCTGCTGTGCTCATCGGGAAGAAGATGTCGAGCGGTGTCCATGTCCATACGACGGAAGGTGGGAGGGTTCGGGTGGAAAATACCCTTCTTCACAGCGGCCAGCTGCACCCGTTTCAGATGCGGGTAGTGGTAGGAATAGCTGGGCATCTGCATGGCGGCCACCCGATCCACCACCTTGGAATGTACTCCTATCGTCGTCATGCTTCTGTTGTTGTTGACTGCGGAAGATAAGAATGGCACACAATGGCAGTGTCTGCTTGGACACATACAAAATCAACAGCTGTGTGCTTGCTTTCTGTGTAGACTGGGAATTTCTTAAATAGACAATAGTTGCTTTGTGTGAAACTGATTCATTAAAAAAAACAAAAAACATCTACGTCAGAAAGCAACAAGGCTTTAGATTTTTTTTTACATTAAGTCAAGTTTTGACTAAATGTTTTAACATAGAGGGGGAATCGAGACGAGGGTCGTGGTGTGTGTGTGTGTGTGTGTGTGTGTGTGTGTGTGTGTGTGTGTGTGTGTGTGTGTGTGTGTGTGTAGAGCGATTCAGACTAAACTACTGGACCGATCTTTATGAAAGTTTACATGAGAGTTCCTGGGTATGAAATCCCCAGACAGTTTTTTCATTTTTACGATAAATGTCTTTTATGACGTCATTTCCGGCTTTTTGTAAAAGTTGAGGCGGCACTGTCACACCTTCATTTTTCAATCAAATTGATTGAAATTTTGGCCAAGCAATCTTCGACAAAGGCCAGACTTCGGTATTGCATTTCAGCATGGAGGCTTAAAGATTAATTAATGACTTTGGTCATTAAAAATCTAAAAATTGTAATTAAAATTATTTTTTTATAAAACGATCCAAAATTACATGTTATTCTTCATCATGTTCTAATTCCAAAAACATATAAATATGTTATATTCGGATTAAAAAAAAAACTCTGAAAATTAAAAATATAAAAATTATGATTAAAATTAAATTTCTGAAATCGTTTTAAAAACAATTTCATCTTATTCCTTGTCGGTTCCTGATTCCAAAAACATATAGATATGATATGTTTGGATTAAAAACACGCTCAGAAAGTTAAAACGAAGAGAGGTACAGTAAATTAAAGCGTGCTGTGCAGCACAGCGCAACCGCTACCGCGTTGAACAGGCTCGTCACTTTCACTGCCTTTTGCACTAGCGGCGGACTACGGTCATTGTGAAAAAATGCAGTGCGTTCAGTTTCATTCTGTGAGTTCCACAGCTTGACTAAATGTAGTAATTTCGCCTTACGCGACTTGTTTACTATGTGCCCAAGCCATCGGCCGCGTACAGGATCCCTGGCGCACCCTTCAACTTGTTCTACCTTGCATAGATAGATATTATGTCTTTTAGTACATGTATACAAATGGAAATGGGTTTTGTTGTTGTTGTTTTTTCGTTGGTTTGTGTGTTTTTCTTTTCTGTCCATATCCGTTCATTGGTGTCAGTTTGGGCGCATGTCGATTACTTGTCTTGTTCGTGCACTCAGAAGGTTCTTGAACTGACGGTTTACTTATTTACTTGTTTTATAATTATTGTCAGTCTCTCAAGTTGAATTAAACATCCCATCAAATTTATTTTATTTTATTTATTTATACTGTTCAAAAAAAGAAACGCATAGTTGCTACTTGCCAAATTTGTTTTATTTTTCGAAAAAATTAAAGGCATAGAAAGCTGATGAATATATATACACGCTAATTGCTTTACCCAGAGCTGGAGACAGACTAAATTAAGTTCCCTGCAAAATATTGTGGTCTAGGAGCCCTTAAATGTTGAGATATTTGAATTTTTATTTTGATCTAGATGGTCCTATTTATAGATTTGGCAACACATGTAACGTTGATGCAAGGGAGCTAACACCGCGGCTTTGTTGACATCCTCACTTTTTCAGAGGCTAGAACAAGCTGTAATGCATGTATTATGGTCCGCGCATGGTGACATATCGTCATTATATGGTCTTATGGTGCGTTTGACATCGATTGTGGGCAAACTACACTTTGTAAACACGGGAGTGCGTTAGTATGCCTTTAACAGAAAATCCAATATTTAGATTATTTGTTTGAAATTTGGTATGGACACAGTTGAATGCACACACAGTTCATTTGCATCTTCAAATCAATCAGTCAATCAATACGATTGGGTGCCGAGGCTGTCAAGTCAGTAGGGGGTGTGACTGCCTTGAGCAGCAACAACTGCCCGGCACCTTCTGGGCATGGACTGGATCAGATGCCGGATATCTTGCTGTGGGATGGTGTCCCACTCCTCCTGAAGTGCCTGCAATAGATCGCGGTGATTTGCCGGCGCTTCTTCTCGCCTGCGCACACGTCTGTCCAATTCATCCCAGAGGTGTTCTATCGGGTTCATGTCTGGCGACATGGATGGCCAGGGAAGCACCTGGACATGGTGGTCGGTGAGGAACTGGGTGGTGAGTCGTGCTGTGTGCGGGCGAGCGTTGTCCTGCTGGAATATATATGGCATCCTGGTCAGCCAGAAGAGGAAGGGCGTATGGGCGCAGAATTTCCTCCACGTATCGCTGGGCAGTTATGCGCCCTTGGACGTGCACCAGGGTGCTCCTTCCAGCGGTATTGATCGCCCCCCACACCATGACGCCTCCACCACCATGAACGGGTGCTTCATCCACACAGTTGGGCGCGTAACGTTCGTTTACTCTCCGGTAGACCCTCCTCAGACCATCATGTCGCTGGAGCAGGAAGTAGGACTCGTCGCTGAACCACACGTGTCTCCAGTGATTCCGGACGGTCCAGCGAAGGTGCTGGTTGCCCCACTGCACTCGGTTCTGGCGATGGCGGCGGGTGAGGACAGCTCCTCTGTGAGGTCTGCGAGCTCTCAAACCAGCTTCATGCAGGCGGTTCCCCACGGTCTGGTCCGATAATCGGTGTGGCCCGGGGAGAGCCTGGACAGAAGATGAGGCCGACAGGAAACGATTCCGGAGGTGGCGGAGCCGTATGAAGCGGTCGTGAGCAGCAGTTGTCGCCCTTGGTCTTCCCGCTCGTGGCAAGTCAGCAACGGAGCCAGTGGCTTGAAACCTGACCCACAGTCTACTGATGGTGCTCTGGGACACGTGGAAGTGCCTGGCGATTGCACTTTGACTTTGGCCTGCTTGTAAACGACCCAATGCAATTTGGCGGTCTTCTCTGCTCAATCGGGCCATCTTTCGTCGCTGAATTGTCCTCTGATTTCTTTGTGGCGAACAATCCGCTTTTATGGGTTTTGGAAGACATGGTGAGAGCTCAATATTCCCCGAGTTTCACGAGATTACACTGAAGCATGACGAGTGGTCATGCCAAATGAGCAATTTTGACATTGTAGCCACTGATAACGCATGCGTCACGTGCAGAGCTCACTTGTGGCAATGGACGAAAGGTCGACGACCAGATAAACATTTTCTGCAGTTTGGTGGATATCCTTGTAGCCATATAACTAAATTAACCAAATATTACAAGCTATGCGTTTCTTTTTTTGAACAGTATATTTACGAGGATTTATATCGCTCACGTATCTCACCACACAAGGCGACTCAAGGCGCATGTTACCTATTAATGCCGTGTGAGATGGAATTTTTTACACAATATATCACGCATTCACATCGGCCAGTAGATCGACTGCCTTTAGGCGCTGCATCCACCTTTCACGGCCTATTATTCCAGGTCACACGGGTATTTTGGTGGACATTTTTATCTACGCCTATACTATTTTGCCAGGAAAAACCCTTTTGTCAATCGTGGGATCTTTAACGTGCACACCCCAATGTAGTGTACACGAAGGGACCTCGGTTTTTCGTCTCATCCGAAAGACTAGCACTTGAACCCACCACCTATAGGTTAGGAAAGGGGGAAGAAAATAGCGGCCTGACCCAGGGTCGAACACGCAACCTCTCGATTCCGAGCGCAAGTGCGTTACCACTCGGCCATCCAGCTTTGATTTTAGTCTCGTGTGTGTGTGTGTGTGTGTGTGTGTGTGCGTGTGTGTGTGTGTGTGTGTGTGTGTGTGTGTGTGTGTGTGTGTGTGTGTGTGCGTGCGTGCGTGTGTGTGTGTGTGTGTGTGTGTGTGTGTGTGTGTGTGTGAGTGTGTGTGTGCATGCGTGCGTGCGTGCGTGCGTACGTACGTGTGTGTGTATTTGTGCGTGCGTGGGTGCGTATGTGCGGGCGTGCGTTGCTTTTTCCATATTGAAACAGATGAAATCTTAAAGAAATGATTAGCCTTTGGTTTCTTGTGATGCAGTACGTTCACCTTTTGGAGAACAGCCATACACATGCACACATAGGGAGTACGATACGTTCCGTGGGGAATTTTCGGAAGGAAGTGATTTCACAAGGCATAGTCTACTTCACCTCCCCACTGCCTTCCTTTTTTTTTGCTCTCCTTTTTTCCCCCACAAATTGCTCTGTTTTGTTCTTTTCTTTTCCTCTTGGTTCTTTTTTCATTCCTTCTTTTTTCAAGTTTTCCTTTTCTTTCTGTCAACCGACGTTCGCTTTTGGAAACACTACTGATTCGGCGTTGAATCAACAAAGTTGTCCACTTCTAATAAAATGAGCACTTACCTCAAAAACAAGCAATAACTAATCCAACTCGAAAGAAGTGAAAAGTCAAAAGACTGCCCCAGTCAATTTAAAGAGCAATAGAAGCAGACGACACAACTTGAAAAACCAGACGACCGCAAAGTGCATCAAAAGAAAGCGTGTATGGGACAGCCGTGTTGCTGGTGACAACGTGAACGCGAGGCTTGGTAGACTCGGCGCGCCAAATCTCACAGGCACTTGACTTCGGGCTTTTCTCCCAGGTGCAGGCGTTGTTTTGATTACATACATAATTCAAGAGCACTTAATGTTCGTTTCTCCTGTTGTTATTGTCCGCTGTACATTTACTGCACAGCTTCTTCTTTTCTTTTTAGATTCTTTTTTCCATGTCTTTGCACACAGAACAATCATGGAACTCCCCGGCCGGGTCATACCTAAGACTTTAAAATTGGCAATCTAGTGGCTGCTCGCCTGGCGTCTGGCATTATGGGGTTGGTCCGGTGTCAGAATAATGTGACTGGGTGAGACATGAAGCCTATGCTGCGACTTCTGTCTTGTGTGTGGCGCACGTTATATGTCAAAGCAGCACCGCCCTGATATATGGCCCTTCGTGGTCGGCTGGGCGTTAAGCAAACAAACAAACAAACAAAATTCTCAGTGTCTCCTCTTGAATTGTATCGATTAAATGTTTGTCACTAAATGTTTCGATCTCAATTTCCCAACCCATACACAGGGAAGTAAAAGCTTCAGTGCAGTACGTCTTTTTTTCTCTCTAGGGCAAAGTATGAGTTATATGTATTTTCACTTTTGCTGTGTGTGCGGTGCCAGTGTGTGAGTGTGACCGTGAGTGTGAGTGTGTGTGTGTGTGTGTGTGTGAGTGTGTGTGTGTGTTTGTGTGTGTGTGTGTTTGTGAGTGTGCCGTGAGTGTGTGTGTGTGTGTGTGTCAGTGTCACGGCGCAAGCGGCCATGCGACGGTGTGTGCGTGCGTGCGTGCGCGCCGCGCGCGCGCGCGCGTGTGTGTGTGTGTGTGTCAGTATTGTGTGTGTGTGTAGTCCCTCACCGGGCGAGGGCTGATTTAAATAGCTCATTTGTATGCTTATGCCACAATTTTCAAAACAAAAACAAATACGTAACATTTGATTTGATCTCTCTCTCTCTCTCTCTCTCTCTCTCTCTCTCTCTCTCTCTCTCTCTCTCTCTCTCTCTCTCTCTCTCTCTCTCTCTCTCTCTCTCTCTCTCTCTCTCTCTCTCTCTTTCCTTTAGAGAAGGTGACATACTGAGTGGGAGCCGGGAACTGAAAATGTGTTGTCACAATACTTTTGGACGGTCTTGTTATTATTAAAGTTTGACTTCTGTTTCTTAAGCAAAGATTATCAAGAAAAGCTTAGTGTTCTGACAATTTGGTTCAACATAAACATGTCCCACCTAAAATTATGTTTTATTTGGCTTCAGAAGGTAAAGCAGTTTTTGTCGTTTTTCTGGCGTTTATCACTGATTTTGTTTGACGGTATGTTTGATTGTGCTTTTAGTGTGTGTGTGTTTGAAGTTGTTGTTTTCTTTCTTCTGTGTTTTTTCATTGTTTTGATTTTACATGTGATCAACAAGTGAACTAGCAAAGTTTCCAATGAGATTATTTACAATCATAGTCATCACCAGTATAGAAGGAGAGTAACATATACATCCGTAATGGTCCACAGTTGCACAATGTACCAAGTGAACGTAATCAGTACCAATACCAAGTACCGTAGGTGCTCCTGAATAAACTGATCTGTTATCGCCCTCACACAAGAAACCCACCCATCTTCCCTTAGTGCCTCTGGCGCCTGTGCTCGAAGCAGAGGTCGAGGTCCACGGTGTCTCAGTGGTTAAACTCAAATCAAGGGCAGTCACTCTCAATCAAAATGGCCGCTCACATGAAACTGAAAGGATCTGGATCTGGATCTGGATGTAGTACATTGCAGTAGCCAATAATGGCTGTCGTCGCAATGGGCGAGAGAGCGCAGCGTGACGGAGTTTAAAAACTTTCTATACATGCATGCCCTTCCAGGTTGGTGGTGTCAACTGCTGGAATTTGGGCAGTGTTTAAAAGCAGGATAAAAACACCTGGCGGTGCGCCTATGGTGGTGGGGCCCTGCCAACACCTGATGTAAATGTGTTGGCAGTTGCTGAATGTACCACGGAGTCTTGTAGGCGGTTCCATTCAGTCGGCGTCCTGACAAAAAAAGAGTTTCTATACGGTTCAGATCGGCTATCCGGAATTTTGAAGGGTCTCGAGTTGTTGTAGACTCGCTTCTCAACGGGGTTTTCTGATGTGCACCCGTAAAACTTTGTTGATATAATTTTCCGCTTGGTCTTATCTGCGGGGGTGAGGAAACTTTCTGGGGGTATAGCTGGTACTTGTCCTCCCGTTATTTTATATAGCATTGTCAGGCGGAGTTGTTTGCGCCGATCTGCAAGTGTGGGTAGGTTTAGTCGCTGTAGCATTGCTGTGATGCAGCCAGGTTCTCTGGATCTGTAGTCTTTGCAGATGAATCTGGCTGCCTTGTGCTGTACCTTCTCGATTTTGTCGATGTCCTGTTTTAGATAAGGGTCCCACACAACTGCCCCATACTCAAGGGTCGATCGGACAAGAGTGACGTACGCCATGCGTCTGCACTCTTGCGGGCAGTTGTGCAGGTTTCTTCGTAGGAATCCGAGGACGGACCCTGCCTTGTTGCAGATGTTGCAGATGTGGGGTGACCATTTCAGGTCGGAGGATATTTGGATGCCGAGATAGGTACTCTGGCTGACGTGTTTAAGGATGGTATTGTCCAGTGTGTAGAAGTACTGGGATTTGGGTTTGGTGGATAAGATGTAGCATTTCTGCGCGTTGAATCTCATGCCCCATTGTTCTGCCCAGCACTCTAGGTTCTTAAGGTCTTTTTGAAGTTCGATGTGGTCCTGGAATGAGCGTATGTCACGGTAGAGTAGGCAGTCGTCTGCGAAGAGTCGTACGTTTGTCTTCACTTGATCGGGGAGGTCGTTTATGTGCACAAGGAAGAGAAGAGGTCCAAGGACCGTTCCCTGTGGGACTCCCGAAATGACTGGGACTTCGTCGCTTGCTTCTCCTTCCAGCACCACCTTCATCTTCCGCTTTGTCAGGAAATTGGAGAGCCAGGTGTGGATGGGTCCACGGACACCGTAGTGGTCCAGCTTGCCGAGCAGCTTGTGGTGGGGGACTGTGTCGAAGGCCTTACTGAAGTCCAAAATGGCAATGTCAGTTTGCCTTCCCTGGTCGTTTGAGTGGAGGAGGTCTTGCATAGTGGTAAGCAGTTGGGTCTCGCAGGAGTGTCCGGTTCTAAATCCATGGTTTCTGCTGGTAAGGATGTTGTGTTTCTCAAGGTGAGTGTGTAGGTGGCGGCAGATGATGTGTTCCAGCAACTTACAGGCTACCGAGGTTAGGGACACGGGGCGGTAGTTTTCTGCTTTGTTCTTGTCGCCTTTCTTGAACACGGAAGAGATGTTCGCTGAGCGCCAGTCAGATGGGACTTGGCCTGTGCTGACTGAAAGATTGAAGATCAGGGTGAGGGATGGGGCAATGGAATCTGCACATATCTTTAGTACTGTGTTGGGTATGTTGTCGGGGCCAGGGGCTTTGGAGGGGTTCAGGTTTCTTAAGAGTTTTGCCACTCCGTTTTCACTAATCAAGAGTTCATTTAGACTGGGATAGGGCTGGCCTTTCATCTGGGGGGGTGGTGAGCCGTCGTTTCGGGTAAAGACAGACTGGAACTGGTTTAGGAGGATCTTGGCTTTGGAGATGCTGTCACTGTATAGGGTGCTTCCGTTTTGTAGTGGTGCCACTCCTACGTTGTCCTGGCGACGGGCTTTCACATAGCGCCAAAAGGGTTTGGTGTTGTTTCCCTTCATCCCTTCAGTTATTACACTGTTCAAGTACTCCCATTCGGCGCGGCGTATTTCACGTCTACATTCTTTCTTGAAGAAGTTGTAGTTGTCCCAGTGTCTGGTCCGTTTGGCTTGTTTGTACAGTCTCCGTTTCTTCTTCTAAGGAAACCCTTACCCTTTGATATAAAACCACGGTTTCGCGACATTTGTGCCGTTTTACTCTAGAAACTATAAACTTGATCTGTCTATTATTACTATACAGAGTTCATGGTTCTTCTGTCTTAGTTTGTTTCGTATTTATTAGTGTGATGGCTTCTGCAGAGGGCACAGGCGCCCTGTCCAAACCAAAACTTCTTGTGTTCGATTTAGGTAGGTTTCACCCTTTGATAGAAATGTGGTATCGTGTCTGATCTGATTGTTTGTTAGGTGTAGCAGTGTTCAATATTTTAATCAGTTAAGAATTGTGAACCTTCTTTACTGAGATGAACTATCATAGTAATCTCCTTTAAACAGTGTCGTCCCAAGATTCGGATGCCAAAAAAATGTACTTGCAACAAAAACGAACAAACAAAAACAAAAGTTCGATCAGAAGACCTCCTACATGTTAGAACTGTCGTATGGTTGACCGTTCAGAGGTCAGAATAATGAGTCAAATTCAAAAATAATTCATAAAAATGCTTTCTATGCAGCTGGGGCTAGTTCAGTAGTTATGATCCAGGGTACTGCTGTGGCTAGTCTGTAACTACACGTATACAAAAACTGTCATTTTTTAAATACATGCATTTATTATTTGCATGCTTTAATTGATTACAGCAATATATGAATACCTGCTCGTTTCACCTATGTAAGTTTTTGTTTTCTGACTTGCAGATTACACGCTTTGGCCTTTCTGGGTTGACACTCATGTTGATCCACCATTTATAAAGGAAAAGTAAGTTTAAGATTACTTTTAAACATGTTTTTGCCGAACTGAATTCTCTTTTAAACGCTGTTAACAGGATGGGTGTCTGTGTTTGTGCTGTGTATAGATTTACATGTAACTCTTTTTCAGATGATTTTAACATAGCCATGTGTGTGTGTGTCAATCTGTCACTGTGTCAGGTACTTTGTGTGTGTTTGTGTGTGCGTGTGTGTGCAGAGAGAGAGAGAGAGTGTGAGACTGAGAGAGAGTGAGACTGCATTTATGTGTATGTAATGGTATGTCCATGAAGCTGCCTATTATGCCGATAGTATGTGAGTGTGTGTTTCTGTGTTTTGACACTGACAGTTAACTTCTCAGTATAATTCCAGGAATGGCAAAGTGTATGATGTCCGTGGGCAAGAGGTGAAATATTTTCCGGATGTACCAGATGTTCTGCAGGATCTCCGTTCAAAGGGTTACATGCTTGGCATTGCCTCCAGGTCCTGTTTTTATTGATTGATTATTTGAAATATTGACTGACTGATTTGTTGATTGATTGATTGTTTTGTCAGCTTATTCAGATGGGGGGGGGGGGGGGGGTAATTTTGAAAATGTTTAGCAGTAACGGTAGGCGAGATGTTAACTGCAATCACAGTTCAGTTCACTAAATGAAATAATCAGTTCTGCATTTTTGGCGTTGTTTCTATTTCTAGATGATAACATTTGTGAATGTAAAATGTTGAAATAATCAGTTCTGCATATTGGGCGTTGTTTCTATTTCTAGATGATAAAATCTGTGAATGTAAAATGTTGATATAATGAGTTCTGCATATTGGGCGTTGTTTCTATTTCTAGATGATAAAATGTGTGAATGTAAAATGTTGAAATAATGAGTTCTGCATATTGGGCGTTGTTTCTATTTCTAGATGATAAAATGTGTGAATGTAAAATGTTGCAGGACAAGTTGTCGACCCGAGGCAGATGAGCTGACAGAACTGTTCGACTGGGACAAGTTCTTCCACTACAGGGAAATCTACCCAGGCTCAAAAACCACCCATTTCAAAAAGTGAGCTCAGTGTATTCTATTTCATGAAAATTTGTGAATGGGCTGTATTTTTAAAGGGATCACTAGCCAGTTGGAGAAGGGGGTGAGGGGGGGGGGGAGGGGGAGTGCTACATGTCTGGCTGGTGATTGTTTGAGCACTTTGAACCGTTACATAATTTAAGAATATTTGAAATGCATTTGGATGCAAAAAGCGTAATTGAAAAAAAAGGCAAACATTAAAAATGCAATTCAGTAGAAATACAGGCCAGCAGAAATATGTGGTTGTTCAATACTTGCTAATCAATTTCAGTACCCTTTAGTTTAGCAGATGGGGGCTATGTCGACCAAAAGAGTGGGATTCCCAAAAGAGTGGGATTCTTCGACAAGCGCTTAGAACTGTACCCACGGAATACTGGAGTTTTGCAATAAAACTTGCAAACAATACTCGAATTTCTAAGAAATATCAAACAAGTCGCGTAAGGCGAAATTACTACATTTAGTCAAGCTGTCGAACTCACGGAATGAAACTGAACGCACTGTATTTTTTTCACCAAGACAGTACAGCTTCGTCAATCCCAGTGAGAAGGAAATTGCTCACCCGTCCCACATGCAAAACGCAGTGATATGCACATGCCAGAAAAGCGCGGTAACGTATTGTGCTAAGCAGGAAAGTACGCTTTTTTTGTATTCGAGTTAACTTTCTGAGCTTGTTTTGAATACAACCTATCATATCGATATGTTTTTGGAATCAGGAAACGATAAAGAATAAGATGAAATCATTTTTGGATCGATTTCTGAAATTTTAATCGTAAGACTAAGGCCCCCCCAAAAAAAATAGGTGTGGTTAAGGTAACATAGCCAAAACAAATAGGGTAGGAAGGTAGGCAATCACTTTTTTTTTTTTAACTTTTTTTTCTAATGTGTACAAATTAAACTTACTTGACAGGGAAATAAGTGTGAGACTCGAGCGCTTTCGCTTTCATTGCGTTTTCTATACTCAATTTTTTTTTTTTTTTGTTGGATTGGATGGATTGGATTGGATTGGATAAGACTTACAGTCCAGTGAGGTTACCCTCATGGAAATTCGGGCTGCTTTCTCCCCGGGATTGCATCGCATCCTGATTCCAAAAACATATCGATATGATAGGTTGTATTCAAAACAAGCTCAGAAAGTTAACACGAATACAAATGTAAAAAAAAGTTATAGGGTCGGCCCCTAAAAATAGGATAGGTCGGGTTACCGTAACCACACCTTTTTTTTTTTTAGGCCTAATTAATCTATTTTTGTTAATTGTGATCACATTTTAAGAGTAAACATGACATATGTATATATTTTTAGATTCAGAATGTGATGAAGAATACGATGCAATCAATTTTAAATCTGTTTGCGAAAAATCGATTTTAATGACAACTTTAATGAGCAAACTCATTAATTAATTTGTAAGCCTCCAAGCTGAAATGCAATACCAAAGTCCGGGCGGCGTCGAAGATTACTTGACCAAAATTTCAACCAATTTGCTCTCAAAATGAGAGCGTGACAGTGCCGCCTCAACTTTCACGAAAAGCCGGATATGACGTCATCAAAGACATTTATCAAAAAAATGAAAAAAACATCTGGGGATATCATACCCAGGAACTTCCATGTAAAATTTCATGAAGATCGGTCTAGTAGTTTTCTCTAAATCGCTCTAGACACACATACACGTCTCGATTCCCCCCTCTACGTTAAAACATTTAGTCAAAACTTTACTAAATGTAATAAGATCGAAAAACGTCAAATTCTACCGATGTCGCTAAGCGTCTTGTGATTTTCAGCAATATCAGTGAAACGCTACAGAAACTACACCCTGTGGTATTCCCTGTATACAGGGAATCCACCTACAGGAACTCCACCAACAGGGAATCCAACTCTTTTGGTCGACATAGACCCCATCAGCTTTAGTTTGTCTGTCTGATTACTGGTACATGTATGTTTATTTTGCAGGTTGCACAAAGACTCAGGGATTGCTTATGAAGACATGATCTTCTTCGATGATGAGCACAGAAACATTGTTGAAGTTGGAAAAATGGGTGAGTGTGTCATTTGAGCGTTGATGCGTTAAGCTGCCGTTATGCGCCATACATGGCCCAGCTCATCTGGCTTCAGCTTATTTTTATATCGGAGTGGTCCTTCTCCTAGACTGGTGGCATTACAGGGCTGTCGAGTCCATTCTATGGGCGAGTTATTTCTGCCAATTAGTATGCAGATTTTCTCATTGTGACTAAGAAAACAATAAAGACAGAATAAAACAAGGCTTTCTTCTGACATAGCTGCCGTCAGCACTTCAAAGGTTGTGCTGTCATGCCGCTGTTTTTCGAGCACCTCCCTGCTCTTCGGAATAACTATATTATATATACCTCGAGTAATATAAAAGGCTTAAATTTCCACAAAATTGTTTCTTGATTATCTGCTATCTCCGAGGTAATAGTTACCATTTATTTTCATCTGTGCCAGGTGTTCTGTGCATATTTGTGGAGAATGGAGTGACCAAAGCAGTGGTTCAAGATGCCCTCAAGCGGTTTGCCGAGCGGAATGCACGTCAGGGCTCAGTGCACAAAAAGGACTTATGACGACGGTTATTCTCTAGGCTTAGTTTTGACTAAACATGCAATGCTGTGATGCAAGCTTTCACTTGTACATTGAAGAGTACAAAAAATGCTAGTATGCTCCAAATGTATTGTGTTCAGTCAATGTTGTTATATTTACTTTTCAATTTTGTTTCCGTATTACAGTGGAACCCTCTTTTAAGACCTTGAAAAAATCAGAAAAAATCTGGTCTTAAAAACAACATTCTTAAAATGGGGGTAAAGTTACAGAGGTTATGAACAGAAAATCTTAGAAAACAGGGTCTTAAAAGAGAGGGAGTCATACATTTTGGGTCTTAAAAAGGGGGTTACACTGTACATGGCATACTTTGCCTTATTTTGTCTTAAAATGTTTTACACTCACAAAAACACACACAAACTCACAGAAATTAACAACAAACACATGTTTTACACTCTGACAGAAAATACGAACACATCAAAAGAAACTATCCCGCGCAACATATGGGTCATTTTCTGTCCACAATAGTCTAGAAGTGACATTACATTGGTCTTGTGTCATTAAAATAAACGGTTTCCACCACATTTTGGTTCTTAATTACATTGCTTGAATCACACAGAGACAAGGACAGGGTTAGAAAAGAGACCAAGCATATGCAGGACTGGCCAAATCTTCGAATTTCTACTTGCCCATCAGGCAACTTCTGACTTTCACTCACCCAGCACATAGAAAAATGACTTGCCTAAAACAAAGTTTTAGGTAGTCAGGCGTAATAAACAGCACCGGAAAAGAGTTAACTGAAATTGTCAATCTTCATGAAAAATTCTCTCTTGACTTTAGCAACGTGGTGACTGATTTGGCCAGTTCTACATGTGTACCAGAAATTAAAGTATCAGAATTACAAGACTTTTCTCTTTAAAATCTTTATTGATCAATACGTCTCTCAGTTTCACCTACTACTGAGAAAAAAAAAAGAAAAAAAATATGGGAAGACTTTTTAAGTAAGCTATTAAGGTAACAGAACCCTTGCTAAAAAGTGTTCAATACCAACATTTTTGTGTTTCACTAAATGGCGTTACAATGTGACATCTGATATCTAAGACGATTCAAACATATTGAACTGTTTTAAAACTAAAACAGTTTGAAACAAAATGTGTTAATGTTAGTCAGGCTAAGACAGATAAATGGACTGGAAACCAGGAGTGTAAATATATGAGAAGTAAAATCATATGCAATAATAATGCAGCAATTTAATAATAAAAGCACTGAATGAAAGAACCTAAACAAAGTTAGGAAATTAATCCAAACAGTGTACCATATTTCCTGAAACTGCTTGTGATAAAACAAAAACAATCTCACATAATCATTTATCACTCTTACTTGGTGTGTTATGATCTGTGCTGATTTATTTGCATTTAACCAGCTGTGAGTTCAAGATGTAAACTGTACAGAACAGCATATTTTGTTGCCAAGAATGCGAGAGAAAAGGCTCGTGAAGATTCATTTCAACAGTGGATGTATAGATGGAAAAGCAACCAGCAGATGTGTCTGTTCTGTAAAACTATGGTGTCATGTTAAATTAATTTAATGTACACCATATTCAAAGCAATTTCAAGAAGTCTTGATTTAGTACCGAATGTTCTGTTCTTTATAAACATAATGCTGACAGAAAGTTTCAAAACATGTTGGTGTCAATCGCAATAAGACAAAACAGGAAAAGTGGAACAGACTGTATCGTCAGGTAGAATAAAAACACACTATCATCTGAAGAATATGAGATTTCATGAACATTAAAACAGATTTAAAATACCTATTAAAAATAATGTTATCAAAACAATATTGTACAGTTTCCTGTCAAGAAACATCAATACATATTACTGCAGCTGACCAATGCTTGCCAGAATGAGTACATTACTCAGTTCCAGCATTTCTTTCGCAGAAAAGAAGAGGAGATAGACTGGTCCACAAAAGATTATGTCTTCAAAGCTTGCATATCTGCCCTCAAAAATGATACAGTGGAACCTGCCCTGGCAACCTCATATCAATAATGACCACACCTTTCCACAACGACCACTCAACAAATGTGTTTTGTTTAATCACCTTTCTATGGTAACGACCTGTTGTCGGTAACTACCACTTTTGGCAAGTCCCTTGAGTGATCATTATAGACAGGTTTGACTTATGAAAATAACAAAACTCTCCATAAATGTTTGCTTCACGTGCAATGTCATTCCCTTGCCCACAAGCTAACACCTCTTGCACAATGTATGGAAATGAAACTCCTCACCTGTCATGATAAATCAGTAAAACGTGGTACCCATTAAAAAGATTAAACTCTTTGTATGGAAATGAAACTCCTTACCTGTCATGATAAATCAGTAAAATGTAGTACCCATTAAAAAGATTAAACTCTTAGTATGGAAATGAAACTCCTCACCTGTCATGATAAATCAGTAAAACGTGGTACCCATTAAAAAGATTAAACTCTTTGTATGGAAATGAAACTCCTCACCTGTCATGATAAATCAGTAAAACGTAGTACCCATTAAAAAGATTAAACTCTTTGTATGGAAATGAAATTCCTCACCTGTCATGATAAATCAGTAAAACGTAGTACCCATTAAAAAGATTAAACTCTTTGTATGGAAATGAAACTCCTCACCTGTCATGATAAATCAGTAAAACGTAGTACCCATTAAAAAGATTAAACTCTTAGGTTTCTCACCTGTATATATACTGTGGATGACAGAATGTTGATCTTCTTTGAACACTGTCTGTTTTTAAATCTTGGGTAGGTAGGTCCTACAACTTCAAATTGCAGGCAGATAAGTTTAGAATGAAGGATTTCTTTTTACTACTCAGATATCATTTATTTACTGCTCAACTGAAATATTTCTTACTTTAAGGGTTGCAGCAAAAAGTTAATTAGTTACTGGATATATGATTGTCATCTCTGAATACTGGAATACTGGTTAAATATTTTCATTTTTGCTACAGATTTGTTGACCAGATTGGGCATTTCACATCACTAAGATGTGCTGTTTTTTTCTGTCTTTCTTATCTGTTTTTTTTTACTGCATAACATTTTAATTCACTCCTCTTCAATTGTATCAGATCATTGAAGACTTGGCTCACCTTTTTTTTAAAACCTGATTCCACAAATATAATTGTAGATAGAGTAAATCCAGTTTTTTTCAATAAACCGAAACAGAGCAAAGGTCTGTTTGTGTGCGTGTGCGCTCAAGACATTTTCCGGAAATAACTGTCAGGATTTTTAAGCAGTGTGGTAGAGTAACCCCTTTTACAGGGACAAGGTTTTAACAAGTCGCGTAAGGCGAAAATACAATATTTAGTCAAGTAGCTGTCGAACTCACAGAATGAAACTCAACGCAACGCAACGCAGCAAGACCGTATACTCGTAGCATCGTCACTCCACCGCCCGTGGCAAAGGCAGTGCCCGAGGAATTGACAAGAAGAGCGGGGTATTCGTTGCGCTGAGAAGGATAGCACGCTTTTCTGTACCTCTCTTCGTTTTAACTTTCTGAGCGTGTTTTTAATCGAAACATATCATATCTATATATTTTTGGAATCAGGAACCGACAAGGAATAAGATGAAAGTGTTTTTAAATTGATTTCGAAAAAAAAATTTTGATAATAATTTTTATATATTTAATTTTCAGAGCTTGTTTTTAATCCGAATATAACATATTTATATGTTTTTGGAATCAGCAAATGATGGAGAATAAGATAAACGTAAATTTGGATCGTTTTATAAAGTTTTATTTTTTTTTACAATTTTCAGATTTTTAATGACCAAAGTCATTAATTAATTTTTAAGCCACCAAGCTGAAATGCAATACCGAACCCCGGGCTTCGTCGAAGATTACTTGATTACGTTCGGGGATTTCATACCCAGGAACTCTCATGTCAAATTTCATAAAGATCGGTCCAGTTTGTTTATTTGTTGCTTAACGTCCAGCCGACTACGCAGAGCCATATCAGGACGAGGAAGGGGGGGATGAAGGGGGCCACTTGTCAAGCGATTCCTGTTTACAAATGCACTAACCCATTACTTGTGTCCCAGCAGGCTTTAGTAAAACTAAATTAATACCTACTGGAAGATTACCAGTTTCCAGTATGTTAAAATAGGCTTAACCTATCTACTGCTGGACTTACATCAGAACACTAACAGATTAAACTATACATGAATCGCGAGACAAGCGGCAAGAGAAGAGATTTTTGGAAAAAATACAGGTGAATGAGCAAGAAGGCAGAAAAAGGAAAAGAATTCATGAAGAAAAAGAGAGCATGACAGGAAAGAGGAACCAAAAATCTACCTAACAGCAAACTAGAAAGCTCCTGCGGTTCCAAAAACAGGAGGGGCCTTTAATTTCATAACCGCAGTGCCCCACTGCGGGAGATCGGTCCAGTAGTTTAGTCTGAATCGCTCTACACACACACACACACGCACACACACACACACACACACACACACACACGCACGCACATACACCACGACCCTCGTTTCGATTCCCCCTCGATGTTAAAATATTTAGTCAAAACTTGACTAAATATAAAAATGTGGGGCATCATATTTTGCGCACGCTGCATAACATACACATCAGATATATGTAAAAGCCGATCAGAAGCGTGGTACATCGTTTTACAAAGTTTCACCCTGTAAAAGAGGCTCTTACTCTACTAGTCCACTGAAAATCCCTACAGAGTTATTTCCGAACATTGTGTATTGCTACAACAAAGCTAAAGATCAGTCACTGACATGGCTATTTTCCAAACATACTTGTCCAAAATTTGGTGTTTTGGGTGTGTGTTTGTTTCTAGGATCAGATTAAAAAATACTGTATATTTCCATTCAGGTTACATACAAATCCTATCCATATGAAACAACATTCACATTGAAATGAATTTAAGGAGATGCTTTGTACACATTTGTATTTACAAATACAGTATATTCATCGTCAAAGTATATAGCGCCTTCTGTCATGTATGGAATAAAAACACTGTCCAAGTCCCCATTAAACGAAGACCACAACGAAGAAATGAGTATGCATGAAACTGATGAAAACTAATCACCACAAAAAGATAAAATGAGACTCTTGGCAGGCAGCTATTAGAATTACAAAATAATTTGACCGATTGATAAAGAACAGCAAACAGAAACAGGGTAGAGGTGGGAGAGAGGCCGAAGGGGGTATCCCAAGAGCAACGCATGCGATTAAAAAGATATTCTGCAGTTAAATGCCGACATATTTATTGAGGGAAAGTTACAGAATGCTGCAAAGGTATACATTAATTGGCGAAAGGAAGAAATACAACAAAGGCATACACTAATTACCTGACATGATCAATGCTGTTAGTTACAGACATCTTGATTAAGCTATGTACAACAATTAACAGAAATATTCTGTATGCATGGGTGGGACTGAAAAATGTCATGAATCCTAAGAATTTTAAAGGGGGGGGGGGGGGGGGGTCTGTGGACCCCCAGACGCTGAAGGATTTGTATGATTAACAACCAAAAAAACCATCACCACAGACATTACGAATCCGGATTTCCGGAAGAATCCCACCCATGTGTATGCCCTGAAAAATGCACACACCAAAGGAAAAGTAAGCATTCTACACATGCCAATAGTATCAGCCTTGTCATCAAATGTCACGCGGCCAACTCTCTCTCGCGCTCATACTTAGATCAACTTCCAGCTCATCTTTTCCCCTCCTCTCACAAAAGCATGCGCACACATGTACAGACATGGACACACATGCAAACACACACGCACACAGGTATGGGTAATACAGTTCTTGCTATACTGGGAATGCACCATAATCTGGGTACTGTCAAATCAGTTGCAGATAACAAATTATTATTAAGCAGAATCTTTGGGCTTAATACACACATTAGTACAACGAAAAAGGAATGCCACATCATTAACTCTTGAGTACCTGTACATATGTCTGTTTGGGGAATAGGAGCACTGCATGGACATCTTGGGTTGAGCAAGGTAACTGTTTGTTGTATATGTAACAAAAACGACTTGACTGATCAACTATTGAATAATTGTAACATTTCTTAGTAAATGAACATGGAATGAGAGGTGTGTGTTTTTTTTTAACAATCTTTTTCTTGTTTCTGTTTTCTTGGGTTTTTATTTTTTATTTAAAGATTTCTTCTGATCAGCACAGGTTACATACTGAGGGTGACTTCATGACAAGTCTTAACTGTATACACGGTGTGCAATCAGCATGGCAGTGCATTCACACACTGCTGAAACAAATATGAACACTGTCTTCTTTCAATAAGTGTTCTTCTATTGTGCTATTCATGGTCTATGAATAATCATGTAACAAAAATAAGATTTTAGAAAACCTTCAACACACTTCACCAGGTTTGATACTCATACTTCTTCCCTTTGTCTTCAACAGAACATAATTTAAAGAAACAGGGGAAAACAGATCCTTTCTTTCTTTCTTTGTTTGCTTAACGCCCAGGGCGGTGCTGCTTTGAGATTTAACGTGCGCCACACACAAGACGGAAGTCGCAGCACAGGCTTCATGTCTCACCCAGTCACATTATTCTGACACCGGACCAACCAGTCCTAGCACTAACCCCATAATGCCAGACGCCAGGCGGAGCAGCCACTAGATTGCCAATTTTAAAGTCTTAGGTATGACCCGGCCGGGGTTCGAACCCACGACCTCCCGATCACGGGGCGGACGCCTTACCACTAGGCCAACCGTGCCGGTCGAAAACAGATCCACCAATAAAGGTTTAATAGAGCATTAAACTCTACACACACTTCCATTTCTTAATCTCGCCAATAAATTTCACATAAATCATTTGTTTTTAACCTGCGAAAAAGATTGCACAGATACCCAAAGACATATGTCTGTTTTACTTTTGCTCATAAAAATAATATAGCACAGGCAAATAAGCAGATCTTCAATACTATTGAACACAATAGTAAAGAAAAGTGAAAGAAATGCTAAACATGTCTTACAAAATAAAGGCATCAAAACAAACCAATCCCCAAAAAAGCCTGTGATATAAAAATACCTGCATTTAAAAATCTCTTCAAAACGTTTTGTCAATATTGAGTTACAGTCATGGCAAGTTAGTCTTAAAAACAAAAATCCAGCATCGACAACCAGTGGTAGTTTGAAAAAAAACCACGTTCATTTAATCATTCAAAATAGATTTCTAAAGTTAGTGCATTTACGTCTTCTCAGATCTTAAAATAGCTCTTTGCCTCATTTTATCAAAATTCTCATTCAAAATAGGAATCTTCTGTTTTAATTTAAAACATGTAAGGTCAACTCAAAGGTCATGTTAAAACTGTATACAGCATGATTCTCATCATTAAACATTAGTAAGATTAGACATAAAATCATTCCTAGCATAAAAATAAAACAACAAATCCTGTTTCACACAATTTTAGCCTATAAAAACCGTCACAATCTGAGACAGACTATCAGCATGACTAACAATGAAGGAATCACAGTGTCTGTTCACAGCACTCAAGCCATGACATGAAACAGACCTGCCTTCATTACAGGAAGAATAAGCTCCATCACCAATGTTGATCCAAGAGTTTTATGATATTGCCTGCGAGTCTTGTGATAATTGGCAGTGCCATTGTCGCGTTGTCGAAACTTTCACAGAACAGGCTCACTCTTCCTTCTGCTCTTCTGGGGCAGCATAGAAAAGCTTTTGTGACAAGATGGTGACTTTGCCTGAAATATAAAAAAACAGCAGTAATAAATATAACGCCATCGCACGTATTTAGACTGAATCACAAACCAAAATCTGTTCATTATGAAGCAAAGACTTTCTTTTTCTAAAAAACCAACAAGAAACTGAAATAATTCATCCTATTGTCAACTATCGAGTTTCACAAACCAGGGCTTCACCAATGGAAAACAGAGAATTCGCTGAAACCTTATACACATGTATTATCAGCACATTACTCATGCAGGTACTTCAAGCAAACACACATGTTAGGGTATAATGCAAACAAACCCTATTTTTACACAAAATACTTTATTATGATGATATTTTTGACATCAAGTGATACTCATTGTTTTCGCTTGCAACCTGAAGTGTAAATGCACCACAACCACGATTTTGATTGCAGCGACAAAGCCAAATGATACCCAACTTCATAATGTACATCAGCATTGGAAAGCATTCAGCATCACACAAATTGCTAAAGAATATTTTGGACTTTATTAATAGAATTTGTAACGTGTTTCATAATTTTTTTAATTTTTAAAAAAATTTTATTTACTATATTAGCATATATCATGATTGTATTGCTTGTATTTATTGTTCAAAATGCCCCCATGGGTTATGGACTAAAAAACTTGAACTTGAACTTGAACAAGCAGTCCCTTGTCATCTTCACATGAAACCCAAACAGTTGCACATCATGATTATGAAGCAGACTTCTTCTTCCATAGAACGCCCAGGAAGTAAAAGGGAATGCGGCAACAGTAACCTCCATTCTCATCTTCTCACAAAGCCAATGTCAGAACAGTTACCTCCCTTTTCATCTTCACCAACACTTACGCAGCATGATCATGAAGCCAGCAGGCTTCTTCTTCCATAGAACGCCCAGGAAATAGAAGGGAATGCCAGACGCGATGACGATGAGACCCATCAGACACTCCCAGGGACTGGAGGTGAGCGGGGTGATCACCAGAAACACGCAGACGATCAGGTAAAATATGGGGTACACCAGGCTGATCTGTCAAACACAGCAAGGCATACATTTGTAAAGTCAACCAAGACTGAAATCTTTTTCTCAACGATTGGTGTTTTTACATGGCAAAAAACGACAGCAGAGCAAATATGCTGACGCTCCATTACTTGCTTTATGTTCAGGGTTCTTGGGCTGTGTATGACCATGAGCCCCACGAAAGCGGCCGTATCTGGCAAATTCTATGGATTTTTCTTTTAGATTTAATGTAATCTCCGAACAGAGCCTCATCAAAGTGGCTGATTTGGGAAACTATATGAAGTTATCTCGAGACTTAAAGCAATCTCCCAACACCATGAATCCTCTCCCGACTGCATCTTGAACACTTACCTTGCTAAACAAACAAATGTGAACTACACAGTCTGGATGGTGTCAATCGATTACGAACAATAGGGAATTTGTGAAATAATTTTGCTGTTTATCATTAATTGCGTGGCACAGGTCGGGTAAAACCCATGCTCTTCCAAGAGGCTGTTAAACACTTATTCCCAGACCTGGGAACCCCTGTTTTGTACTTGGAGTGTTCTCAAACAAAGTTGGTGTATTTTCAGAAAAATGAGCGTACTCCACACAGCATTAATGATTTGAACATCCATAATTCAAACATGCTTCACACGCGTCTGTCGCACCGTTGATTAAGTTAACCAATACATTTAAAACGAATGCTTCTTTCAATGTTTACTGACAAAAACTGTAATCATGTGTCAAAATACTGGATCGGCTTCAGGATGCGCTTGTGAAGAAAAGTAATCTAGGAATTTTTCCCGTCCTTTTTATTCTTCTCCATTGGCCGTACTGATCGTATTCTGGACAATCATGCGTACAAAATATGGTGAAATCATATGGGTTTCCAGGTCTGTATTCCTATTCTTATGTTGTTGGTCCTGTCTGACCGTAACTTTTAATGGTGTGTCGTTCTTTGAAAATTATGGATTGTACCATACCTGGACTGTGCATCTAAAGCATGATCCAGTTTGTTTGTTTGTTTGGTTCATGGGCTGAAACTCCCACGGCTTTTACGTGTATGACCGTTTTTACCCCACCATTTAGGCAGCCATCCGCTGCTTTCGGGGGAAGTACCCTGGATATTTTCGTGTTTCTATACCCCACTGCAAGGGCGGATCAATTCACTTTGGAGGGGGGGGTTACAAAATGACTGCGAAGATACAAGTTGACGGCGCCGAAGGCGCCTAAGCCTCTAGGGGGGTCCGGGGGCATGCTCCCCCGGAAATTTTTTTTATCCAAAGAAGCAAAATAGAGCTATCTGGTGCATCCTGAGCCAATAAATTACCTCTTTTTTGGGGGGGTGGGGGGGGGGTGGGGGGGGGGGTTACGTAACCCGTGTAACCCCCCCCCCAGATCCGCCCTTGCACTGAACTCTGATATGGATTACAGGATCTTTTCCTTGCGCACTTGGTCTTGTGCTTGCGTGAACACACGAAGAAAGATAAGGCATTAACAGGTCTGCACATTAGTTGACCTTGGAGATCGGAAAAATCTCCACCCTTAAAGGCACAGTACGCCTCCCGTAAACCATCACAGATACTGTCAGGCTTTTACACACAGTACAAACACCCTTCCATTTGAACGCTCACCAAACGGGAACATCCTAGGTGCCCTATGTAAAGAGCGAGCAGTTTTCAAAGAATTAATTTTGCAGATTGTCTCCTCTCAAAATCGGACCGTGGTGCGTTTGGGCGCTTGACCTAACTTTAAAAATCTAAATAATAAATTGACAGCTTGTTACACAAACATTCTTAAATCATAAAAGAATTCTTTTTTCATCAAGACAAGATCAGTACAATTCGAAGTTTGGAAAGTTTGAAAAAAGAAAAGCCCGGAAGCAGGGTCACGCAAGGTCATGGTTCTCGTAGCAGACAACGGTTTATGCCTATTGCCAGTTCCTCTGAACAGTCAAAAACCATCGCTAGAGTTCTTGTTAATCACAGCCGTTTGTTTCGTATAGATTCAGAGGTACATAATAACGTGCTATTGCAGATTAGCTTACAGCGAGTCACATTGAAATTACAAACTGACGACTACATTGTGAAAAAAGGAAACTGGATCACAAGGGTTCACGATGGCTCAGGGGTAAGATAAACCACGCAAAAATGAATTCTTTGAAAATTGCTCGCTCTTTACGGAGGGCACCTAAGATGTTCTCAAGCGGTGAGTGTTTAAATGAAAGGGTGTTTGTACTGTGTGTAAAAGCCTGACAGTATCTGTGATGGTTTACGGGAGGCTTACTGTGCCTTTAACCCACCAGGCGGCCGCGGCTGGGATTTGAACTCACGACCTTCCGATTGGGAGGCCGATGCCTTATCCACTAGGCCACCGCCCCCATCTGCATAATCCAGTGAAGGTTAAGGCATGATTCTTATCCCTATCAGACAAGCATTACTCTCTTACCTTGATTGGTCGTTCCAATTCTGGTTTGGTAACACGTAGGATCAGCAGTCCCCCAATGGACATGCCGATGAAGAGAGCCTCCACGAAACTGGCATAATTGATCAGGGAATAGATGTCACTCGATGACAGCATGATCAGTGACGTCAGACACTGCAACCATACACACAGTCATTACAATTTACATTCAGGTCACGGGTGCGTGTGGGACACAATAAGTTGAATAATCCTGACCAGAAAAATGTTCAGCCATCAACGCCATGTGATGATCTTTCCTGTTTCTTGGTTCTGATTTGCATTTTCTGCAGGCACAATGCCAATAATTACCAAACTGCCAAAAGTCTGGAATCAGGTTTTGCCACCTGTACCAAGGGTTTAATCCTTGTCTGTAATCCAGCATGCAAGTTACACATGGACACCCAACATGCAATACACAGGTACAAAATAACTGTTATTGCTAAGGCATACATATCCTTATTTAATATAAATTTCAGGTTTCTGTTCAAACTCACTTCAAAGTATAAGAATTTAAAAAAAATAATGCTCAACTAAATTCTAATGATAAACAATTGATCAAAATCAAGCATACTATTAGATCTGTGCAGCAGCTAAAAGAGAACATGCTTCAACATTTGGTTTAAACAGTGTTTTATTCAACAATTTATGGATATAATATATAATAAGCATGTTTAGGATCAACAACAAGCTATAAGCTTATAGTTGTGACCATAACATTTAACTACGTAGGGAATAGACCGCAACTGCTGTTTTCATAAGTAAATACCAGGGATTATTCTCCAATAATTTAATTTGCTTCTGTCCAATGATAACTTACACCAAAGAGAAGGGAAGGGAATGGTGTCAGTTTATTCATGTTGATGGTGGCCAGGAATCCAGGTAGATGTCCGTTACGAGCGCCCACAAAAAACAATCTGCACACAAGGTCAACATTTCAAGTCCATTTCGCTTTTATCCCAAAAAGCATGTTTCTGCTGCATCATGAAACCCAGAACCTTGTTTGCAATACTTAAGAAAAACACCTTTCATTCACACTTAACAAGAATACTGCACAAGCGACTGGGAACATCAGATGTCCCACATCTTATTTTGAGAAAACAACAACAAACAATTTTATCATTAAAAATCGAACCTAATACTGACGAACTATTCTGCAAGAAATCAGATGGTAATCTCGTAAATTATAAAGTTTTAAACAAAGATGTGGCCATCATCACAGATCAAAAGCCAGCCAAGTAAAATCAGTAAGCAGGGGTGGGACTCTCTTGTGATGAAAAAAGAGGAAATCCCTTTTTTCTAGGGGGGTTCGGGGGCATGCTCCCCAAATTTTTTTTTAAATGGTACATTAAAATCTGTGCAATCTGGTGCATTTTGAGACTAAAATTTAACTCGTTTGGATCAGGTAAAAAAGACATTCACCTCACCCCCCCCCCCCCTCCAAAAAAACCCACAACAACCCATCAACCAAAAAAAACCAAACCACTTTCACACACCAATGGTAACATTGTAATGGTGCATACTTACGTAATGAACCATGTATCCATAATCCAATACTGGCAATAGTATGATTCAATGCATTGAAGCTCAAAATTACTATTAGTTATCAGGAGTTTTAAGTCAGCACAATTTAACTCTCAAGCCTCCAGTGTTCTGTTCCATCTTCACTTCTCTCCATATCATTCAGTCAACAAGTTATAGATACTGTGATGAAATGGGACTTGGAAAAATAGATAAATCCAGCGGAATTCGTAAGTTGTGTCCGCGGAAATCCGCGGATTCGCGAAAAAGTCTCACCCCTGAGTAAGACATTGACCTGTTTAGTGAAACTAAGACTGGTGTCATCACAGATTTGTTTAAAAAAAAAGAAAATGGAAAGTGTACCTGGAAGATGTAAAAATAGCTCCATTGAGACCACCGAACGTTGAGCAAGCTACGAAGACAGGCATCACCCAGGCCATCACTCCCAATGTACGGTCTGCAAATGTCTGGAGAAGAAAACACAGACAAGCAGTCAGTGAAAACTCTGCAATAATTTCAAGAGAGAGAGGAAGGGTTTTTAACAATCTATGTGTGAAACACCAAAACTTACTTCAAAACGCCTACAGCTCTGGCGCCATTATTGCAGAACTGCCAAAGTTTATTTACGCTAATGACTGCCAAAAGCTCTTTGAAATAACGGCGCAAATTTGTATGACCATTTCAGCAAATATGCCAAAGAAAATTAATCCTAGCACCATCCATGCGTCATCCACATTAAAAACTGTTCAACTCAGCAGTCAAGGTAATCTAAACAACAAAGTTTCTTTATTTGGTGTTTAACGTCGTTTTCAACCGTTCAAGGTTATATCGCGACGGGGAAAGGGGGGGGGGGGGGGGGGGGGGGGATGGGATAGAGCCACTTGTTAATTGTTTCTTGTTCACAAAAGCACTAATCAAAAAATTGCTCCAGGGGCTTGCAACGTAGTACAATATATGACCTTACTGGGAGAATGCAAGTTTCCAGTACAAAGGACTTAACATTTCTTACATACTGCTTGACTAAAATCTTTACAAACATTAACTATATTCTATACAAGAAACACTTAACAAGGGTAAAAGGAGAAACAGAATCCGTTAGTCGCCTCTTACGACATGCTGGGGAGCATCGGGTAAATTCTTCCCCTTAACCCACGGGGGGCAAACAACAAAGTGACTGTGGTGAGATGAACAAAGTTATGGTAAGAGTACTGTATAAAACTATAACCTTACAACATTCTAAAAATGAGCCGTGTGTATTCAAATTTAATCAGCATTTTCTTGGGAGACACCACCTAGTGTACCTTTGTTTTAAAAGTTGAAAGTCTGATACCTATATTTACCAAACAGTATTTAGTAGTCAGTTTGATCTGCAATAGTGCAACATTGAAAGCAAGTTTGAATATTAAACTACACTTACAAAATAAATCTTTACCGAGGCAGTATATTGCCATCATCTATAACCTTTTCTTAACAACTGAATCTACAGCCTCTGAAATTCACCAATTATCTGAAAGTTCCTTAGTGGGTTAACAACTCACCACAGCAACAGCGTCAGATGCTAGCATCTCAGCTGGAGACAGGACAGCAAAGTACGCCACGTTGGTCAGGAGATAGATAACCGTCACCATGGGTAAAGAAATCATGATGGCACGTGGTAAATTTCTGCAACATAATAATAATACAAGAATTTATAACGTGCACATATCTCACACTACAAGGCGACTCAAGGCGCATCATTAACATCATTAACATTCGCATCAATGGGGCAGGCATTTTTGCATTGCTAAACTGTACATGATCAGCTAATATAACTTTGAAGCAAACAGATCCAAATATTAACTTAAGTCCAGTGTACATATCACAATATATATTGAAATTAAAATAATTTGTGTTTTCAAAGATCACTAAGATGACAAAGCCTCACTGCACTCCAAAGACCAAAGAATACTAAGATGTCAAAGCCTCACTGCACTCCAAAGACCAAAGAATAATAAGATAATACCATATGGGGTCTTGTATGTCAACCTATGATGTTGCAAAAATGGGGTGCATTACAACAGGGCTTAAAAAATAATAAGGGCTGTCTATGACAAACTTTTCAAAATAAAATAGACAATGCATTTGTTTTCATCTAATAAACCATTATCATTCATTTTACATTAGACTTACTGCCACCAGAAGGCAGTCACAAAAGTCAATTTACTTTCAAAAGGTAACTTTTCTCTACTGTACATCTAACCTAAACTAAACTTCAAACTATCTGACATCTTTCTTACCCACAATCAGGTATTACAGATCTGATGCTGGTGGACATAAAAGCAGGAATCAATGTCTCAAACAGAATGCGAGGTTACAACCGAGCTACCTGTGACAAGTCTGAATGTCACTGTGACGATTTTACCAATTGGTCTAGGGTATAAACGTTTGGTTGAGATACACACAATCTCTTTCTGTGCTGACACTGTACTCTCTTGCCCAAAGAATACACAACAGCGTTAATTTAGTTTGAACAATTTCGTTTATAAGTGGCTAACTATATATTGTTCAAAATTCACAACATCCTCTATTTATCACAGGTTAATTAATAAATAGATGCCCACAATGGGAGAACACAAGTCATTCTTCTTCAACAATGGGAGAACACAAGTCATTCTTCTTCAAAAGTTTCTGGTGAAAAACACAGTATCTAGAACATATGATGACGATGAGTTGTAGTGTTAGACGCTTAGCTTGAGGTCGAAGAAATAATGAAGACAGGATGACGAACAGCGAACGTTGGGACGACGACGATCCAGTGACGACAGGTCGACGTAGACAACAGGTACAGCAGGTTACACCAAGTGGTTATTCTTCATCGACGAACAGGTTAGCGAATTCAGTGTAGATATAGGTATACAAATAAAACAGCTGATCCGATCCTCGGTGAAGAGAATTCAGTGTCTGCCTAGAATCTTTCGTACAGGACTTCTTCGGGTCTTGACGAACAGACTGGAACTGATCGTTGGTTTTACGTTACGACGATTGTCTGTCGCCAAGCGATACCTAGGTTACATTGCTTTCGAATGGACGAGAATGTTAGTAATCATGAAACAATTCTAAACATTGACATCGCTTCATGCCATTATCGCTGGTCTTAGCGATAATATTATGTTTATAAGAAATACTTTCCAAACCTTCATGTTTCCTAGACAAGAGACAGGGTTACAAAAATTACGTCATCGACATTTACAGTGTGACGTCACTATGACGAATACAGTCTCGGCTTACTATCTAAAGAATCTTTGGAGATTCACTGTCTCGGTTAGCTTATGCTTAAGACGATTTACCATCTCGGTTGACTATTTGAAGAATTGAAGACTCGGCTGAATTACCGTGCTGACTGCCACACTAAGAATTCGTTACAGTCACACTACATGAAAACTTACTTGTATGGTTCTTTCAGTTCTTCAGTTACAAAGTTCAGGTAATTCCTGAAAAAGAAATAAAAAGAAAAAAATCATTTATATTGTTAAATAGTTTAAAGGCCAAAATCGACACGTAGAAAATGTGGCTCTAGTTTCTCATACTGCCAACGATAAATTTAGCTTTGTGGCCTACTATAACAAGGCTTGGTCTCCTGGAGATGGATGTTCGGCTTTAATTGTCTGTTACAGCATACTTAAAAAGAGGTATCAACAGTAACAAGCAACCAATAATCTGCCCACATAAAACGTATTCACTGTCTTAAGCACTCAATACAATCTTAAGTAAGAATCATTAACAACAGAATTCATATTTACATAAACTTTAAAACTGTGGTTTATTAACTTTTCTGAACAAAACATTAATGCCAAATACTGTACATTGAACAAGCGCTTTAGTTTCCTCAGGGTAAAATATAAAACACAGCTGTACGCCGTCTGCCCTTACAACCATGCAATGGACTAATCATTAGGTCAAGCAAAACTTCTTGCCAAAAGATTTATCGCCAATATGCTGATGTGTTATCTATCTATCTTTACATTCACTTCAGTTACTCACCAGCCAGAATAGGAGAAAAGTCCGGAATAAAATGCAAGAGCAAAACGTCCAGGCTCTTTAGTTGATCCCTCAAAAGCATTCTGAAAGTTTTCTGTCGATCCTGTAAATATACAACCGCAACAATGAACAAAATCAAAAATCCACACAAAGTGAACAAAGTATTATAAATACAATATAAAAAAGAATCCTCTTGCGCCAAGAGCTAACTTGACACTGAACACTAAAACGATGATAGGTTTGTCTGGCAATCTTCAATGCATTAGATTCAAAAGTTCCTTCTACACATAATTTGCTCATTTCTTTATTTGTTCTTTTAACAAAAAAAATTCCATCCCCATTTTTCCACAGTAGTGCATCTGCGATGAAAGGATACCCATGGCACCAGCCAAAAGTGTCCTAACATTGCAGGTGGCCTTTCATGACAGGTATATTTTGATGCAGTAAATAGTTAAAGGGACAACAGAGGAGTCCTCTCATGGCAAGGGCGGATCTGGGGGGGGTTACACGGGTTACGTAACCCCCCCCCCCCCACCCCACCCAAAAAGAGGTAATTTATTGGCTCAGGATGCACCAGATAGCTCTATTTTGCTTCTTTGGATAAAAAAAATTTCCGGGGGGGCATACCCCCGGACCCCCCTAGAGGCTTAGGCGCCTTCGGCGCCGTCAACTTGTATCTTCGCAGTCATTTTGTAACCCCCCCCTCCAAAGTGAATTGATCCGCCCTTGCATGGGATGGGTCCCAAATCGCAGGTATCACTGTATTTGGGATGAGTGGATGGTAAAGGGAAAAAGAGGGGAGGGTGGGCTAGGACATTTTATTGAATGGCTGGCTGATTGTTTGGGGTATACATACATACTGTACATGCTTTTCCAGTGCGGAGTTGGGGGTCAAGGTGAGGTGCTTAACATTTTTTAACACAATTATCTTCTTGTCAAAACAATTAAACAATGAAAAGTTTGAAACAATGACCCTAGCTGAACCACAATACACAATGGAAATCACTGAACAATCGGTGATCATGACTGTACATAAATAACCCTTACATTGCAACAACACTGAATAGCTAAGGTCTTTGAAATCCTCGGACAGTAAGTGAGTAACATACAAGATTCTATTTCCTGTAATCCACAATCAATACCTCTTCGTTCTTGTTTATGTCTGACTGATCTGAACTTTCTGTTTTTGCCTTGCAATAGAAACGCATACACTAACATTGATGGGAAAGGACAGAAGATGGAAATCAATAGCTATTTTAGCTGCTGCACTGCAATTTCGTACTTATTTTTCTTATTCTTTGCCTTTTCATTTTGTGACGGGTATGAATAGCTGCATCAGCAATCATAAAACTTTACGTGACCCTTGCTTGTTAAGCACACTGAAGTTGCAGACATATTTTCCCACATTTTATTTTCACATACAGTCAAACCTGCCTTTGCGACCAACTGCTTGAATTCAAAACTACCACTCCTAAGGATACCAGATGAGTTTTTCTTCTCTCAAATTCACTTTTCCAAAGAGACCACCTGTCTACAACGACCGCAATTGGTTGGTCCCTTGAGGGGTCTGAATAGACAGGTTCAACTGTATAATCCTACAACACATCAAGGTTTTACTACCTTTTCTTTCATGACCAATAATGTAAGGGTAACACATCAGCCGACTCAGGGATTTACTATTTGCTGTAAACCATATATGTGGCCGTGTTTTGGAAGACACCAATAAGTTGCACATCACACTTTCGAGTTACAGGAGGAGACATTGATTAATTGATTTTTACAATTTGAGCTCTCACAAATCTACAGGGGCCCAATCTATGTACATGTATACAAATTTCCTTTTTTTGGGGGGGTGCAAAATCACAATTAACTGATCAGGTTTACAGTTCTGTACCCTTTAGTCCTACGGTCAACAAACACAGGAACTATAACTAAGCAATCAAAAGTGTGGCAGACATGCAGACAGTCTTTGAAGAAAACACACAGAAACTCGGGCGGGGATGTAGCTCAGTCGGTAGCGCGCTGGATTTGTATCCAGTTGGCCGCTGTCAGCGTGAGTTCGTCCCCACGTTCGGCGAGAGATTTATTTCTCAGAGTCAACTTAGTGTGCAGACTCTCCTCGGTGTCCGAACACCCCCGTGTGTACACGCAAGCACAAGACCAAGTGCGCACGAAAAAGATCCTGTAATCCATGTCAGAGTTCGGTGGGTTATAGAAACACGAAAATACCCAGCATGCTTCCTCGGAAAGCGGCATATGGCTGCCTAAATGGCGGGGTAAAAATGGTCAGACACGTAAAAGCCGTGGGAGTTTCAGCCCATGAACGAACAAACAAACAAACACAAACTCACAAAGGCCTGTTGTAGTGCTTACGATAAGGTAAAATCATAATTTAGCATTTGTGTGCAAAGCAATATTTTAAAGGGGGGTACACTGTACCACTGTACCTTAATATTTGTACACTACACGAAAAAATTTAACAAAACTGAAGAGAGCTCATTACAAACAGGAACATGTCTTGACACTGACAGCGATAAATTTCTTCGGAGCAAAGAATAGATGAGCGTGGAGGCAGGTGTGAAAGTGGGTGTAGGGAGGAAAAAAATGGCTCATAGTCATACACACAAACACTACCTCATACACAGAAATGCACTACACACTAACACACACGCCCGCGCCCACAAACACATGCAGTGCCAAATTCACCAAGCTGATTAACACCAACAGAAATAGAACGCTTACTCTTCCAGCAGGTTGTGACACACACACACAGAGGGAGACAGTACTCACACACACACCAACCAGTGCCAAATCTTCAGCGGGGTGGATCAGAAATAGGATGCTGACTTTTCTGGTGAAGGTTGCGAGACACCCACACTTACAAACACACCCCTACAGAGAGCCAAATAGAACAGAAATAGGACACTGACTCTTCCAGCCAAGTTCATGACCCAGTAACAATGGCTGGGGGGAACAAATGCTGAAAGTGATCTATGCAGGAAAAGACATGTTGTTTACATGATGAACTTGACCCACATTTCTATTTATACAAAGGGCGGGCAGGAGACATTGCACTTCTGCAGCCTGAACTGTTGTGAGCTGTACACCCACATTTACAAGCACCCACATGCTTGCCAGATAATAAAGAATCATTTCTCTATCCTCGTTAAGTCAGCGCAACATAAATCATCTGTTTTCGATTGCCTGCTAGCTTTATTTTTCTTGAAGTGACTGAAAACACGAAATGGGTTAAGTACTAAAACATACTGACACAATGTTCCCAAGTTGTCCTAGCAGACTGGGAAAAATAAGGTTAAACTAACACTGATAGGCTGTGCTGCTGACTGACATACAGGTGTAAGCAAATGGGATAACAGAGCCAGTGCAAGGTTACGCAAATGAAGGTGCATGCACCTTGAAATACCACTGCATATTCCCGTAGTTTCTGGCAGATTGATATAAACATTGCATATGCTGACCCTGCTAACCAGTCTCATAAATCATGTATGCCAACCCAAACATATTTTATTATTTTATTTTATTTGGGTTTTTTTTGCTACAATTGGGACTACATTTTACTGTATTTGGAAGAGAGACAGAGAGAGAAAATGCAAGAAACACACACACACAAATTCTCTCTCTCTCTCTATCAGTATCACACACACACACACCAACTCTCACAGACATTGGTGCATGTGTAGGTGTGAGTGTGTTGCAAACCCCTTAGTCAAAACAATTTACAGCAGCTGCAACAGAGACAAGCAGTGAATCCGGGTGACTGGGAATGTACATAATATCAAGCTGGAGATTTATGAAGAAAACTGTATGTTCAACTGAAAGAAAAACCATGATACCAGTCATGACAGGATACCAGCCCCAAATGTCCTTAGTTTGAAGGAGTTCTTTGTGACAAGTTACATTATATGTTTGTTCAAGTCGTGTCCTTCACTGGAAGGTGTTCTCTTACTGGAACGGCCTCTCACTGCAGATGCTAATTACCACTGTAGAGAAATTCAACCAATTGGGGCAAGTAGTTAGTACAGTGGAACTTCCATTAGAAAATCCCTTGTTTCAAGACGTCCCCTCCCCTCCCTTAACTTTTAAGACCCAATTTTTGTTCAGGTTCTCTGTTTATAACAACTGTAAAAGTACCTTCTTCTTCTTCTTCTTCGTTCATGGGCTTACACTCGTGTTTTTGCACGAGTGGAATTTTACGTGTATGACCGTTTTTACCCCGCCATTTAGGCAGCCATACGCCGCTTTCGGAGGAAGCATGCTGGGTATTTTCGTGTTTCTATAACCCACCGAACTCTGACATGGATTACAGGATCTTTTCCGTGCGCACTTGGTCTTGTGCTTGCGTGTACACACGAAGGGGGATAAGCCACTAGCAGATCTGCACATAAGTTGACCTGGGAGATCGGAAAAATCTCCACACTTAACCCACCAGGCGACAGCGGCCGGGATTCGAACCCTCGACCTTCCGATTAAGAGGCCGACGTCTTACCACCCCGCCACAGCGCCTGTCTGTAAAAGTACCTTGATTTTAACTGTAACTGCAAGACTTGCTCACTCGTAGTTTTAAAGCCTGATTTGTGCACATTTGGGAGGTCCTAAAAAGAAGGGTATGGTGACAGAGAGAAAACAAGGATGTAGGTACAATTAGACCAAGTGAACACTGACCCATGACCATCTTGACGAGGCCTGTGATGATAATGATGACGAGAGCCACGATCTTTGTGCAGGTGAAGATATCCTGGACTCGTGTCGCCCATTTGACGTTTGTGCAGTTGATGAATGTCAGGAGAGCTGCACACACACAAAACAGCTGCATGGAACACTTCTCCCAAATACAACAGTTGACAAAAGAAACTGTGACATGGAAAAACAAGGACGCAGGAGTCAATGTTGAGGAGTCTACAGACATTGCTTGTTATTAAACACTGTTATGGAAGTGAAAGAGATCTCTTTCTCAGAACATGTTCACTCGGATTAATCCCGTTTTCCAATATAAAAACCAAAATCACAGAGATTTCACAGAAAGTAATAAACTTTTAGCATCATGTACAAAGAGGTCAATAGTTCAACTTTGTCAAAACAAGTCTCTGCACAGCGGATGCCTTCCAGTTCCATCAGTACATTGAATACCATAAACTTTATACCCTCCACGGCTGTAATGACAATGCAAGGGACGTATTTTTACCGAAGGGAAGTAATTTGGTTGTAAACATCATTGTGAGGGTGTGCAGTGTTGCATTACCAAAGGGAAGTAATTGTGTTGTAAACATCATTGTGAGGGTGTGCAGTGTTGCATTACCAAAGCGAAGTAATTGTGTTGTAAACATCATTGTGAGGGTGTGCAGTGTTGCATTACCAAAGGGAAGTAATTGTGTTGTAAACATCATTGTGAGGGTGTGCAGTGTTGCATTACCAAAGGGAAGTAATTGTGTTGTAAACATCATTGTGAGGGTGTGCAGTGTTGCATTACCAAAGGGAAGTAATTGTGTTGTAAACATCATTGTGAGGGTGTGCAGTGTTGCATTACCAAAGGGAAGTAATTGTGTTGTAAACATCATTGTGAGGGTGTGCAGTGTTGCATTACCAAAGGGAAGTAATTGTGTTGTAAACATCATTGTGAGGGTGTGCAGTGTTGCATTACCGAAGGGAAGTAATTTGGTTGTAAACATCATTGTGAGGGTGTGCAGTGTTGCATAATTGCAAGACATTTTTAACTCAATAACGGTCTTGTGTACACACATATTGACATAACAATAACATACACAGATCAAGTCGCCACAACCAGTGTGTTCGTTGGACACATAGATAATCAATTGGCTGAATCACAGGTGGCACAGACATTTCAGCAGTGAAGTCAACTGTCTTCCCTCACATAAGAAATCAGATGCATCAGCCTCAAACCTGTTTGGCACAGCAAATACATCCAACAACTTGAACAAGTGATACAAGTTACAAGCCAGGGAAGGGAAGTGTCAAATAAATATCTCAGGGGAGATCAAATATTCCCCTTTTAACTGCCAGCGTTAATACCAAACTGTGACCCACAGAGGGGGAACATTTGATGACCTGATGTTGGGAGGAAAAATTGTACATTCAGCAAAACCAATCCCCATTCATGCATACACTTTTACTTTATTTTATTATCGACAGCTTTAACTGTCTATGTAATCCCCCCCAACCCTCTTTGTGGAGGAAACTGAAGTAAAAATAAAAATCTGATACAGTTAAAATGGTATTACTATTACCCCAAAAGGCAGTAATCAATTTATCTTAATCTGACTCTCAGCGTGCATTGTAAATCAAGTGAACAGAAACTATTCTGCCTGAACTGTACTAGATTTCACATGATCACAAAACTGATTAGACATAGTACTTAGCGTTTGAACCACTTAGGAAAGGGGGAGGGGTAGTTACTCAAAGTTTAAGTATTGTTACACCTACAAGTCTATTATAACGCACTTTAGCACTCACAGACTTTGAAAAAAAATCTGAAGTTTTAACACAACTTAATCAGAATCAGTACTCCTACTCCTACTCCTAGAGAGATCTGTACTGGTTTGCACACACACAAAAAAGGCTATCGACATCACTGGGTAGCTGGTTTGTTTTTACTACTTTACTATGTACCCCTTTCAATGACTAAGTTAGTAAAGGTACCAAGGACTTAAAACTTCCATATTTCACCATATATAAATATATGCAAATAATAACACAAGTAGATGTATACATACTCCCTCCCTGTCTTAGCCTGACTCTGGTGGTTTACTTCAGTATTCAGCAATCACTCTTCTCAAGTGACACAAGTAATGCTACCATACATGCTGCTGAAAAGGTGCTTGTCAGGCTAATAAATTACAACCATACTCAGGTCCCTACGTTTTCTTGAGCAAAGGTATCCATTACCCAATAAGCACAGCCTTATTTAATTAAAACACGTATAATGTATATATGTATTATACAAACGTGTATACATACATTACATATTATGTACATAATCAGATTTTACTTGGTGGTGGTGGGGGGGGGGGGGGGGGGGGGTGGGGGTGAGGGAGGGGAGCTGCTGTTTAAAAATAACTTCAGATACGTCTTTCAGAACTTTCCTCTGCGTTCTACCCTCTGACTTGAAGCTTCACTTTGATTTGAAGGTTACAAAGATAACCCAAAACGCTAACTAAAGAAAGTACAAACAATTGCGTGGCTGATCAAATATCACTTTTATTATTCCCTTCTCCCGGACAGTGAACCTGTTTCAGTGTTGGTTGAACTGACCGTAGACACACACAAAATAACACACTTTTGAGTTTGATTGTGGTTAGGGGTGAGGGGGAGTGGGTGGAGAGCGGTGAAGAGTTTGTCTGATTTAGCATTCTATTTTTAGTGTGTGTCCATTATTCTTGGGCGAAACTTTTAACCAGCAAACTGCCACTGCATGTTCCTTCTTTTTTGAATGCCAAACTTCTTTGATAAGTGCAAACATCCGAGGTATCATGGCATAAGGCCAACAAAAAAAATAGGTCTGTTTACGGTAACATAGGCCCAAAAATAGGGTCGGTAGATCGGGATTTTTTTTTCCCCAAAAAAAACCCCCATATTTTTACGTTATTTTGCCAAAAAAACAAGATTTCCCCCCCCCCCCCCCCCCCCAAATGCCAAAAAAAAGTCTAGGGTCGCGCGAAAAAACTAGGGTCGGTCGGGTTACCGTAAACAGACCTATTTTTTTTTTTGGCCTAATCATGATCAAGCCAAGAAAGGGATCTTCAAAGAAGTCATGTGTACTTTGTTTAGATTTCTGTAAATTTGCATTCCAGCTTATCAAAAATATGCTGGCTAAATGCTGCTGTATAGGAACAAACATACAACCTAGTTGATGAAAATGATCACCTTCCCTGAATGCTCTGCAGACAAATTAAACATGCAAGTAACATGCCAACAAGTACATACATGTATACATGTTTATCCAAATACCCCCCAAGTCTGAGGTATCCTGATTCCCCACACTTGACCTACACACTTTATTCTTCTTTTGTTAAGTATGCAGCATACCTTGCTTTATACCAGATTTGAAGTTGAGAAAGTAGGTTGAGTCACAAAGAAAAAAAAAGGGTATTCAGAAATGGAACAAACCCAGACTGCCTTGCCCTGCGTTTTCTGTATTGGTGTGTAGTATTACTCTAGTCTATTGTTTCCCATTAAATTTAAACCGGTCCACATATAAAAGACATTACGCAGTCTCAGTTTTAAAGACACATGAGATTAACTTATTAAGTAGGAAGCATTTAGTGATAAAAAAATAAAGTGTAACAATTAACTAACATGCCTCACACTCACACACAGGACTCGATCAGCTCCCGAAGAGAGGGAGAAACTTTCTATAATTTTTCTTTCATAAAAACGTTGTCTTTTTATTTTCACTTATTTTGAAGCCTTTAGATTAACGTCTTAAAGTCGGTGCAACAAGCAAAAGACGCTGATATACTAGGTTACTGAATTTTATTTAAAAGTAAACCTGGTTTTTGCCCTATAGTATACATTTTTTTATTTACTCTACTTCATCATCCCAACAGCCTTTAAATGGAGTAATCTACATCTCCACCCCCACTCAGCTGTCAAAACTGACCCACATGTGTGTGCAAACACACAAACTGACTAAGTGTGAACAATCACTGCCAACATGTGCTTCATCAGCATGTGCGAACAACACTGCAGCACAGCCCATCAAGCAATCTAAACAGTCAATTGATCGAGCAGGCATTGTAGTGCGTGTGATTCACTTATTCGGTGATTTACAAATTACTCACTGATGCAAAGAGCAGCCAGAAGCGTGACGGCAGCTTGAGGGGGCCCCTCCTCCTTGCAGGATACAGGTTGCAGGACGTAATTGGCAAAAGTCAAAGCTGTGATGGCATTACCTGTGGGAACTAACACCACCAAACACACCCACAAGAACAAAAAGGCCGGCAAATTGCCGTAGGCCTGTAAAATGTAGCCGTAGTCCGCTCCCGACGATAAAATGCAAGTTCCCAGCTCGGCGTAACAGATTGCACCGACGCTGCAAATTAGGCCTGTCAGCGCCCACACTGTCAAACATAGGCCCACCGATCCAGCTTCAAGCAGTACACCTTTCGGGGAGACAAAGATTCCACTGCCGACGATGATTCCGACAATAATGCCGACACCGTTCATCAATCCCAGCTGTTTCTTTAGCTGGATCTTGCCGTCCCCACCACCCCCCACTGCTTCGTTCACAATCATAACTTCCTTCTTCCCCATGTTGGAACTGGAGAAGCCTGCGAGCCCTGATTCACAAAGTTGTGAAAACTTTCCACGCGACTAGGATCTGGTAACCGAAATGGCTCAAACAGCCTCCGTGATAGAATATTGCGTTCCCAACATGCTGTCTGTGCTCCCGTACACATGCACACACCTCACTAACATCCAGTGTCAATGCACTCCAGAGGCTGTGTACACTAACTTTGCCACATGGTTCCGTTCGCGGGAAAGACCCTTGGATTGGGGCGCATGCGCATTCCCCACCGATCGGTCAAGACTTTGTTGTCGGCTGCGGCAAGTACAGGCGCCGTAGGTATACACTAGATTCAGAACAGAAACCAGGGGCGGGCCGTTGTCACAATTCATGTCGCATTTTAGCCGATTTTGCGACAGACCACTGGCAATTAGGCCCTTGTCGAAGCCTCGGTCACATATCTGTGACTGACAAGCACATCAGACCACAGGCGGAAGGTATCGTCCACTGGACTACTACTATCACAGAAAGACTACTTCTTTCTGTGATAGTAGTAGTCCAGTGGACGATACCTTCCGCCTGTGATCAGACTCGCTTCGCTCCACTGACAACGACTATTTGGTGCCTAGTGTGACTCTGGGGTACCACAAACACCGAGTCAGTTAACAAAGAAAATGATGAAATCACCAGCTTTCACTTTCGTGCGGCGTGAAACACTGAACAAATCAGTGTGTGTCACGGTGTGTGTGTCACGGTGTCAGTGTGTGTGTGTGTGTATGCCCAGCGGCACTGAGTGCGTGCGGTGCGCGTCACTTGTTTGTCACAGTGCGGGTGTTTCAGTCGTTTGCTTTTGTGCTGAAACTATATTTTCGCAGACTGACACGTAGCCTATGGAAGCCTGTGGCGAAATTCAGTACTGGTCAAGTTTAGCCGCACACACAAAACTTGAACTGATAACAATCTGGCAACAGAAAGCAGCAACAGGCTGTATATCATTTTCAGGGGCGGACGAGGGGGGGGGTGGGGGGCACAGGGGGCACGTGCCCCCTCCCCCCCCCCGAAAAAAAGGTTTGGAATGCTGATTCTATGACTATTTCTAAGTTCAAATGGCACCAGATGGCACCATTTTGCTTCTTTGGGCCAAACATTTTTCCGGGGGGGCATGCCCCCGGACCCCCCTAGCAAATTTGGGCGCTTCGCGCCCATCACATTCACTTTCGATTCAAAGTGCCCCTCCCCTTACAAAGCAACTGATCCGCCCCTGATTTTGGTAAGCGTCCAAGTGGAACCGGCTAACTGTTCTTTGATGACTTTTGTTATCCCGATACGCGGGAAAGTCTGCAGGACGGATCTATTACGAATCTACTCACCGGGAACTCAGTATCAGTCACTACTAAGTTACCGGCAAAGAGTTTACAATGGCCCTTTTATGGACTAGTCTTTCAAATATTCCCAGGAAATCTACTCAAACCATAAATGCTGATTTAACAAAATCATAACCGCTTAGAGCCGGCCGTCACACTTAAAGGCACAGTAAAGCCTCCCGTAAACCATCACAGATATACTGTCAGGCTTTTACACACAGTACAAACACCCTTCCATTTGAACGCTCACCGAACGGGAACATCCCAGGTGCCCTCGAGCGAGCAATTTTCAAAGAATTAATTTTGCGGATTGTCTCCTCACACAATCGGACCGTGGTGCGTTTTGGCGCTAGACCTAACTATTAAAATCTAAATATCAAATTGACAGCTTGTTACACAAACATTCATAAATCATAAAAGAATTCTTTTTTTATCAAGACAAGATCAGTACAATTCGAAGTTTTGAAAGTTTGAAAAAAGAAAAGCCCGGAGGCAGGGTCACGCAAGGTCGTGGTTCTCGTAGCAGACGACGGTTTATGCCTATCGCCAGTTCCCCTGAACAGTCAAAAGCCATCGCTAGAGTTTTTGTGAACCACAGCCGTTTGTTTCGTGCATAGTCAGAGGTACATAATAACGTGCTATTGCAGATAAGCTCACAGCGAGTCGCATTCAAATTACTAACTGACGACTGCATTGTGAAAAAGGGAAACTGGATCACACGGGTTCACGATGGCTCAGGGGTAAGATAAACCACGCAAAAATAAATTCTTTGAAAATTGCTCGCTCTTTACGGAGGGCACCTAGGATGTTCTCAAGCGGTGAGTGTTTAACTGAAAGGGTGTTTGTACTGTGTGTAAAAACCTGACAGTATCTGTGATGGTTTACGGGAGGCTTACTGTGCCTTTAAGTCCACGAACCAAACTGATTTCGGACTGACTGATTTGAAGTTTGTTTGTTTCAGCATCGACAACCTGGCTGCTAGTACTGACTGACCCGGCAGCAGCAGCAGCAACGGCTTATTTTGTCTGTTGCCGTGTTGCCATATTGAGTCAGTTGATAGTTCGACCACGGGCACAAGGCATTCAAATCATTTGGTCAATTTATTTTCGACACTGGGCAAATCAGCAGTGGTGGTGGTTTGGGGAACTTCTATTCAAATCCAATGCAGTAAAACACACAGACGGACGATATATAAAAACTGAGTGTGCGAGTCAAGCCACAAACGATTTGACCGTATAACTCCGAGACTCACGCGCCAGCTACATCAAGTCAGCCGTCAAGGAAATGGGTGCCCGGACAATATATAATAATGCGATGTTCTGTTTAAAATGCCATTCGCGATACTTTCTTTCGTCATATACATGTAGTCCTCAGTTTCTACAAAAAGTCCATTCCGCGACCGGTCGGCTAGACTGCTTCTATTGGGCATAACATCTTTTTGACATAGTCCGTTTAGCACAGTCCGTTCATCATAAACATTCTTGTTGCACAACAAAGGAGTTTATGGTAAGTGCAGAAAAGGAAATCAGCTTCGCATTGTTACGCCTGCCACTCATTTGTATTGCCAACAACAATTAGTATGACCACTACGCACTGACCCCTCACTGTAACCGCTGCCGGAACACTTGCTACACCCCGGCAAGACATGTCATGTTGCAGCCTCATCATTGGCTAACTTCAAGTTGTAATGTGACATTTTTTTAAGAAGTGCTGTTTCCTGTTACAATCACGCACCTTCTTCTTCTTGTTCTTCTGCGTTCGATATTTATGGCCGTCATATCGTCAGGTCGGTGGCTGCCATGAAGTCCGCAGTCAGTCTTCAGCAGTTGGCAGCGGGTCCCCAGAACTTGGTGCCCAGGCTGGTGTCTTCTGGCACGCACCGATATCGGACAATACTGCGGTATTTACCGGACTGTGAATACAAGTCCGTGTTAAAATAGCTATTCTACTACGGTTCACATGCTGCTAGCCTCGTACATGTTGCCTTCCTTTCCTGGTTGCTATTCTGGTCACTTTAATTCCTTTTATTATCTCCCCTATTTTTGGAGCTGCACAGGAAGTTCCTCCCATTCGAAGCCAACTCAGTACCCGTGTTGTAGCGCTTCAGCCCTGAAAAGTACCTTGTATTCAGCTGTCCTTACCGCTTTTATTGCTTTACTCTTAAATACCTGCAAGGAAACCATTGACGTTGTATGTTTTTACTGCGACTGTACATATATTTAACTAATAACCTGTAAAAATAATTAAAATCACAGCCATAGGTGTATTAATAGAATAAATGACACCAACGTGGCCACGAGCGGCAACCTTAATCCACTATAGTTTGTTTTAATTTGCTTGTTTGTGTTGAATTGCTTGTATGATTTCTGTCTCGATCCCAATGCGTTCTTACCATAACTGAAGTCCGTAAGGCACTGATTTGATGACCTTTGAAAATGAGTTCCAGCAGTGTAAATTTATGCAATGTTGTCATTCGGAATCCGTCGCTGAACTGACCGGCTATTGAAAGTATATAATCGTTGTGTTCTGGTGGCAGTGCAACCCAAAGTAAATTACATTAACAAAAAAACATGGTTAGAATGGGGGCTACCAATTTCTAATAGTATAACGGCCTATTTTCTTGTAACAAACTGATCAGCGAAAGAAATAGTGGAGGGAAGTGCCTGTGGCGGGTCTATTTTCAAGTTCCCCCAGGAAAAAATGTTCGGCTTCTTACGCTTATCTCTCACGACACGCAGTTGGGTTTCCCTTTTTTTCTTTCTTCTTTTTTTTGAGCACCAGATATGCTGAGTTGCGTCACAGTACCCCCATGACCCCGCAGACACGCGCAAGCACCATTGCAGCGCTGCCGTGGAAAATTCCTTGCACTGTCTTCCGTTCGGCAGATTCTCCCCACTGACTCTGTGCAGTGGAACACGCCTTTTAAGACTCCCCAATTTAAGACTCCATCTCTGTTAAGACCCAGTTTTTTCAGACGTTTTGTTCATAACCTCTGTAAATGAAGCTCCATTTTAAGACGTCCTCCTTTGTAATACCTGACTTTCTCGGATTGTTTAGGTCTTACAAGGGGTGCTCGGGCCACTGTAACAGTAAATGCCGCACAGCATGGCTTGCTTGCATTTCAAGCCAGAAAGGAAGAAACTACATGTATAGAATTTTTGATTTCACGGACAAACTTGCAGACACCTGCACTGCTGTTTTATATCTACCTGTACCGAAAAAAAATCTGATCACCCACAGCCTGAACCCCCCCCCCCCCCCCCCCCCCCCTCGTATAAATCATTTTGTGTATTTCTATCATCACTGGTATTGGTGCAAGTAACCTCTATGTTGTTGTTAGGTTGTTAGTGCACGTAACTGCGATGTTGTTGGTACACGAAGTAGTAATATTGTTGTTGGTACATGCAATCGCCATATTGTTTTTGGTAAAAGTATAACCGCGATAGTGTTGTTGGTACAACTTGCAAATGAAAGCGATACTGTTGTTGGTACAAGTAGCAATGATATTGTTGTTGGTGCATATGTGACCACAATTTTTTTTATTGTTGGTAATACACGTAACCACAATATTGGACTGTCACTGTATGCCTGCATTATTAGTTGTCAGTAATTATTACATGCGCTGATTGTTCTCTTTGTCTGCGCGCGTATAGTATGTTGGTTATGTTTGGTCATCGTATGTTTGCTTATGTTTGGTCGTTATCTTTGCCTGTGCGTGTATTGTATGTTTGGTCGTTTTCTTTGCCTGTGCATGTATAGTTTGTTGGTTATGTTTGGTCGGTTTCTTTGCCTGTGCGTGTATAGTATGCTTGGTCGATGTATGTATTGTAAAGCGCTAAGAGTAGAAATTTTTCTAGAATAGCGCTATAAAAGTTTGCATTATTATTATTATTATTAATAGTGTTGTTGGTACAAGACGGTAACATCGATATTGTTGTTGGTGCATGTAACCACATTTTGTATTGTTCTACGTACACGTAACGCGATATTGTTGTTGGTACAAGTTACAGCTATAATTTTGGTACAAGTACCAGCGATTGTGTTGTTGGTTCTAGTACATGTAACCACGATATTGTCGTTGGTGCATGTAATCACAATAGTCTGGTTGGTGCAATTTACATCGATATTGTTGTTAGTGCATGTTACCACACTATTGTTGTTTCTGCCAGCCCTGGAGGTACAAAAAAAGTGGACTCACTGATGCACATGGCGGCCACCAAAGAGATGGCGGTGTCGGGCGGTGGACAGTCCTTGGGGAAGAAGGCCTGCAGCACGTAGGTTGCGAAGGTCAAGGCCGTAATGGCGTTTCCCGTGGGCAGGACCACCACCACCGCCACCCACAGGTAGAGGAAGGACGGGAAGTTGCCGTAAGCCTCGTTGATGTAGGCGTAGTCTGCACCAGACTGCACACACAGGGAAGAAAGGCTGGAACGGTAATGATGATGGAATTCAGAGTTTAAGTCCTCAGTGGCCAATTATGGGCATCCCGCATGTCCGAACCATATGGATTGCCCACGTTCCAAATCAAGACGCACACCAAGTTGATATCAAAACATTATGTCAATATGTAGGCCTGCAAGATTGTAATCAAAACATTATGTCAAGATGTAGGCCTGCAAGATTGTAATCAAAACATTATGTCAAGATGTAGGCCTGCAAGATTGTAATCAAAACATTATGTCAAGATGTAGGCCTGCAAGATTGTAATCAAAACATTATGTCAAGATGTAGGCCTGCAAGATTGTAATCAAAACATTATGTCAAGATGTAGGCCTGCAAGATTGTAATCAAAACATTATGTCAAGATGTAGGCCTGCAAGATTGTAATCAAAACATTATGTCAAGATGTAGGCCTGCAAGATTGTAATCAAAACATTATGTCAAGATGTAGGCCTGCAAGATTGTAATCAAAACATACGGGATACTATTGACCATGGGATGGCCAAAACCTTTGGATCGAGACAGCGCCGCTGAGTCCGTGGTCTTGGTGACAGACTAGAAGCCAAATGAACCTGATTTGCATAAAGCGGATTATCTTTCACTCCGCTGAGCACATTTTTCATTCAAACACATTATCATGTACAGTATATATTTTATAATTCAAGAAATAATGATTAAAGACAATCCAATGAAACCACTTTTGATCTTTTTGCGATTTTATTTCCAACCAGACTTTTAATCAACAAATTTGTTAATGAATTTGTAATCTTCCAAGCTGAAATGCAACCCAATAATCCGGACCGGTCTAAGCTTGTTTGACAAAATATTCAAAGATATTTATTGAAAAATGTGGTCACCGCACTGCGCCCTCTTCTGTTTTGACCCACCTGAGTAATCAGATGAGGTTCGATAACCTCCAGACATACCGCAAGTCTGGTTGACCCTCGTCAATTTTCAGGTCACAGTTGGGTCGAGGTAAAGGCAAAACATGGAAATCTATCATGTTCTCGGATGTTTTTTGAAGTCAAAGCTTTTTAACTTCACTAGCTTCTATGGTTTGATGACTTCAATACACAATCCAATACACGACAATACAACACGATACAAAAGTGAGCTTTTAGGATTTATCTCAAAAGTTTTGACTTAAAAAAAAGTATTCTCAGTTCACAACTAAAAGCTACATAATCATCAAATTAAAGTCAGCGTTTTTTGTACTGGTGCAAAACTGAGATGGTACCAAGTTGCGTTGGTTACGATGTTCATGTCCCACTGTAGAGTTCCAGTATTGAAGATGTGCACATCTACATGCAATATATCTTTGGCTCTCCCCCTGCCGTCCCCGCAAAAAGGTATTTTTTTATTGACAAACAATGAACTCGGGAAATTTGCTGAAGCTTAGGTTATTCCTGTTCTCGTCAACGAATCTTCAGATCAACGGCCGAGCGCTTCGATGCTTTGTAAATTGTAATACAACCCACGTTTATATTGAAACTTTTTTTTATAAAACACCAAGTTACAATTAGTTAACCAGAACGGGGCCAATATTGTGCCTTTTGCAGTTTTTGGCCTCCTACTTTTTACGATGTTCTATGACAAGGCTAATATTGGTTTTATATTAATTTTTTTATGCGGGAAAAAAAGTTGGGTAGTGCGGACAATATTTCAGCCGTCATTGGCAAGAAAGCCACTTGTTACCATCCGTTTTCTTCTTCTTTTTTTGCCTGCATATTAAGTTTTATCTGGGATACAACAAGCTGTCGCTTCAGAGAAACATAACACACATAATAAAACTGGTTTCAAAGCATGAAAGCATCAAATTTGTCTGTATATAAAATTGCAAATGTTCAACCTGTTTTGCTTTGCACTTATATCACGGTTGCAGATTTCCAAAGGGGCCTTATTTATTCTTTATTGTGAGACTCCATAGCCATTATATTAGGCATATGTCATATAACACGAGGTACATGAAATAAGACCTAAGTAGCTAATTAAGAATTTAAGGGTAAAACGTGGCGTGTCATACTATCTTTATACATTTACTTGATTGTCATCTAACTTCTCGCATTTACAACGAATGAGTAATGCTAATTTTTGTATCTAGTCATTACCTTTTGTTTTGTTTTCATCTCACGGTTTTGGAAAATAATGTTCCTGGTATTGTGTTCATGTGTTGAACAACTGTATGATTTGCATAAGCTCCAGCAGGGTTGTATCAGAGACTATAGAGTATCTATAGTCTCTGGTTGTATCATGCAATATAGAAACTCGAAGCCGTAACGGGAACAGGTTATATATATATATTCTAATCAACAAAAAACAATCTAAAACTAATAACAATGATACATGAGCTCCCCCCGCGGGTTAGGGGGAAGAATTTACCCGATGCTCCCCAGCATGTCGTAAGAGGTGACTAACGGATTCTGTTTCTCCTTTTACCATTGTTAAGTGTTTCTTGTATAGAATATAGTCAATGTTTGTAAAGATTTTAGTCAAGCAGTATGCAAGAAATGTTAAGTCCTTTGTACTGGAAACTTGCATTCTCCCAGTAAGGTAATATATTGTACTACGTTGCAAGCCCCTGGAGCAATTTTTTGATTAGTGCTTTTGTGAACAAGAAACAATTAACAAGTGGCTCTATCCCATCTCTCCCCCCTTTCCCCGTCGCGATATAACCTTCGTGGTTGAAAACGACGTTAAACACCAAATAAATAAAGAAAGAAAGATACATGAGCGCAAACGTATATCTCATGCCATTTCTGATCTGTCCTATTGCGTGAGCATTACAACCTGTAAACCAAGCGTGGGAACAACGTTAAGCTGCCCTCCTGAAAATTCTTACTTTTTAGAATTTGCTCATGTCCGTCACACTGAAGTTCCAACTCAAAAGGCCGCTTTCATTCTTGTTCACCTGTTCTCCAAAGCTAGATGATTAAAGATACCTGTACACGATCATGTAGCCGCCATGCACAGATCTGTCCAAGATTTCGCTTGCGTTAAGACTGAGCATCCTTCCACTTTGACACATACTGAGCATCTACAGCCTGGCTGCTTTATGTGCAGAGTGGTCATCTGTTCCTGAATTGATTGCGCAGATTGACACAGATTATCGCTACGATTTTATTTAAATCCCACTCTACGCAGAGGCAGCAAGGGCATAGATGTTTCGGGTGTCTCATAGAGGCAGGATGCTCTTATTCCACGTAGTAGCCAGGACAGATATGGATAGCGACTGGCGTGGCGGGTATCATTAGAAAGAAAGTACTTCTCAGACGAGAAACCCGTTGAATTAGTTCATATCATTGACAAGTTTCAACGCAAAAGGCCACTTCCTCTCTTGTGTACCTTTCTCGAAACTGATTAAAAAGCCCCCAAAAAGAAGCAATTGCATGACAACCCTTGATCGGGCAAAACAAAATAAGCCAGTCAAAATCTTGTTCTCCCCCTACCTTCACCCTCTGCATCTTTTCCCTACTTTTATGAAGGACGTTAAAAACTCTTAAAAACTCCCACATCGAGAATGGCCGTTCCCAGCTAAAACGGACAGCCAAACCCCTTTCTCTTTTCATCGTTCACCCCCTCCTCTCTTTTTTCTCTCTCGTCCTCCTTCTTCACATTCTTTCCTTGAGAATGGGCGCATCAAAGGATGAGACTTACCTTCTCCTTTCTCTCTTCCTCTTCTTTTCTCTCTCTCTCTCTCTCTCTCTCTCTCTCTCTCTCTCTCTCTCTCTCTCTCTCTCTCTCTCTCTCTCTCTCATCAGCCTCTCTCATCCTCTCTCTTACCTTGAGGATGGCTGTGCCCAGCTCAGCGTAGCACATGGCCCCGATGAGGCAGACAATGCCGCAGAGCAGCCAGACGATGAGCGACCCACCCACGGAGCCCGTCTGCAGCAGGACCCCCTTGGGCGACACGAAGATCCCGCTGCCCACAATTATGCCCACGATGATCCCCACGCCATTCGACAGACCAAGGTGTTTACGCAGCCGCACTCCTTCTTCGGAGATCACCACCGAGGACTTGGAAGACACGGAGGAGAGCGATTCTGAATCGGCTTCTGGAATGTTGCGCATCCCTCGCCCGAGGTCTGCAGACGCCCCTGATGCGCTTGAGGTCACGGACGCCTTACGCGACATGGTTGTCGATGTGTTGGAGATTGATTTTAGGCGCAAGATGAAGTTCTTGAACTTTTGATTGACTGAGGCGCGAGACGAGGTTCTTGAACCTTTGATTAAGCCACGAGAGAGGGTTCCTAAAACTTTTGATGTAGGCGCGAGGAAAGGTTCTTGAACGTTTGATTCAGACACGAAAGTGGGGTTTTCAACCTTTGATTAACGTGCGAGGCATGGATCTTGAATCATTGATTTAGACGTGAGAAAGGGAACTTGAACCTTTCATTCAGGCGCGATACAGGGTTTGTGTATCCTTGATTTAGGCGCGAGAAAAGGTTCCGGAACCTTTGCTTTAGACAGGGCGAATATCATGTATCCGGTTTTTATCAACGTGTTGATTCTTACCGATCAGATGAGTAGGCGCGATTACGTTTTCTGGTTAAGACAGTCTTCGATTTATATCAGTTGTCCTTGTTCTACGATAGGTCAGGACGATCAGGACCCGCCACGGAGTGTTTTCTGCGTAACTATGCCTTTTTTGATACACAAAGAATATAATTGTAAAACGATTGATCTGATTAAATGTCTTTAAATTTTACACACACAGCACATCTCCTATGTGATTCGTTCACAAAGGAAATACGGTCGTTTGAAGTCGTAGGTTTCTAGGTCATGAGAGAGAGGAAAGTGCGGCAACGGAGACACCGAACTCTTGGCTGGACCCTCTCTAACGCATCTCATTGCCACGAATGGTACAGAACTGTGGTACGAAATCTTCATATTCTGCATCGACACAGTCACGTGACCACAGTTTCAACCAATCGCAGAGTCATCAAGGTGGCGCCGAATTTAATAGTCATCCAGCCAGGACTCCGAGCACGTGAAAAACCACGCTGACCAATCACGAGGCTGCCCAGGTGGCGCCACCATCAAAGAGTTGAATTGCGCGTGGAAGACTGGGTTTCACGAGGATCGGATGAATGCCGGTGACATCTGGCACAATAGTGCCAGTCTTTTGCTCTACCATTTTACATCAAGGCTAGACAGAGGTTTGGACTTGAATTGCGGAACGATATCTGATATCGGTCTCACGCAGGAAAATTGCATCACTCATGAATATTCGTTCAGTGACTCTACTAGTATGGTGCATTTACTCAAAGGATTAGAAGTAGATGCAAGACGGACGTGTTTTTTTTAACGCAAGAACTGTGTAAACAATCTCCTTTCTAATATTCTGTGTTTGTTTTTAGTCTGTGTCAGTTCAATTAAACAGTTCATGACCATCTGAGTTGTTGTTGTGGTGGTTTGTGTGTGTGTGTGTGTGTGTGTGTGTGTGTGTGTGTGTGTGCGTGTGTGTGTGTGTGTGTGTGTGTGTGTGTGTGTGTGTGTGTGTGTGTGTGTGCGTGTGTGTGTGTGTGTGTGTGTGTGTGTGTGTGTGTGTGTGTGTGTGTGTGTTGGTTGCTTTGTTTTGTTTTGTTTTGTCTCTTTTGTGTGTGTTTTTCTTTTCTTCAGTTGTTGTTTTTTAACAGCAATCATTGCTGAGGTTGTAACATCAACGTACCCAGCAGGCGTTAATCTAATACTATACGCGTATCCGGTGTATTCATCGATTATTGGGAGAGAAAAAAAACGGATCGCAAAATATCTGGTTTCTGATCAATTTAATTTGCTAAACTCGACGAGTTTTTATAAAACATATACCTCAGCAGAAATCAACGTAGTGTTCAACGTATAGGCAAAATAATAATTCAGCATCACAATAGTTCATAGTCCAACGCTTTGAGCTTCCCATTTTTAAGCTATGTCAGTGTTACGTGGCAAAAACAGACAGACAGATAGACAGACAGAGAACAAGCATTCATTTTCAAAAGCTTCGTTGCTGTGCTTCTTTGTTGTTGTGAATTCGGGCCGCTCAGATCCAGTTACCGGAAAACACGAGAATTATTTTTTCTTATAATGCTCTTGATGTGAACTTGCAACCTTACACTAGTATACACCTTTGGCGCTTTCGATTGGCGAGTGCAGTTTCAGAGAAAATTGATGAGCCTCAATGCTGAAATAATTTCTGCGGCACAAGTGACCCTAGTCGAACCTGAGCATAGACCTGTCCCCACCTTTGTCTCTCTCCATTGGTTAGTATATTTTTAGCAGGAAACTAATCTGTGCCCAGAGCATTTTCAAGGCATCAATTTTCACCCAAGCCTGGCCACCTTGGGCCGTTCGGATTGGTTAGTCCAAACTTGGAGAAACCCGAGCTTCGCCGAGAGAGATGAATACGGCATCTCAAACTGGCCTAAGTGTGTCCACCTTTGTCGAGCCTGATTGGTCAACTCAGTGCAACAGTAATACGAGTAACCCTGCGACCGACAGAAATTCGAATTTTGAGATTAATGTTACCTGGCCACCTTTGGTCCTTTTGATTGGCTGTGTGTGGTTACGCGGAAATAGAAGTGCAAATGTCGGCCTGGCCAGAAAACCCTACAGGGCATCCTTTTTTAAGCATACCTTCCTTCCCGTGTAAACCAACGTGTAAACCATCGCAGATATGTGCATAGTTTTGCGTAGATAAATAGTGAGTTCAACTGGTCTTCATCGCCTAAAACAATCATCACCAATACAATGTCGATGTACCTTTGCTGTTGCCAACAGTCTTCCGATTTGTACGATACGAAAAATAATCGCAATCTCTGAAAGACTGAGCGTTGAGACAAACACAAACAGTGAGTAAGCTGATGATACGTGCATTTAATTCGTGCTGTCAGTGCAGCCAAGGTCCATTGGTTGACAAGAGGAGCACAGGCACAGAAAAAAAATAGCTGTATCTCTCATGTTCTACACTACTATTCATGCCGTGTACGCGACTAATATGCATTTTGTTCACGTGCAAAAGTTCATCTGACCCCGTTTGACACCCTGATCCACCATTTATCCGTAATCTAGTACACCCGTGCGTGTACTACGAGTACTACTATAGTTGAATGTAATTTGTAAGGGACTCCCTAATAAGCTTAGTTTTGGAGTGTGAAAGCGCATACTTTACGGTATAAGTGACTCGGTAGAGTGATAAACTGTTCTTAGTTTAGAAATGTGAGACCGTATTCTTTACGGTATAAGTGATTCGGTAGAGTGATAAGCTGTTCTTAGTTTAGAAATGTGAGACCGTATTCTTTACGGTATAAGTGATTCGGTAGAGTGATAAGCTGTTCTTAGTTTAGAAGTTTGAGACCGTATTTTTTACGGTATAAGTGACACGGTAGAATAATAAACTGTTCAAATATGGGAGAGAAAAAAGTTTACTTGAATTAGTGGTTGCTGAAAAGAATGTGATACTCGGGGGAAAAATTGGATCAACTAGTGTGAAGCAGAAGCTGTAGTTGTAGCAAAACCGACAACAACAACAACGACAACAACAACAACGACAACAACAACACCACCACCAACAACAACCAAACAAGAACAAAAGGATTAGATGATAACAACAAATTAATTCGAAAAAAGCAGCTGCGACCCATTGCTTCTCTCTTGGGTAATGCAACAGCTCTTTCCAACTCTCTGCGACGTGGATCTGGTGTTCGTCCTTTGCCGGAGAAAAAATGAAGTCTGACAAAGTGAGGCATTACATTGCGCATGGGTGAATACGATGTCTGCTTGCCTCTTCAGCTGTGGAAAAAATAACCGTCACCGCTTGTTATTTCTTTCGCGGAATCCCGTTCTGTCAAGGGAACCGTTGACATTTTTTTCTAGTAAAATTCAAAGTGGCGGTGAACAGGACAAAAAGCTCAGGTCATGAAGACAATTTAGTGGTCATCAGACTGGACAGAAATAAATGGTCAAGACCTGATGCTCTTGGAATGGTCAATACACAGCTGGTGCACTAAGCTGACACAATGCTCCAGTTACAATATCCCTGGCCAGGGCATTCAGGAGTCACATTGATTTCCATGTCACATTTGAATGGCAGCATTCATCCGGCACAATCGACCCATGAGGATTTGGTTTAGCCATTTTCAGCTTTTGCATAATCAATCTGAGATATTGTCGGGACAATACACAACGGGGAGGTATATGCAGTGGGTGCAGGGACATATAGTTCTGTGATGTGTAAAGGGGAAACAGAAACATCTTATGTTCACTCGTTGAGTGTGGGTGGTGACATGATATAATGAAATGAATGAAAAATACGCCATTTTTCTCTGTATTTTTGTCACAGTAGGCTAAGTATACAAATACCCCCCCGCTCTTTTTAATCATGAATTCATTCCACTGATGATCATTTTATGAAAACGGTGATATCTCCGATTTGCAAATGACGGGCAGAAATCACGTGTTTGACATGGAAAGATTCATACGAATTTTCAAGTAATCACATTTTGTTTGTTTGCTTATTTGTTGGTTTGATGTTGGTAATGTTTCCTTTTGGTTTTTGCCCCCCCCCCCCCCCCCACACACACACACACCTTTTTTTATTTGGGGGGGGGGGTGGGGTTGGGGGAGACCATGATAGTAGTGTATATATATGTGTTTTTCTTGTGTTTTTCTTGTGTGTGTGTGTGTGTGTGTGTGTGTGTGTGTGTGTGTGTCTGTCTGTCTGTAGTGTCTGTCTGTCTGTGTCTGTGTGTGTCTGCGTCTGTGTCCGTGTGAATGGTGTGTGTGTGTGTGTGTGTGTGTGAGTTGTTTGTGTGGTTTTTTTGTTGTTGGTGTGGTTCTAGTTACCTGCGGGAAAAGTTTTTTGAAAACGAAAGTTCTCATATCTTTCTACTCACAGGCAGGACTCGAAAGAGAAGTAGAACTGGCGTGAAGTGAAGAACGATGTAAGGATGCCTAAGGTAGACGGAGGAAAAAATGCGGAGGAGGGGGGGGGGGGGTGTGTAGGCGGTGGGTGCCAAAGGGTCATCAAGCGTATCGATCATAGGGCCCCCTCGTGGACACAGGGACCATTACACAGGCGATGTTGTGATGGGAGCTAGGAGTTTTACCGGCTTCCGTGTGAAAAATAGGCGCCGTGCCCCGAAAAAAGATCTATCAAGTCGGTGACCTTTAAGGGGCTGTCAAAAAGGTCGGGCGAGTTTTGCCCCCACGAGGGACGCTTCGGGGCGAGCTCATTACTGCACTCGTGCCTTCCCGACCGACTCCCCCACCCCCCTCTCCGCTCCGGACTCCTCCCTTACCCGGCCTTCTCTGTGGACAACGCACCCCGGTATAAAGCACTCAACCTGCAGTGTGTTCGTTTTTACATTTAGTCAAGTTATGACTAAATGTTTTAACATCGAGGGGGGAATCGAGACGAGGGTCGTGGTGTATGTGTGTGTGTGTATGTGTGTGTGTGTGTGTGCGTGCGTATAGAGCGATTTAGACCAAACTACTGGACCGATCTTTATGAAATTTGACATGAAAGTTTCTGGGTATGATATCCCCATACGTTTTTTTCATTTTTTTGATAAATGTCTTTGATGACGTCATATCCGGCTTTTCGTGAAAGTTGAGGCGGCACTGTCACGCCCTCATTTTTCAACCAAATTGGTTGAAATTTTGGTCAAGTATTGTTCGACGAAGCCCGGACTTCGGTATTGCATTTCAGCGTGGTGGCTTAAAAATTAATTAATGACTTTGGTCATTAAAAATCTGAAAATTGTAAAAAAAATATTTCTTTTATAAAACGATCCAAATTTACGTTCATCTTATTCTCCATCATTTGCTGATTCCAAAAACATATAAATATGTTATATTTGGATTAAAAACAAGCTCTGAAAATTAAATATATAAAAATTATTATCAAAATTAAATTGTCGAAATCAATTTAAAAACATTTTCATCTTATTCCTTGTCGGTTCCTGATTCCAAAAACATATAGATATGATATGTTTGGATTAAAAACACGCTCCTAAAGTTAAAACGAAGAGAGGTACAGAAAAGCGTGCTATCGTTCTCAGCGCAACTACTACCCCGCTCTTCTTGTCAATTTCACTGCCTTTGCCGTGAGCGGTGGACTGACGATGTTACGAGTATACGGTCTTGCTGCGTTGCATTGCGTTTAGTTTCATTCTGTGAGTTCGACAGCTACTTGACTAAATGTTGTATTTTCGCCTTACGCGACTTGTTTTACCTTAGCGTATCACCAATTCTTGTCCCAAATAGAAACATTTTCTGAGAGGACGTTAACTCCCCCCTTTAGTTAAAAAAAAAAAAAGTTAGTGTTCGTTTCCAAAAGTTTGTACGCGGCGTGCATCAAGCGTTTGTCTCTAATAGGTCATTGTTGCCCGCTGTGATGACGTTAAACGGGAATAGCCAGTCAGTTTCTTTTGTCTTTGGGCGTATCATCCGTGAATGTCCCCAATAAAGTAGTAGGTTAAAAGCCCGGTGAGGACATTAAAACTCTGAGAGTAAGCCATTCAGCCGGGGACAATGCTGTTTGAAGCGTATTACCAACACATCTCTCGAACTGGCAATTACTTTCTGCCACTGAGGGAAGATGGATATCAATTTCATCACTGTTCTCTTTGTTAGTACAATGTTAGAATAAATTACTTAACAGTCGACATCATCACGAATATTTTCATTGGTGGTGAATAGAATAGATGTCGATCGTTGGTTTAAACAAGTTTATTCAGTAAATTCCATTGGTACTATTACCGCATACATGAAATAAGGAACATGGAGCACAACAAGCTAAGCTTATGAGCGTACTCTTAAAAGCAAATGAAATTTGGCGGACGATTTTAATATAACAAATTTGAAATAATGTCAAAATAATAATGGTAAATTATGGTAGACAAACATGTAACAATAAAAGTGAAAACAAAACCAACAAAAAACAACAAACAAAAAAAACCAATGCTAAACTAACAACAGTACTCACACGCGCTCGCACACTCACTCGCACACACACGCATACAATGACTTCCACATGGTTGAAAATAGAATACTACCAGAACAAAGAAATGTAAACAGTACTGCACATGGTGGATGAGATAAATGCATTCATTATTCAAAACGTTTGCTTAATAAGATAAACCTGAATAACTGGTCAAATATCAATGCATTTTCGCTGTCTGACTTGTCTCTATTGCCATACAGAAAATCATCAGCGGTTAGCAAATCATAGTTGGGCAGTGTTGACAAGGTGACTTCACGTATTTGAAGAGATAAGGGGCAATGAAAAATATAGTGCTCCGCATTTTCAACAGGATAACCACAAGTGCATGACGGGTCGGGAATTAAATGTCTGTCAAATAGATCACTATTTAGATTGCTGATCCTCAATCTCAGTCTGCAATGGATAATTTCTGATTTTCGATCAGATGTGTATAGATACGAGGGAACAACAGAATCATCAGAACTAATACGTTTTTTAAATAACCCAATAGAATCAAGTTGTTTTACAGTATCTGGAAGCTCATTCCACAGGGAAGTCGAAGACAGAAAAAATGACTTTTTATACAATTCAGTTCGAGAGTGGGGAGTCTGTCTGTCAAGTGGTCTTCGTCTATGGTAAGGGTTCACAGAAGCAACGAGAGGAGGCAGACGTTCTAGTAAGTATGGTGGCACGCGTGCATTAACTAATTTGAAATACAAAATCAATTTGTGTCTTTTTCGCCTCTCCTTCAGTGTTGTAAATCCTGATTCATCGTACAATTTTTGGTGACTCGTGCCACGAACTGCACCTATAATGGTTCTTATGGCATCAAGATGCAAGTTTTCTAATAAAGTAGCTAATCTGTCAGAACAGTTATCCCAAATGACGTCAGAAAAATCAAAATGGGGAATAATAAAAGATTTATACATAAGTTCAAGTGCCTTTCGGCTAAGGCGATACTTATAGGACCGAAAACATGAGAGAAGAACACGTACTTTAGATATAATTGACTGAACATGTGATTCCCATTTGCAGTCGCTCTGAATCAGTACACCAAGATGTTTGTGAACGTGGTTTTCTCTCAGAACTGTTCCATCAAATACAAGAGGAAGGGTTTCAGGCATTCTATTTCCAGAAAAGGTCATCAAATCTGTTTTTAAATTATTGAAATTAACTTTCCATTTTTCCGCCCAGTGTGCAATTTTGGCTAAGTCTGCATTTAAGATCTGTGTCCGCGTGTTTGCATCATTTAGAGATAAATACAAACTGGTATCATCAGCAAAAAGTTTAATGACAGATTCGATATTAATGACAATATCGTTAATGTACACAAGGAACAACAAGGGCCCCAGAACAGAACCTTGGGGAACACCTGAACAAACACGTCCGTATGTCGATTTCCTGCCTTGGATAACAACGGCTTGTAACCTGCCTGTCAAATAATCTTCAAACCATTTTAATAAAAC
>NC_090245.1:33826669-33920841 GCF_037325665.1 Littorina saxatilis | reverse complement strand
TTTAATAAAACACCTCTTATGCCTATAGCATATAATTTATGCAACAAACCCTTGTGCCACACTCTGTCGAAGGCTTTTGATATATCACAGAAAACAGCCTGAGTCGTCAACTGCTTATCTAAGGATTGACAAAAATCGTCATACATACTCAACAACTGAAAGCTAGTTGAATCACCAGGAATAAACCCTGACTGAGAAACCGTTAATAAATCATTCTCTGTGAGATATCGAAAAACATGGGCTTGAACACATTTTTCCAATACTTTTCCAATGCAACTGAGTAATGAGATCGGACGATAGTTACTGCAGTGTTCTTTTTCACCTTTCTTATAAATGGGATTCACATGAGCTACTTTCCAAATTTTCGGAAACTTTCCCTCAGCCAACGATCTCTGGAAAAGGGTTGCAAGCGGATTTGAAATAATACAAGCAGCAAGTTTAAGAAGTTTATTGTGAACCAAATCAGGACCTACTGCTTTCCTAACATCGAGGTTGTTTAGAACAGCGTACACCATTTCGGTAGTTATCACGAGAGGACTAATGGAGATGGGCTCTTCTTCAACTGGTGATGTCGATCGTTAACGTTTAAAAATGAATATTATAAGATGTTTGGTGGCTTGTTGACAGACCAGCTTTTTTGTTGGTCCAAGGGCATATCGTCTTTTGTTTCATCTTTATCGACCAAGGCCGAAGGCAGCAGTTGATAAAATATGAGACAAAAGGCGATATGCTCCCCGAGGACCAACAACAAAGTGCTGGTCTGACAACAAGCTACCAAACATCGTTTTTGTCATCATTTTGGTTGTGCAACAAAATGCACAATAATCCACAGGGAGACGAATTTTTAGAATCCAACTCCGGGCCACAAGGCATCGTCACAGTAGCACGAGATAACACGTAAAACTTGTATGTGACGTCAAACGTAGCTTGTTGACGCTTTTCTTCTAGTCTGAAAATGTACAGAGCTGCGATCATACCTGTGAATTCAGTAAGTGTTGAGCATATTTCTTTTCTTTTCAGTGTTTATGACTTTTCGTTGTGGATTTTGCGATTACAGAGATAAGTTGCAAATTGACCATGAGTCGCCGCGGTAATTATCAACATTGATTGGGTCTTTGAGAGTGAATGCTTACAATCGTTGTACTCGGAAACACAAATCCAAAGCCACGATGGTTCCACACATCAAACAATCAGCCTGATTGGCTTTTACTTTGACAATCCACGTTTCACATGAAAGCTCAAACCCATTCACCACCTCGAGTTATTGCATGGGGAACATGAGATTTATTTACCAGGTGTTTGTGAATGAAAACTCGTGAAAATGATGACAAACGAAATTATTTAACTTTTGTTAACAGGGTTCAGGATAGAAGCATTCAAACCATGGAGACTTGTGATTTAATTAAACGTTTTGGGATAATTTTTACCATCAAAAAGTAGGAACACGTGGATAAAATATAAATTTCCTTTTAACAAGTCAAAGTTTATATTCTTATAATGAATCCGCACAAATGTTGTTACTTAAACCAATTACTTGATTAAAACTAAGTGACACTAGAGATCAGACATTAGAAAGTTTTACTGTCTGCAGTGTTCATTTGTTTAACCAGACAACATATAATAAGCCTGCATGGTAACACTTTTTTCTAAATATTTTTAATAGCACGTCATTTAACATATGTTGCTGACTGGATGCATGCCGATGCCCTCCTCTCTTGTAAACGACCATCTATGCTGCACCAGATCGGTTTAAACAAAATTTTGTTTTTATTTGTTTTTGTCTGTTTGCTTGTTTGGTTGTTGTTATCGTTGTTGTACTCCTTTCCTTTTCTTTTGTCTATTTATTTTCTACTGTTAAGTATACTATTTTTTTGGTTTCGGGATTGCTTTTTTTAACGTTGAATATAAGTGGCTACTTACAACATGGACTATCCTTGGAACTAACAGCACTGTGATCTTCATTCAACCTTTCAAGGTGTCAAGTTATCAACTCAGCATGATATTCTTCAGTTGAATCAGTATGCCACAGCGCAAGTGAGCTCAAAACCTGCATTTTGCGAGAGAAACAAATGACAGCAGATTTACACGGCCTCGGGCAGACTGTTCTTATCCTGTCAAAATTCTAATAGCGTTTTTCGTACGGGAAGGTCAGTGGTAGCGAAAGAAACTGGGTTTCTCTATTCAGCGGCAGCTGTCACGGCGGCTTACATGGGTTTTATTGTGTTTTTTGATAAGTTTACTTTATCTTCATGTGAGCAGACGTGGATGAAAGAGAGCGCCCGGAGAGGCGTTTTTGTGTTCGACTTTTTTGTGGATCTGCTGTTCCAGGCTGACCGTCCCAATTATTAACATAATATTATGCAGAATCACACACGGTCAAACGTTCACCTACGTGGACACACACACACACACAAGAGACGTACAAAAGTATAGAATTAAACTTCCGTACGCGCTCAGATGCACGCACGTAGGCATACATACATCCACCATATCAAAACGATTTCTTCATTGGCGTTTCTTTCGAGAGTGCCGACGTGACAATTCGCCAAACAATTTTTTTTTTAAATGAGGTCGGTAGAACTCCGTGCATTGCACGCCAAGCGGGGTAAGCGAAGGTCGAACTGACATAATTTACATAACGACTGCCGTGAGTCCTGTATCTCACAAAATAGACGTTTCCTAGTTAGTTCGATTTTGTTACCTGTCTCAGTGGATAGGACGGGCGGGGATGTAGCTCAGTCGGTAGCGCGCTGGATTTGTATCCAGTTGGCCGCTGTCAGCGCGAGTTCGTCCCCACGTTCGGCGAGAGATTTATTTTTCAGAGTCAACTTTGTGTGCAGACTCTCCTCGGTGTCCGAACACCCCCGTGTGTCTGTGTGTGTGTGTGTGTGTGTGTGTGTAGAGCGATTCAGAGTAAACTACTGGACCGATCTTTATGAAATTTGACATGAGAGTTTCTGGGTATGATATCCCCAGACGTTTTTTTCATTTTTTCGATAAATGTCTTTGATGACGTCATATCCGGCTTTTTGTAAAGGTTGAGGCGGCACTGTCACACCCTCATTTTTCAATCAAATTGATTGAAATTTTGGCCAAGCAATCTTCGACGAAGGCCGGACTTCGGTATTGCATTTCAGTTTGGTGGCTTAAAAATTAATTTATGACTTTGGTCATTAAAAATCTGAAAATTGTAAAAAAAAATGTTTTTTAAATAAAACGATCCCAATTTACGTTCATCTTATTCTTCATCATTTCTTGATTTCAAAAACATATACATATGTTATATTCGGATTAAAAACAAGCTCTGAAAATTAAAAATATAAAAACTATGATCAAAATTAAATTTCCGAAATCGATTTAAAAACAATTTTATCTTATTCCTTGTCGGTTCCTGATTCCAAAAACATATAGATATATGTTTGGATTAAAAACACGCTCAGAAAGTTAAAACGAAGAGAGGTACAGAAAAGAGTACTATGCAGGACAGCGAAACCACTACCGCGCTAAACAGGCTCGTCAGTTTCACTGCGTTTTGCACGAGCGGCGGACTACTGTCATTGTGAAGCGTGAGTCACGCTACCCAAAAATAAAATCTTTTTTTACATATTTTTTTTTCTATAACTTTTTTTCCCCATGGTTCATTCATCATTTGACATAATTTTGTATCAAAATCTAACCATAAGATTACTGAAAAAAAGCAAAAATGTAGACGACCACCTTTAAACAATACGACGGATATCTCATTAGGAGGGTTCTCTTCTGAATAAAAGCCCATCTTGCACGCTTACCAGGTTGAGGTCGGAATTTGTTGAACTTGTTTTGGTTACTGATTACTTGCACTGCGTAACTGGGACTGCGATTTTACATTTTACGCGGACATTCTTTTTTGCTCTGTAATTTATGTTATGATTGTGTTCAAGTCAAGGAGCTCTGATACAGTACTCCTTGGTTCAAGTTAATTAGCTACTGCTTGGAGAGCCGGGGGGGGGGGGGGGGGGGGGGGGGGGGGGAGGGAGGTAGGGGGCGCACTGTTACCATGGTCAACTCCCCAATATTGCCCCACCAACTTCTGAGCGACATTTTAGACGACAAAAGTTGGTTGAAAATCGGCTGAAAATCCCGACTGATCACGGTAAACAGTTGTATGTCTCTGATATTACGAAGAGGTAGCCCTGTACAGTATCACACTCTATAAAACACCCCAGGGATACTTTGCGCCTTGTGTTTTGACGCAACCTAAGCAGCGTGATTATCTGCGGATTAGATCTGTCGTTTTCCTCGTTAAAAAAAAAAGTGACTGTTTAAGGGAACTCGTAAACGAATCATTTCGCTTATAATAAACCCGCAGTCGCGGTGAGTTCGATGCCGCAGGGTAGCTTTTAATAGGGCTTTCTTGGTGAAGCTGCTTTTGAAGTGTTGTGATTTGTTCCGGCCTCAGGATGTTGAACTTTTTTATGTTTATGTTTTGCCGGCCTACTCACCCCCCCCCCCCTTCCAACCGCCCCCCTTCCAACCGCCCCCCTTCCAACCGCCCCCCTCCAACCGCCCCCCACCCCAAAATACCCCTCTGTCAAACATTGACCCAACCGCGTCGCACCAGCACCGCCAGTATATGCACTGACATAAGCACCATGCATGGCACACGCACTAACACTAACAAACACACACATACACTCACACACACTAACACACACACTAACACTGACACACACACACACACCGGCACACACTCAGACACTCAGACACACACACACACACACACGAACACACACACCCACACACTGACCGGCCCACACACACGCACACGCACGCACGACGCACGCACGCACATACACACACTGACACACACACACTGTCACACACACACACACACACACACTGTCACATCGTGCACACACACACACCGGCACACACTCAGACACTCAGACACACACACACACACACACGGCGGCATGCGTGCGCCACTGCTTGCGTTTGTGCGTGCCGTGCGTTTGTTTGTACGTGTCTCAGTGAGTCTGTTTTTGTGTCCTTGATATCTTCTAATCAGCTCAACAGAATTTTAAAAAAAACTTGACTAAATGTAATGACCGCATAGCCGGTGAATAAAACTATACAGATGCAAACTGAAATCCAACGTTGAAAGACTGACTTATAAACACACATGACCTCTATCAATACTGATATACTGTGATTTAAGACTACAACAATCTGAAACAAACACCTGCTTAGCAAAATCCGTCGGAAGATTCCTCTCTCCAACAGGCGACACAGAATCTAGCTCCAATAAATGTCAAGGGGGAGAATCAACACTGGAAACCTTGATTCAACTTCAGTTGAGGGGTACGTACGTGGCCGTGCGGCGAAAAATCCTCACTGTAAATTGCTTAGAAACTCTATACTGTAAAATAATGGGTTTTCTTCAAAGCAAAGGCGCACGAACTTTCATGTACGCAGCACTGTCGGTTCAATTCAGAACTTAAATGTTTTGTTTGTTTGTTTGTTTGTTTGTTTGCTTGTTTGTTTGTAAGGGCGGTACGATCAAGTTGATTAATACCGTCAGAAATGTCTCACTGTAAACTGACTGTCTGTCCCGGCTGAACGTGACCACAGGCTCAATAGCAGGAATGAGGAAATTCCAATATTTTGTTTGTTTGTTTGTTCAAGTTTGTTGGTTGTTCTGTTTATAATAGTACGTCCTACTGCAGTACCAGTAACGCTGGCATTAAGACACGCCCCAGCCGCTTGCCACCCGGTGTGACGTTTTCATCTTTCGCCGTGTTGATATGTTTCGCTTAGTCTCCATCAGTGTCGGCCTCGTTGACCGGCACACCCGCCCCTCTTTGTGCAGAACCCCGGCTGGGCTCAAATTATAAGAACCGAAACTGACCAGTGGCATGACACCTTCAAGACTTCAAGTCCGAGCACAGGCGGAAGGTGTCGTTCACTGGACCACCACTATAATTTTGGTTCATCTGAGGACAGAGTAACGGTGTGTATGCGGTCGCCCGAGAAGTACAATCATAACGGGTCCGACTAAACTACGCGCCAGCACGCGCTAGCACGCGCTAGCACGCGCCAGCACGCGCTACCTTGAACCATAGCACTTATATACTTTATTTTTATATTTCTAGTTAGTTCATCGTCCATTCTCACATAATACAAAATTTCAAACTTCAATGATGAAAAATACGGAAGTTATGACGAGTTTAAGGAGAGCTAATGCACTACTCTCAAATCCGACGATTGTCGGACATGGAGCCACGGCCTTAGGATAGCTCTCCTATAACGCGTCTTAGCTATCGTAAATTTTATCACTGAAGTTTGAAATTTTGTATAATGTAAGAACTGACGATGGAATGACTAGAAACATACAGATAAATCATATAACAGCTATGAATCTCAGTAGCGTCCACTTAAAATTGGTAGCGCGCAGTTTTAGTCACTGCCGGATTTTGTCGGATTTGAGAGTAGCGCATTAGCTCGCCTAAAACCCGTCATAACTACTGAAATGTTCAACACTCAAGCTTGAAATTTTGTATTATGTAAGAATGGACAATGAACTATATAGACTATAAAAATAAATTATGTAAGTGTTATGGATCACTGGGTAGCGTCTACTTCAAAGTGGTAGCACGCTGTTTAGTCAATCATAGAGAAATCGTCGGATTTGAGAGTAGTGCATTAGCTCTCCTTAAACTCGTCATAACTTCCGTATTTTTCATCATTGAAGTTTGAAATTTTGTATTTTATGTCAGAATGGACGATGAACTAACTAGAAATATAAAAATAAAGTATATAAGTGCTATGGTTCAAGGTAGCGCGTGCTGGCGCGTGCTAGCGCGTGCTGGCGCGTAGTTTAGTCGGGCCGATCATAACAAAACATCATGGCGGACAACGCAACAAGCGACTCGTTGGAAACTGCAAAAGTAAGTGTCTGTGGTCGTATCCTGAATGCTATGCACCCCAGGTTTTCACACGTTTAGTTAAAACATTTTTCTTGTTTCTTTAGACATTAAAATCAGGTAAAAGTGCTTCAACTTTTCCCCATCAACTCATGCTTGTCAGCCAGCATAACGCATGTACTTCACAAGCTAGTTTTGCTTCTTGATTCAACTTGTTTTGTCCAGCCACGCGTCGTCGGCAAGGAAAGCCGGTGGTAAAAAAAGAAATCCTGGAATATTTTTGAATGTGAGCTTGACTGTTGGGGAATATTTTACGCTTGTTTTTTCAGGCCAAATATCCTACCTTTCACCGGAAGAAGTGGATGTCTGGCATTGTCTTCCAGTCTGAGCACAGGCGGAAGGTATCGTCCACTGGACTACTACTATCACAGAAAGACTACAAGGTACGTCACTCACCTTTGAGTCTTCTGTGTTCTTGGAGTCGCTTCCTGGGGAAAAATATTGTTCAAGACGGTTTGCCTCTTCCTACAGTCTGTGTAAGGTCAAATAAATACAGTTGAATGATTGTTTGAACTGTATGTACCTTTAATTTTTAGCTTCCGTCCGCTGCAGGTTGTTATTAACCATCATTTGGACGAATCTTCGTTTGCGAGCCGCTAACTTCTACTTGGCGTCAAACTCATGCATCCGCACCGAATATGCATACCAGCGCTCATTGGTCTAAAACATGTAAATATTGTGCAGCAACCACGGGAAAATAATCATTGAATATCCTGTTATTAACCAATGAGCGCTGGTATGCATATTCGGTGCGGATGCATGAGTTTGACGCCAAGTGGAAGTTAGTGGCTCGCAAACGAAGATTCGTCCAAATGATGGTTAATAACAACCTGCAGCGGACGGAAGCTGAAAATTAAAGGTACATACAGTTCAAACAATCATTCAACTGTATTTATTTGACCTTGCACAGACTGTAGGAAAAGGCAAACCGTCTTGAACAATATTTTTCCCCAGGAAGCGACTCCAAGCACACAGAAGACTCGAAGGTGAGTGACGTACCTTGTAGTCTTTCTGTGATAGTAGTAGTCCAGTGGACAATACCTTCCGCCTGTGGTCTGAGTCTGATATTTGGAAATGATGTATACTTTTTCTTAAGTGCTGTTCACATGGCAGACTTGCAACCACTGATCCATGCAGCATACACCATCAACGACAGAGTCAACCATGACAACCAGGTGGTCTTCCTGACTGACGCTCTGTCAGTACTACAAGCAATGACCAGTAGCAAACTGCCTCAGCTGGAACACGCTCTACACAACATCAAGAGCCTGAGGACAGTACTGCAATGGATCCCCTCCCACTGTGGTGTACAAGGAAACGAAGAGGCGGACAGGATGGCAAAGCTGGGTGCAGAAGATGAGCAAGAGAACAACCCTGTGAGCCTGACAGAGATGAAGACCATCATTAAGTCTCTGCACAGGACGCCCCAGCCACAGGACAGCTACCACCTGCTATCCAGACCACAGCAGGTGGTCATCTTCCGCCTGAGAACGGGACACAACAGACTTAACCAGCATCTCCACGGGAAGCTGCATGTTGTGCCCTCCCCCATGTGTTCTTGTGGAGAAGCAGAGCAGGACACGGCCCACATCCTGCGAGACTGCAGGAACCACCAGGTGCTTGGAGAGGAAATCTGGCCATTGCCGGAGTCCCTGCACAACAAGCTATACGGGCCAGTGGCTGCGCTGCAGAGGACCACAAATTATATCTCAAGATCTGGACTCCAAGTGTGATCGGCGATCGAAAAGAAGAAGAAGAAGCAGACTTGCAACTAACTTGTGACTAATTTAAGTCATTTGAAAATCGCTCCCGAGTCATTGAGGCCGAATCGGCAAAAAGTCTGCCATGTGAACAGCCCAAGCGATTTTGAAATGACTCGTCAGCGACTCCAAAACTCAGTTGAGCAGTTGAGCACTGCTCAACTCGCCCGTGACTCATCAGCGATTTTGTCTTATTGCGCCTACTGATTGGTTAGCTCTAGCCACTGAGTGGCTCTAACCTTTCCTTCGCCAGAAAACAACGATCGACAACCGGGCAATCCCGAAAGGCTAGGTCTGGCGAGACTCGCCGTTTAAAACTAGTTTGCGAGTTTTTGCTGTTCATATGGGCAGCGATTTTGATGTGACTTGCCGCCGACTAAAATCGCTTGAAAGTTGGTCACAAGTTTGTTGTTTGGAAAAGGAGAAATCAACAGGCAACAGGATGAAAGGTATAAGGGGTTTGGAACCATCAGGCAAGAGTGTGTATGGGAAGTGGGAGAACTGGGGCTGTACCAAAGAAAAGCAAAAAGTGCAATGAACGTACTTCTTTTGTGTTTATGGTAATGATGGAGACTCAGCTTTTGGTTTTCTGTTATTTCAGAAACTTGTTGACGAATTGTACGAGTACCGGGACCACTATGTGGAACGTTTTGGGATGGAGAAAGTGACTCAGAAAGCTGATGACTTGGATGGAAAGATGAGGGAAACTCTGGTCAAGTTGGATGAGATGAAAGGTATGCACTTTGTTCATTGATGTTCTGTTTGCTGTTAGTGTTAGTCATCGTTCATTTTATATGTCTCTGTTGATCTATCCGTCTGTCTATCTGTCTGTCAGTCTCTCTGTATGTCTGTCTCTGTGTCTCTGTCTCTCTTTGTCCAAATATCTCTCAGTCTCTCTCTGTCAGTGTCACACACACACACGTGCATCACACACGCGCGCAGCCAGTCAACCACCGACTCAATAATCTTGCATAATAAAAGTTTCACAAACACAAATTGTAGTATAAGAGGAAATATTATTGTACACTTATAAACATATTTATCACACACACGCACACACACTCATAAGTTAATGACCTGCTGAAGTAAATGGCTTATTTATTGAGCTAGGGTAATAAGGGTAATACTCAAATAAGCAACTGAGTCCAGTAGTAGATAGAAATCCCGACGATGTAGACGTAGACGATAGAATGACGGTAGAAGGACGACAATTAATGGTGAAGCAGATGAATGCGCAGACGTAGATGAAGATGTAGGTGAACTGTCATCTGTCTCGTGAAGGTTGACACCAGAACCCGAACTGCATCTGTCTTCTGAAGATTGACACCAGAACTTGGTTGCTTCTGTCTTGTGAAAGTTGACACCAGAACTTGTTTTTTTCTGTCTTCTTCAGGTTAACGATAGGGAGACCTGGAATGTGCGTGGAGTTAGTTTCATAGTCAATGTCACGCTACCCTTTACCCGGCCCGTCTTATGCCAATAAGTCCAAAGCAGGATTATATATGGACAATGGCAATACTGATTCACACACTCATAATATATACCCAAATCACTCATGCTAGTAACCATTTAAACATATTCAAATTAATGTTTAAACTAGCAACTAGTCTCAATATAACAACACGATTTAACAATATTTCTTAGATATAATCATAACTATCATAGGCAAAGTAAAGCAAATATACAATAGTAGAAACCCAATTTACTGCACTTGCAGACAAACAAACAAACAAACGGCCGGTCGACTCGGACGTATGCATATCAAAGTAACAAACTACATGTCCCTAAAATTATTTCCTATAACTCCAATACATATATTACAAATAAAGACTCACCGCAACTCGGCCGCATGGCGGCATGTACTAGACAAGTCATTATACCCTTCACTAGTCCGATCTTCGAAAACGGACTTACAGCTGCTGTAGCTGGATTCTGTTGCTTGGAACGCCAGCTTCCCCGAAGAATGAAGTATAATTCCCAGTTTCTAAATTCATATATCAAATGAAAACAGTTCACAAACATTTATAACGTAAACGACGAAAAGCACGAGAAACACTATATAGCGCACACACAGGCAGTAAAGCACAAACACAAACACAGGCGCTTGCTGTCGGTCTTTTCTACATAAAACAGGCGCTTGTGACTGTGTGTCTCTGTGTGTGCATTCTGCCTACACATCATGATAAACGTAATGATGCTTGACATTTCATATACATGTACATATATATATGTATCATTGTATGCATGACAGAAATCAATTGCATTTGGTAGCAATTGTCTTATTGTATGTTTAGTTGATAGCTTTTGTGGCTTAATTAAACTAAATTCATTCAGGTCTGTTGCAGACACAATCAAGAACAAAGCTGAGTACTTTCTCCTACGAGGCCGAACACTGAACGTAGTGGGCAAATTCAGCAATGAGGCGTTAGAAACTCTGTCCAAGGCTGTGAAACTGGACCCCAAGTCCGTGGAGGCGTGGAACCACCTGGGTGAATGCTACTGGAAGAACAGTGACATGGCGGGGGCCAAAAACTGCTTCAGTGGAGCTCTCGGTCATGTCAGTGAAGCTCATTACAATAAGTTGTTTGGAATGTAGTTGTGGGAGAGAAAGATAGATTGATCAATGATTGATTGATTGATTGATTGATTGATCTTTATCATAAAAGGGTGAAGATTTTGGGCAGACAGGGAAAGGGAAAGAGCATTTGTGTATGGATGTCTGCATGTCTGTGACTATGGGGTACGGGTAACTGACCAATTTCCTGTTTGGGAAGAAAGGAATGTTAGTTTTTTGTAAAACAGAGTAAATAAAAAAACACATACCAATGTCTGTACAGAGTAAAAGCTATTGGATATATTGCTAGCTGATAACGGCAGATTTTGAGTTTTAAGTTCTGATGACGGCAACGGTAAATACATCCGAAGTCTATTTTTGTAGTAGTGTGCGATATTATGAGTTATTTCTAATATGCTGACTGTTAGCAAATGATAACAAACATATTGAGAAAAAAGATATCAAGCATGAGCCTTTTAGGCGAATGCTGATATTGTTTCTGAGACATGTCTGTTATCATTTGCAAACAGTCGGCATATTAGAAATAACGGTTTTATTACCGTTTAATTCGACCAAAAGAAATTTTGAAGCGACCCTGCGAATTAGACAGAACAGCCGCAATGGGAACTTGAGCGCTCCTACCTGTCCTATGTCTCTCAGTCAAAGAATTCTCGTGACCTGGGTCAGCCAATCAGAGTAACACACCTGACGTGATGAATATTCACAGGTCAAATGCTTTTGACACACAACAATCTCACAGTCACAAGATAAACCATGTTGAACATGCGTTTCGGTTGCTTCGTCTTTTCTTGTTGAACAGAGAGCGACAGATTTAAAACCTACTCCAGACGGATGGGAAATGACGTAAAGATACATTTGACGTAAAGCGAGTGACGCAATTTCACTTGATTTTTCCGAACTTAGATAATTTAGATTTCAAGTGAGCGGGTCAGCACTGCACACTCAGAGGATGGGTGGTGCCCATCCTGAACTCAGGTCAAAATGAGTTCGGCTCATTCTCTCCCTGACCGTACGCCACAGGCCTACGCGAATCTATCAAAACAAAAATACAGAGTTATCTCCCATATGGTTTTCGCGAGCACTGATCTAAATTTGAGATCAGTGTTCGCGAGACGAAAATGATTGCAGATTGGCCGACTTCGACAGTGATCTCCGTTCTGTTCTTCACAGTTATGATAAAGACATCGTTCTAAGGTCAAAACAAGTCGAAATTTTGGGACTGCTGCCGGAAGGAGACCGTAATATATGGTTTCATCACTGTCAACTGGTTACAGAAAAAATCGTCTGCTCCAGTTAGCGCCGAAACCAAACGGTTGATTATCACGTGACACTTTTGCCATATTTAGAGTTGTTTGCACAGTAAATACAGCCGCAAAAAATAGCTTGCTTGAAACTGTCTTACATATCAATTCCTTTGTAATTTAAAAATTACAAAACACTATGAAAAATCATTATCGACGATCGCGAATCTGCTTATATCAATAATACATTACCAAAAGCTCTAAATATGTAAAAAAATCGGTTTCCTTGCCAGACAAGGAAACTCAAGGCATCCTGTCGGAGATAGAATGAGCCAAACTCATTTTGACCTGAGTTCAGGATGGGGCGATGCCTTGCTGTTCTGTAAAGCACCCACCGACAAAATTCGCTATTCAGTATTTTTTTAGATAAAGAGAGTATTATCTGACAGCATTTGAAGTGTCATTCTTTAGAATAAATCAGGCTGATATTGTTGATTTAAATTTTTACTTTGTCTTGTTAATTTTTAGCTTGATAAACAAAAAGGGTCCCTGCCTGAAAGTTATAACATTTAGAGGGTCACCTAGAATCCGTCCTGATTGGTCAAAAAGCCATATGGGGCACTGAATTGGTAATAAAACTTTCTGTTGTTCAGGTCACAGGAAATAACATGAAGAGATAGAAGAAGAGTATAAGCGTGAGCTTTGTCTTACATTTGATTTTCAAATTGAAATATTTTATTAACCAGGAAATCATGTGAACAAAGAGTGAAGGCAGTACACCATTGAAGACAATGTCATGCTGCCCACACATCAGGGTAAAAACGGTGGGACATGCAAAACTCTCACTGTAAGGTGACCCTTGGAGTAGAACACAGAAGAGGAAGAATAAAAGGCTGAATATTTAGATTGGTTTTCAGGAAAAGAACAAGGTGTCACTGCGCAATCTGTCCATGGTGATGAGACAACTGAGAGGATCACCAGACGAGCGACAACAGTTGATCAAAGACAGTGTGGAGAAAGCCAAAGAGGCGGTGCAGCTGGACATTTCTGATGGAACATCATGGTGTAGGTAGCTTAACATCATGATGTGAAAGGCTTCAGACATGCTGATGCTGAAAAATATTGTGTGAAATTATCATCACAGTATTAAACTAACAAAATATACTCCTGTTACACCAGTTGCCTCTAGTTTGTGACAAATTTGAAGCCTCTAAATGGTAAAATTATAGAAGCTTTTGACCAGGTTATTACTTTTATCTGCCCTTGAGTGTTTGCATATCACTAAATTTGAGTTTATCAGCTTCAGCCAATGTTTGTAGGAACAAAATCAAAATTAATGTTATGACCAAAAGGAAAAGAAAACAAGCTTCCGTTTGTGATGTTATTGCCAGAAATGGTGTTTGTTAAACATGGTTCCTTTCAGATGCTGATTGCATTGTTGGTGAAATGTCAGTACATATGTATTTCATACAACAAGAATCCTTGGTTACTGTTTCAGTAATTTTGGGAAATGCATACCTGTCCCTGTTCTTCTCTGGAGGGCAAGACCCCAAGGTGCTGAAACAGTGCATGAGTGCTTACTCCCAAGCAGTGAGTATGACAGCTTTCACACATGCTCCTGGCTTTCATTCCATCCCCCAAGTGTAAATGATTGAATAATGTTATGACAAAATGGTGAGAAAAATGAAGAGAACATGCAGTGAAATATTATGCCACATCTGTTTTGGTAAGCTTTAAAAAAAAAACGTACAAAAAAACTTGTTGGATACGCTATCAAATGAGAAATGATCTATGATAGAAAGAAAAAAACAATTTGTGAAAAGAAAGATCTAGGTGTGTGTTAATGCTTTTTTTCTACTTGTACATGGGAAGTTTGTTGGAAGTATGTGGTCCTTGATAGTTTCTTTGTGGTGAATGTTTGCAAAGTGTGTTCATTAGCATCTGAGCTGCTGGAAATCATGATTAGTGATTGCAGTATGTGAACAATGTCTGCATATTTTGGTTGGATTTTAAGTTAAAAATTTGTATTTGTAACTTTTAAACATATTTTTTGTAGGTGTTTGAGAAAGCATGGTTTGGGGTATGCATCCAGCAGAATATGTGGAAGTAGGATTGTTGTTGTCATTGTTTTTTTGGGTAAAAATCAAGGGTCTGCCAAACCCGGCAAATGCAGTAGGCAGCCCAGAGATCCCTAAGTACCTCTCCCAAAGATGGTACTTTTCGGCAAGATTTACAGTTTCAAGCTGTTAGGACAACTTCTTTGAAAATGTGATTTTATAGAGTTTTTTTGGGGAAACTGAAAGGTAGCCTCGTCAGGGGACAACTATTCAAACCCATATCCTCATCATCTTGTTTCTCGATTGAGAATAATCATTTATAGATGACTATTATTCATTTCCCTTGTTGGGGTGTACTTGCATGTACTGGTGGTTGATTACCCAAATGTCCTCTCAGTGATTGAGGCTTATATGAGGCTCAGTGATTATAAATGTCACTGTTCCTTTAACGGGTTTATTCCGTATTTTTATGTGTACTAATGGTACAGGTAGGTATGGGGAGTGGTGTAGTTGTTTATTCAACCCATCTCATTATTTTGTTTCTCCACAAACAAATAATCATTTATGAATGATTTGTAGTGTACCTCACAAATTCTGAGGGTTATGATCACAGTAGCTTTGATAGTAGATGCTGAGCGTTTCCAATGAAGGTGAACGTATTGTAGAGATCGGTAGTCAAGGCTGTTTTGCCCGTCGGTGGTGAGAAGATCGTATATATTGCCCTTGGTTGGGCTGTTGCTCTCCTAATGTGAGGCAGATTAAGTTGAAGTATCTCTCAGTGATTGAGGATTTCGTTGTATGTGTACCTCACAAATTCTGAGGGTTATGATCACAGTAGCTTTGATAGTAGAGGCTGCGCTTTCCCACTGAAGGTGAACGTATTGTAGATAAGAGGCGTCAAGAGTTCTCAAACTTTTTTTCAGTATGTAATTATATATGGCATCACTATTCTGTGCGCTCTGGTAGGGTTTGTATTGGGGTTCCTAGTTTAAGAAAAATTCCCTTTTGTGATTTGTACAGGAACGGGATCTAGTGGCAAAATCTAATCCAGATCTCTCCTTCAATCGAGCAATGGTGAGTTGGTCTAATTCTCTGTGTACCTTCTGTGTTATTGTACTAACAAAAGACAGTGACTGCATTAGCCTTTTTTTCAAAACAGTATTTTTGTGTCAGTGACAAGGGTGAGGAGTGTGTGTGTGTGTGTGTGTGTGTGTGTGTGTGTGTGTGTGTGTGTGTGTGTGTGTGTGTGTGTGTGTGTGTGTGTGTGTGTGTGTGTTTGTGTGTGTTTGTGACTAGATGATGTGAGACTTGACAGAACTCGCCACCATCGACTAGGATATTCTAGTATTTCTACCACCTTGTGTGTGTGTTTTGCGAGTCACTGATTCGGTAGCAGAGTTTTCACTGTCTTTGAACATGACAAGTAAAATGTGACATTGCACAGTCTGTCATCTGCTTCAGTCCTACAAGTACCAGGAGGAGTACCAACAAGCTCTTGAAGGGTTCCACACAGCCTCACAACTTGACCCCAGCTGGACAGACCCTCTCACCGAGGAAAAAGCTCTCCTTACTTACCTGGATAACATTGTTACCCTCACAGAGAAACGGGTGAGCACTGCTCTGTGTGTGTGTGTGTGTGTCCTGTGAGTGACTACTTAGTAATTTTCGATGTATTTTAGTGCAATTCTCAATTTTTAGTAAATGTGATATGTTTTAGTGTTGTTTTTTAGTGCAATTCTTGATTCTTAGTAAATGTGATGTATTTGATGTCTGTAACCGCCTGACACTGCATGGCAATTTTCCTTGTTTTCATAAGGACAGTCAAATCTTGAGTCTTGAGTTGAGTGAGGTGTTGCCGTGTTTTTTCATCTTCCTGATGTGTGTGTGTGTGTGCCCATCTCACACCACCATGTCGATTTTACATCTTTAGAGATAGTGTGTGTGTGTTTTATTCTTGTTGTTGTTGATCGTGGTGTTGTTGATGTTGTTGTTTTGGTTTTGTCAAGTGTATAACGCATTCTTTTTTTAAGACAAATTTCATATATGATTTTATCTGGTGTTTTCTTGAACGTTTCTTTTTGTTTTGTGTCTTTTATTATTATATGCTCCGTTTGTCAGTTTTCTGCGAAGACTTCATCATAGTAGACTGCACTCTAAATTATATTATGTGTGTCAACCCAGTGTGTATGTGTGTTGTACTTGCAAAACTATATCACCTTACTGAGATGCATTTTTCTCTTTTGGTCCAGGGGAAATTAAAACCCAAGAAGTTGAATGCGTACCTGAACTCACTAAGCGTGAAAGACTTTGGTCCTTATGCCGGTGGATCATACACCTCACCCCATGGCCAAACCATTGAGCTGGCACCCATTCCTACAACTGACCTTGCTCCAGAGGTCAACTCCAACAAGGTCATCTGTGGCAAGGTCGTCTGTTCTGTGGAGAGCAACTCAACAGTTCCTTTGTGAGTGAGATCTATGAATGCAAGGTAGATTTAAATATACCTTCCTTCCTGTGTAAGCCATCTTGTACAACACTGTAGATCTGCCTAAACTGTACGTATCTTTCCACTTGGATGCATACCCAAAATCTGTAGCCTTGCTGAATGATAATTTTTGTTGTTGAATTAATATCATGGATTGATAAAGGTGTCAGTTACAAAATTAATTTAAAAAAAATCAAACTCTGCACAGAGAGCAGCCAGCGTGTTGATTTTTGGTATATGTCCAAGTGGAAGGAAGTTACTATCCCAGGTAAAAGCCTGGGCTGATCTATCGAAGATGGTCTACATGATTAAGAATTAACATGTCTTTAATTAAAGGGAGATTGTGGTGTTAGGTCTCATGAGTGCAGATACTAATTTCAAAACGAAAATGCTTTCTGGTTAAGATGATGAATCACCCTTTCTTTGTATTGTAAAGCCTTGTTTTTCTTAGCACATGAAGCTTTTGATTACTGCGCTCACAAGTTACTTTGGTCTCAGAACTGAAAATTCATCAAGTACGTGTGACTCATTACTTGGCTGAACCCGCGAAGGGAAAAGTTCATAGAGAAGAATTAAAGCAGGGAAGGCAACAAGGACAATTTATTGGATCTCAGTGTCTTGGTTCGAACATGGGACAATTCTTCTTCAAGGCATTAACCTTGCAAGGCCAGGGGTGCATATGGCTATGCCTGCTGCCAGAATTACTACAATTTGATAAGCATTCCGGCAATCAGTTGCAAATAAAATAAAATAGGTGGAAGTCAAGGAAGGGTTACGATCATCATCCCATGGTATAGGTGGCTTGGAACTTTCTTGCAGGCAGAGTTTTCATACGCTTCATGCACCCATAAACTCAGCAATTTATGGCTGTCTCATTGAAGGCACGAGATTAAGTGTGATCCCTTTTCTACCAGGAACTCCACCCCAGCACATTCCCTTTCTAAAAAAAAAACCACACACTCTAAACACCCAGGAAGTTATAACCTACAGGAAACGCACCGACTTTGGGCTGACCCAAAGTATTCTTGCCTTGATCTCATTATTGTGCTGTGATGTTTTTTGTTTCAGCACATTCTGTCTGTCTGACAAGAAGGGGTGTGTGGCGGTGACTGTATACAACATGGTGCAAGGGGGCGGTGTGAAGATTGGGGACTCAGTGGCCATCCCAGAACCTTTCGGTCAGAAGGTCCAAGTCAAGCATAAAGACAAAGTGAGTCCAGTTGGTTTGGCAGTGAGAACACTTGAAGTGTTTGGTGTGATCAGAATGTGTTTTTTTGTTGAGTTGTACTTGTAGTACCTGTGCATTGTGTGTATAAGAAGGATGCTTTTTGCAGTTTGCTATGGTTTTTGCTCTCTGTGCATAGTGATTTTTTTTCTGGAATTAATTTGGTATGTGTTTTTGAAAAGGAGGCTGGAGGGGTTAGACATTTTGACTTCCAGTGCCCTGCAGGATGGAAAGTCACATATTTTTATATGCAAATTGCAGACATGGGATTCTTCCGTAAAATTACGGAATTCCGTAAATTTTTAGGCTCCAGGGATCATTCTTGAGATTCGTGCAAATCCGCTGAGAAAATTTTGGGGTATATGTAGGTATAGACCCAAGTTTTTCGGCCGGTCCGCTGATCGCGACGCTCCATTCCATACTATTCTTGAACGGTTGGTTCATAAAACGGTCAGACTGTTGCTGGTCGATCCGTATGGGAACGCGCTCTGTGTCTTTGTCTCCCACAGTCACCGTTTCAACGTAGCTATCGGGGATTCAGTATAAGCATTCCGTATGAGAATGATTCGGCGCCATTTTTACATCGCTTTGAGCCACTTGCCAAAATGATGAGGAAGCTAAAGCGAGACGAAACCGTTCTATCCCGGGAAATTGACTAGCAGAAGTACAAGAAAAATCTCTGGAGATTCGACTGGCTCGATGAAGTTGTATCATTGAGCTGGAAATACGAGAAAGGCCAGAAGACACAAGACGTGAAACTGAAAGTTGGCGATGCTTTTGCTAAAATCAACTTGCCGGGAAAAGCTCAGTGCACTTTGTGCAACGATGTTAATGTTATCAACTACGGTTCCAATGGAAAGACTGCCCTCAAAAGCCACTTGAAAAGCAACAAGCACCTGACTATCCTGAAAACCCAGTCGTGTAATCAGTCACTGGGGTCGTTTGGCACCGACAAGGTAAGAACATTGAAACCACACCGTCACACGCCACCACCCCCCCCCCCCCCCATCCCCCTCTCTCTCTCTCTCTCTCTCTCTCTCTCTCTCTCTCTCTCTCTCTCTCTCTCTCTCTCTCTTTCTCCTCCTTATTTTGAGTCTTAGCGTAAAATTAATTTGAGAAACATGGGAAGAAAGGGGGGGGGGGGGGGGCTATGATTAAGCTGAAATATGCATTTCAGGGCCATTTTTGTGTGTCTAAAACACTAAAAACCTTCAGCTTCTGGGGGCGAAGCCCCCAGACTCCGACCAGGGGCGTTGCCCCTGGACCCTACTGGGGGCCTTCTGCGGCCCCCAGACCCCCACCTTTTTTTTTCCTTAATTATCACTTTTTCGGAATCCCATGTCTGAAATTGTACTTAGATATATAACCAGACTTGAGGGGGGGGGGGGGGGGGGGGGGGAGGAAGGGGGTGTAGATGGGCTGTGAGAACGGCTTCGATGTCCTCTAAAGAAAAAATTCAAGTCAAAGGGTATTTTATAAGCACATATTTATATTTCTTGGTTGCATTATGATGTATAAAAACTGTGCCTGAAAATGTTTTGCAGACATGAATACTGTGGAATGATTGTTCCTGTTCTTTTGAGATCTTATTTTCTCCTGTCGACTATACCTGCCAGAACGCTTAACGAATTACCATTTTTTTCTGGACTGCTTTATAAAAGTTTGCGTTTCGGTTTGAAAAAAGTACTTGCGCCATCGCTGTATAGGTTAATGTTTTCTCTGTTGCAGACCTATGATTTCCTAAGTGTGCGTGTTGATTCTCCGCTGGTAATGGTCGTCAATGGAAACAAGGTCAGGGCCAGCAAACAAGCAGCGTCAGTGTTGTCTGTTCGGACAGTACCAGAATAGATCTGCACAATTAAAACAAAAAACATTGAAAAAGACTGCCAGTTGCAACGTGTGATGTTAATATTTTCACAATTTGTTATCATCAACATATATGCAGAATGAGGGAAACTGCTTACAGCTGACTGTGAACCTTTTGCGTTGTTTTCACACTTATACATTGTGTGTGTATCCATGAATGTTTTGCAGTGTGTTCACACTTGCTTTGTGTGTGCGAGCATGAAAAAGACTGGTGTGTGGTTGAAACTGATTTCTGTCATGAATTGTTTGTGTTGTTGCTTCTACATGTAGTTCAGGTGTGTTGAGCTAAGAGAGTGTGATTTTTGTTTGACTAAAAATATTTGTTGAAAAGGCCACAATGAACAAGAGACCCTATGATGATGCCTGGGGATCCGGAAAAATGTGAAGCATCAGATTTAAATTTCAAACATGTGTTTCTTGGATGCCTTGCTTTGTTCTGCTTTTATGATCTGAATAAAGTGAGCTTCATCATTTACCCTTGATTTTACTGATGTATGTATGTGTGAATTGTCAAAGTCTTTGAGAGTTTAATTGTTTATAGTCTACCAACTATAATGACATCCTCACTTAAAAAGAAACTCTCTCTCTCCCTCTCTCTCTCTCTCATCGAAGGTGCACATGCAAGGGACATAACTCTCAAATGAAAATGACCATGATGGCGGTGTTGGGCCCAAAGTAAGAATCCGGGGCAGAGTTGGAATAATCGGGATTTCCCGAAACCTTATTTGATTTCCAACAAAGCGCAGCATTTCCAGAAACGAGCTGCCTCGTTCTAAAAATGGCAACCCTTCGACTGGCACAAAAAAATATACCCTTTTCACAGGTCATGAATAAGGTATAAGGTATATGAAAAAGCAAGGTCTTATACAGGGGAAGTCTTGAATTGGGGGGTGTGTGGGGGTACATTGTGTAACAATTCTCTCGGTGACACTCAGCGCATGCAGCCAGCTAGTTGCTGCTGTCTCGATCTATTTTGAACACAATGATTTTTTTCTCAGAGTAGAGTGTTAGTTTGTTACAACAGGCTGAAATCATCTTTAATTTGAATCAACATTTTGCAACAATCAATCACATCAATATAGCGCACAGACTTGCACATTACTGACGTTTCAAGAGCCTAGATTACCATGCCGTGACCTACTCAGTAAAGGGACGTAATCAGCTGTCTCTGCAGCCCAGAGAGACTGTCAGTGTGAGTTTCAATCAATCATGTCAATCAATCAATCAATAGGAAGCTTATCCGAGTCATTATAGTGCGTATTCCGTGCCGGGTACAGCGGTTCTAAGCACTTGTCGAAGAGTTGTCAACACAGAACTAACAAAGAAACTAACATGATCTACAGACGGACACGAACCCTATCACACACTAGCAAACCCTAATAAACATACAACAATTCTAAGCGCTTGTCGAAGAGTTGTCAACACAGGACTAACAAAGAAACTAACATCTACAGACGGACACGAACCCTATCACACACTAGCAAACCCTAATAAACATACAACAAACAACTGTTTAACAACAATGTACACATCAATAGCTAGGTCCAAACAAAATAATATTAAGCACAAAGAAAACACCTCTCACAGAGCACAGCACAAGTTTAATAAATAATCAGCTAAGACTGAGTAAAAAAAATATTACAATCGATAGTTACCAGTGAAAAGTTATATCGGAACACTAGCTCTTGTTCTGTTTTTGTTGTAAAATGTAAGATCTGAAACGTTAAAAATTACGAAAAATTGGTGCGTTTTGGTCGAGTGGGATGGGTCGTTGAACTGTGTTGTTACAGCCCGCCGAAATTATCAAAAGTGTTTTTGCTTTTTGTAATTTGGTTTGGTGCGTTATACAATGCATCTGCTTTTTCAAGACTAAGCATTGATCACTTTAAAACACAAGGATCATCATGGGCCATCATGACTTGTATCATTTTACATCGCATTCTAAGAAAGAGCAGAATTTTCACTATGCGCGCGGTACATTTCTAGAATCGCGTAGCGCAAAGTTGGAATTCCTACAATGGCGACCATTGTTGGAATTCCAACAAAGCGCAGGTCATTTCCGGAAAAGCGCCGATGACGAGATGGGTCGCAACAGAGGCAATACATACCGAAGCGAAAGCACAACTCGACGTTTGAGACAAACATGAGCTGAAGATTTGAACAAGATGAGAAAAAAAGCAAAGGTATGGTCTTCAGCAATCCTTTGTCTACTGTTCTTCATTTTTGTGTGATACTTATGATGACTAGTAATGCTGCTTTTACATGCTTTGTTCATCTTTCTTGCAGTGGCACTTGCGTCAGAGTTAAGTTGGTACTTTACAGTACACAAGTTACGTATCCTGGCACATAAAAACACTTTAGTATCCCTGCAATAGTAGTTCGTCAAGCTGTCACTGTTTCGTCTGGATGCAGCTATTATTTTGGGGACAAAAATGTAAGTGGCTGGGCAAATGACAATGCAAACACACAGGCACACGAATTTCACATGCAGGCTATGTTTATCGCACATAAACTCCATGGAAACTCCATAATGACTATTCACCATCCAGGTGCTGCTGATCGCACTTTGTCCCCTGTGTTGTCCTGATGGGATTTGTATAAAAACTTAATTTGGTAAAATCCACAAGTGGCACCAGAACCACACAATACCGAACTCGCCACAGGAAGCAGTCAGGAATGTTGGTATGTTTTCAAGTTGAGGGACTTTCTTATTTCATGGCAAGGTCTGACTCTGAGATGTCTAATTCTTTGCATTTTTTACCAGCTCTCAGACGCAGCACATTACAGCCACAGGCCTGGGGCTGGAGATGGATTTTCAGCAACAAGGACTGAGGCTCAAGGTTCTCATGACAAGCAGTCAGCTCCTGTTGCCACCACACCTAACCAATGGCAGAGATGCAGTGAAGGTTTCTGTTTGTCAGAGAGCAAACGCAACAAGTCACCAGTGCGAAAATCTCAGCCAAAGCTAAATTACAAGAATCCTGAACAGAAAGTACCTACACCAAAGGTGGTGAGAAATTTTGGACAAAGGTGGATTCAGTCAGAAGAACTGTTTGATGCTGTTGGCAGTCAGAAACCTTGGCAGAGAGCTAACGATTCACTTTCAAAGCCAGCTTCAAGAAGTAAAGCGTCAGTGTCACGTAGTCCCAAGCCAACTGAAGGTACGTACGTTTTATCTGAGGAGAGGTCAGATGGACTGCAGTCAGGATGTCTTTGAGTTTGAGGGAATGCAAGCTTGCAAAATTTATCACTGTTATCCTTCCATTGATTGTGGGATTATGAGGATTTTTTCTGGGGCCTGAGGTGGTATGTGTACCCTGTTTGGTTCATCGATCAACATAAATCAAAACATAATGATTTTATTAAGCTAAAGGATTGTACTTTTGTCTAACAATAAACATATGTGTAAGGGAACTTAGAAATATGCTTGTTGAGTGAGAAGAATGAAAGGTTTGTACGTTTCTGAAAAAACCTGTTCAAAAGCCCCCGATAGCAGAGCAGTGTACTGATAACAAGCACTTACATGTACTCAGTTACTGCTAACACAGTAACAGCTATCATTACTGTAGCATTATCTGGTACATATACATTGATATTATTTTAGCCGTCTGTGAGTTGAACATATTTTTCCTAAAGCCTTTTCTTATTGATAGATGCTGACATTGATCCCATTTGCTGGAGCGAGAGTGAATCAGACTCTGAAGATCCAGAAAAACACCCAAATTTGTTGATATCAACTACCTCAAAAACCTCTGTTAAGAAGCAAATACGAAAAGCCCCACAGAAAAGAAAAACTCCAAGAATTCCTTACACCGGAGATTTGAAGCAAGGACTTGAGGAAGGCAGTGAGACTGAAACTGGGGATGTCATATCAGCAGCAGAGTCGGAGGAAGAGCAACAGGAATATGCTGAAAAAGAAGAGGTTCTTCCCTCTTCAAATGACCCATCACCTACACTTGAAATTGAGGTGTGTAAATTGTAATGCTTTGTCAGCTGTTCTGTGTGTGATAAACTGTGTTCTACTTTTTTTACTCCCCTGAGTAATCAGGAGAGTCTTAGAAATTAGCTGTGTTAGGCCAGCCGTAGACAAAAAAATTAATGTTGAGGTTATCTCGTATGTTTTTGAAGCTAGAGCTTTGAAACTTTGCACACTTCTAGGGTTTGATGATCTCCCAACATGACCTCAGTTTGTGTGTGTGCGTGTGTGTGGGTGACATCAGGGGCTGAATTATGATTGTGCAGGAGATATTTTGTTGGCAAGGGATTGAGAAGATCAGCAGCATACTGTCAGCTTTTCGTGTTTTTATATTTTTAATTTTTAAAACCTTGTGGTCCACTTCAGTGTGTCGGATCACCACAGCGCAGTCCTGAGCTGTCAGCTAATGAAAGCAGCCATGCTGTCTTACAAAATGATACCATGGCTAGTCACCGTCTTCACTCACCACGCAAAGGGAAGGTTTGTATCTGTCTTGCATAATTTGACTTTAAATGTGGAAATCATTTTGATGATGGGGATGGGGCGAGGATGTAGCTCAGTCGGTAGCGCGCTGGATTTGTATCCAGTTGGCCGCTGTCAGCGTGAGTTCGTCCCCACGTTCGGCGAGAGATTTATTTCTCAGAGTCAACTTTGTGTGCAGACTCTCCTCGGTGTCCGGACACCCCCGTGTGTACACGCAAGCACAAGACCAAGTGCGCACGAAAAAGATCCTGTAATCCATGTCAGAGTTCGGTGGGTTATAGAAACACGAAAATAGCCAGCATGCTTCCTTCAAAAACGGCGTATGGCTGCCTAAATGACGGGGTAAAAAACGGTCATACACGTAAAATTCCACTCGTGCAAAAAACACGAGTGTACGTGGGAGTTTCAGCCCACGAATGCAGAAGAAGAAGAAGAAGATGATGGGGATAGTATTAATTACATTTTTAAAATGTTATTCTCCTCAGTGAAAAAGAGTGTGACTTGGGGGACAGATATATATAAGCACAGCTCAGGAAACGAATAACAGTAGCAGTAAAGGACCCTTGGTAATACAGTCATTTTCCTAAATAAATGTGATACAAACATTGGATTATTAAGAATAAGTTGTGCTTTAAGGTTCAAAGGTGTTCTTTTTGACATTCAGTGTTTTGTTTAGTGAAGCCTGTTTATCGAAAAACTGTTCAAACTTTCAAGTGAAGGGATTAAGGAGAAAAAGTTTTTTCTGTATCATTTTCATAATTATAGTACAGTTTTCTCTCACACTGCTTGTTACAGGAACTGGATGTCGAGACACCCTCTATCAGCAGCTGTGTGTCGTCACAGTCGGGACCAGAGAGCGACGTGTCGCCAAGTAAAGGTGGTTTGAGGGCAAGTGAGTGGGCCAAGCAAGTCAAGTGGGAGACAACTCCAAGCAAACAGCGCACTCCCACCCCACCAGACCAGGCTGACTCTGCCAAGAAGAAGAAAAAGTTTGCCAAGTATGTCAACTTTTTGTCAAGCCTGTGAATACTAACTTGTATGCCTGTCTTAGTGGTTCCGCCATTCAGTGCATTCACTGGAATGAAGGTTTGAAGACAAGGCTGTGTTCTTTGAAGATTTGCTACTGTAATATGCACATTGGACTTGACGGCAAAGGGTTACCATGACAACTAGACAGAGAGACAGAGAAGTGAAATTCTGATAAACTTCATATTAAGTCTGTTTTGAATGATACATGTGAATATACAATTGATTCTACAAAACATCAAGATTGTATCTTTTTCCTGACCTATAAAGTGGAAGGAAAGAAGGAAATTGAGTTGATGTGTCGTTCCAGGGGAGGCCTTGCAGAGCAGATGTCAAGAATCCTCTTGAGGGAGAAGTCATCTATCCGCATGTGGCAGCATCAGCACAGTTCAGATAATACCCAGCAAGGTAATGAAAAGATGCAGACAGCTACAGTAAAAATACTTTCCAGAGAAGGTGGAAAGGGGAACACAGAAGTCACAGAAACAAAAACACAATAATTCCTTGTAATCAACACCAAAGAAGCCTGGCGGGAATATAAAACTCAAACTTACAAACATGCACTGAAACCAGGGAAGTTCACTGAAACCAGGGAAGTTCACTGAAACCAGGGCTGACTTTACTTTGTGTCAATGATTATTCATGAGAGTTTCAAATTTGTTTTCATGTCAGTCAGGTTTCTGGAGAAAATATAAAATAATGATGCTCTATATATTCAGACCCCAAAAGCATGGTGGTGCGAGTGAGAAATGTGAAGCCAGTGTACTCTCTTCAGCTGGCTGGGTGCAGTGTGGTGAGGAGTGCACTGTCCCAGCAACACTGGGTCAACCCTCGGTGCTTTGTGGCGCTCTCGCCTCACGTCTGTCACCACAAGGCTCCCATTCAACCTGGCGCTCTTCTTCGCATCTACCCTCCATGGTGAGAGTGTGTGTGTGGGTGTGGGTGTGTGCGTGCATGCTTGTGTGTGTGTGTGCTTGTGTGTGTGTGTGATTGCATTAGTGCATTGGTTGGATCTGTTTTGCTTTTTTCTGGGAAACTAATTGTGTTGTACTAGCATGGAAAACAGTCAACCAATGTTTAATTTGTAGAAATGATAATCAATGTTGTATTGGGAATAGCAAAGTTGTCCAAGAAAATTTATTTTGAGAACTGATGGGAGATTTTGCAAAAATTATGTTTTTGTGTGTGCATGTTATTTGACTGTACAGGCAGCAGCTGGACACACCAGATGGACACAAAGTATTACTGTGCACACGCTATGTAGTCAGCAGCCAGACTTCAGCCACACCTGGTCAGCAAACCACAGAGTTGACAGGTGTCACAGACGATGATAACAGCTTTTATTCGCGTTCTGCATCTCTGGGTCATGGCATTTGGATGTGTCCATGCTCTTCAGGTGAGAAAGGAGGTGGAGTAAGTTATCTAAATCTAGACAACAACAGTAGCTGAGAGTTATGTGAAACCATATGTGAATTCTGGCGTCAGAGAGAATAAGAATCACATTGAAATGAACAAGTGACTTTATCTTCAAATTAGCATCATTTTCAGGTACAAATTTAGGGCGGGGATGTAGCTCAGTCGGTAGTGCGCTGGATTTGTATCCAGTTGGCCGCTGTCAGTGTGAGTTCGTCCCCACGTTCGGCGAGAGATTTATTTCTCAGAGTCAACTTTGTGTGCAGACTCTCCTCGGTGTCAGAACACCCCCGTGTGTACACGCAAGCACAAGACCAAGTGCGCACAAAAAAGATCCTGTAATCCATGTCAGAGTTCGGTGGGTTATAGAAACATGAAAATAGCCAGCATGCTTCCTCCGAAAACGGCGTATGGCTGCCTAAATGGCGGGGTAAAAAACGGTCATACACGTAAAATTCCACTCGTGCAAAAAACACTGGTGTACGTGGGAATTTCAGCCCACGAACGCAGAAGAAGAAGGTACAAATTTAAAAGTGAACTGCTGCAATGCCTGTGTTTAGACTGAGGCGAGTTTGGGTGTCTTTGTTTTGTGATCGCGAAGGTGTGTATTTTAGTGTAAACAGGTATATAACAATTTCTTTGCACTCATGCAATACTGTAATAATTTATGTCATAGATGACATTGTATCATTGTATCATTTGCACTAATACAGCTTCAGTTGGAGAATGTTATTAGAAACCAGGTATGGTACATCTGCATGCTCTTTGTGTATATTCAGGTGTTGGAAAAGTTAAAAGAACGTATGTTAAACCATTGGTTGTTTTACCATGGATCTTACAGAGCAATGAAGCCTCTATTTACTGCAAAGTAAATGTAAAAACATCAGCTTCACAGAAAAACACAGATCTACCTTTATCTTAAACATGACTGTGTTGATGCAAAATCTTGCTATACTAGTTATTAGAGAGAAATCTTTTTAATGTCGCAGCCAAGAGGAACATTGTGTATTTCAGATGCAGTACTGTCTCCCTCAAATTGTCCTGCCCACCTGTTTCCTTTTCTGCCTGCTACACTACTGCAGGTAAGATTTGAAGGAATAATTGTGTTCTTCTCTGCTTAACTTCAGTAGTTTCCAAATTGTCTTTCCATTGTGTTAATTGGGTTTGTAGCTATACTGGCACTTTTAACTCCAGGCCTCAAGAACAGGCCTCAAGTTTATTTGTAACTAAAACAAATAATGATCAACCTGTTTGGGAACTTCAAGAGTTTGTGTGTCTGTATCATTAACAGGTGTGTGTGTTTGTGAGTATGCATGTGTATGTGTATGCATGTGTGAGAGAAAAGCAATTAGCCAAGTCGAGCGTTACCGCACTCAAATAGTGTTTGCTGAGCTCTTGTCTTTCCTTCAGTTGCTGTTAACAAAGTGTTTTCTTCTTTATTTTGTAGATTTGTGTCTAATAGTTTGAGTACAATATCTGGAAACTGACCTCAAGGTTTGCTCACTTTTTCCCGCTTTACAGCAAATCACCCCCACCAAGACTGTCAACCCCTCCCTAGCAGGCAGGACGCTTCACACTGTAACGGGCAATGAGGGAGCCCCCAAAAGGACCTTGACCTTCGACACTTTGCTGGAAAGCATTGAAAAGGCGAGGAGCGGAGATAAATTGCTGCCAAGTTTTCAGGCCACAGTGCTAAGGGTCTTCTGGGAACAGCTCGAAGGTGGATGTAAGAGGTATAATAACTGAGAGAATGACTGCTTGAAACACCTGTTCAATGTAACAATGTTGCTATAATGTGCTTTGATCTTTTTCGTTCGTTGTCATTTTAGTTTTATGAAGAATTAAGTCTTGGTGTTCAACTTTGCAATAAATACTTTGAACATGCGAAAATATTGGTGATATCTATTCAGTTTGTGGGATTAAGTTCTTAGTTTTAGTTCTTGCAAGAGTTCTGCCATTGGAATAAAAGTTTCCATAGGAGAGAACATAGTTGATTACAAACAGTGTGTATTTTTTTGGTTTTGTATTATGGATGTACAGCGTCTCAGCATTTCGTGAAAATAGTTATACAGTGATACCTGTGATGTCAAGCCACTCCGATGAGAGGACACGTTATACAGTGATATAATTGTGGCGGGAGAGCCAGATTTGAAGAAAGTTTGATGTAAAAGTTAGGGATGGAAGGCTTAGAATGGTCATGGTGTACAGAGTCCTTTCTGTCACGCTATCGCTGTTTTCAGCTGGTCAAAGAAGAGAGAGAACAATAGGGTATAAACAACAGTAGACGATGCAAGGGAGGTAATTCCCTTTTCAGTTCCGTGTTGGCGGCCATTTGTGTGGCGCGGACACGATTTACAGGTTAATAAACATAGGTAAAACTTGACGAATGTCAAGTTAAATGATGAGAGATTGGATGAAAGTTATTTAATGGATGTAATTTAGTGACCACAAGATGTTATTTTGGTTAATAACGTAACAGGAATATGATGATTGTTTGTAGGGTTGGAAACAACGATCGCCGGAAGAAATCATCGTTAGATCAGAAAGGATAAGAATCTTAAAAGAGAGGGGAGACAAGGTTTCTTTGATGAAGATAATGTTGTAAGTTGCTTAAATATTACGAACAGTTATTAAAAGAGCGCTTGTTGTGATCAGCAAGTGTAAAGATAAAGGAAAAAGGACGGACTACATTGTCCGCGTAATGTTTTGAAAGTAGTGCGGTTAATGTTCTTTTTCGGTCAGCCAATCTGCCTCTGGTTCTGTGTGTTTGTTTGCGTTGCCATGCAGATTGGTATAAAAGACAGTGTAAAACGAAGTTACTACACGCATTAGGACAGGCTTTAGAACAGAATAGGATGGGTTAGAATAAGGACATAGACTGAGGGCGCTAGGTTAGGGATTAGAATAGGGAGAGAGTAAAGACAAGGTAGACTAGATCAAGATTTAGAATAGGGACAAGAAGAAGAGACTTCGCATTCTATTGAAGGGATAGTGTAGGGAAAACACAGCGTAACGATAAAAGAACTTAGAGATTCTTTCTACCTTTTTGTAAATTAGGACAGCTTAGGCATAGCCAGTTTAAAAGGACGACCGCGCATGTTACTGATTGTTTACTTCAAACAACAGTAAAGGTCCAAAGGATATGTAGGAGAGAAATTCCGTAGATAGTCAGAAGCAAACAACCGGACTGTTAGAACGTCGGCGTGCGTTTGATTGAACGGTCCTAAATTAGCTAGCTAGGTGTGGTAGATTAAACCTTAGGTGACCTGCGTAGGTGAGGGCAAGCTCCTGTGTTTTTGGTGTCCCACCCTATCTGCGTACGGTACTTTGTAAAAGAGATAAGTCTGGAAATAAGGTAGGGATAACACACTTTGGTGGAGAATAAGTAGAGTCGTCCGCGACTCTGTCCCGTTCTCACTGAAGTTAATCTAGAAAGTTCTGAGGTCTTAGACCATCCTTAAAAAAAATAGCCCAAAGAGGGAAGAACTGTTTCTCCCATTTCGTATTCCATCAAAATAAATAGGTCATAAGAAAGTTGTAGATAGTCAGTCAGGGAACAAAAGATCCTGTATGGGATAAACAGGTAGCTAGCTCGATATGCGGAGTCTCGATTTAGGATAGGATTATTTGGGGGAAGGGAGATTAGGCGGCTTCATTGTTTTCCATAAAGATAATCTGCGCATTTTTGATGTTTGCCATGTAAAGGCTACCCGGGTTTTTGTATCAATTTTGTATGTGAATTTATGATATTGCATAATTTGCACCTGTTGTATTGGAAGACTTGTACACTTTTCTAGAAATGAGTTTAATAAACTATTTTATAGAAAAGTGATCCCATGGAATTGACTCCATCACTCGACTGAATGATTTTCGTTGATACCTGAGTCGTCACTTCTTCTCACTGATTTAACCTTTTTGGAAAGATAAGCTAACTCGGCAATTTTAGATGGAAGAGGATAAATATAGCGCACTAGCAGATTTTAGTTGCACGCACTAGGGAAAAATGAACACAACGCGAGGCCAAAACTAGATCCGGAAAGGAGGAAATAACAGGTGCACACACTAAACAACAAATCTGCAGAGCTGCATAAAAGACGCACGTCTTGTTTATTATCTACAACTTTCACGGTTTTCCGCCGGGTAAATAAACAAACATTCAATGCAATAGGAAAACTGCTACATAATATTCAAATATAATATTAATGTTGTAGTCCTTCGTTTGTCTGTATGTTATAATATGTACCACCACTGCAATTTCTCCATGTGAGATAATAAAGTTAATTTGATTTGATTTGATTTGATACCTGTGATGTCAAGCCACTCTGATGAGAGGACACCTTATTTGCAAAGAAACCTAGCCATTTTCCCTGTGTCTATTATCTAGACCACAATGAACCTGTCATGAAAGACCACCTGCGAAGTAGAGACACTTTTGGATAGTCCCAAGGGTGTCCTTTCATCGCAGGTACAGTGGAACCCCCCAGTATTTCTTCTTCTTCTGCGTTCGTGGACTGAAACTCCCACGTACACTCGTGTTTTTGCACGAGTGGAATTTTACGTGTATGGCCGTTTTTACCCCGCCATTAAGGCAGCCATACGCCGCTTTCGGAGGAAGCATGCTGGGTATTTTCGTGTTTCTATAACCCACCGAACTCTGACATGGATTACAGGATCTTTTCCGTGCGCACTTGGTCTTGTGCTTGCGTGTACACACGAAGGGGGATAAGCCACTAGCAGGTCTGCACATAAGTTGACCTGGGAGATCGGAAAAATCTCCACACTTAACCCACCAGGCTGGAAAAATCTCCACACTTAACCCACCAGGCGGCAGCGACCGGGATTCGAACCCTCGACCTTCCGATTAAGAGGCCGACGTCTTACCACCACGCCACAGCGCCCGTCAACCCCGCAGTATGAGACTTCCTCCATTTTAAGACCTTGTTTTTTTCACATTTTCTGTTCATGACCCTTGTAAATTGACCTCCATTTTAAGACTCCCTCTTTTTCAAGACCTGATTTTTTCTCATTTTTGGAGGTCCTAAAAGGGCTGTACCGTTGTACTCTGCACTGACTTCATCAATGAGAAGTATCTTATCTTTGTTCTGTTATTCCACAGACCACTGGTGCTGATGGAGGACAGTCAGGGAACTGTAGCTCTGGTGACCGGTGCTGACCATGTCTCACCGAGCGTTGAGGGAAACCTCTGTTCCTTCTCCAGTCTGCGGGTTCTCAGTCGGACCAATGCTGACAGGTTTGTACTTCTTCCGCATTGGGTAAATAATACAGAGATATGGTTCAGATTTTATTTTGATCCCTGAATTGACCTTGAGCAGTTTAGAATGAAAAAACAACAACCAAGAATGTGAAGTTATATGGCATTGACAAAACTAAACATTCGCTAGATCATTTTCTGTTGATCTTTAATACTGATGAACAATAAACCTCCCGCAGTGGGGCACTGCGGTTATGAAATTAAAAGCCCCTCCTGTTTTTGGAACCGCAGGAGCTTTCTAGTTTGCTGTTAGGTAGATTTTTGGTTCCTCTTTCCTGTCATGCTCTCTTTTTCTTCATGAATTCTTTTCTTTTTTCTGCCTTCTTGCTCATTCACCTGTATTTTTTCCAAAAATCTCTTCTCTTGCCGCTTGTCTCGCGATTCATGTATAGTTTAATCTGTTAGTGTTCTGATGTAAGTCCAGCAGTAGATAGGTTAAGCCTATTTTAACATACTGGAAACTGGTAATCTTCCAGTAGGTATTAATTTAGTTTTACTAAAGCCTGCTGGGACACAAGTAATGGGTTAGTGCATTTGTAAACAGGAATCGCTTGACAAGTGGCCCCCTTCATCCCCCCCTTCCTCGTCCTGATATGGCTCTGCGTAGTCGGCTGGACGTTAAGCAACAAATAAACAAACAAACAAACAATAAACCTGGAACATTTTTTTTGTTTAGCGCAATTCGTATTCCAGTTTGCCTCACTCTTTGGTGTCAAGAGTTAAGTTTGTCGTTGTTGTTGTTATCATTCAGTAGCGTAGATGATACGCAAGTGTGCATAACTCGCTGGTAGCACAAATTATTATTTTTTTAAGTGTGTGTTTGGTATGTGCATATTGAAAAGCACGCATAACTGCAGAATAGTGTTCTTTTTTAGGGATCCAGCGTTGTTCAGTGCAGTAGCAGCTGCATGGTCAGACAAAGTGAAGAGGGGGACACAAAGTCAAGAATCTGGTAATGTGCCACACAGCGAAGATAGCTACTACACATCTCAGGTAAGATTGGTTCAAGTTTTAACACTCAAATGAATTGGGGGATGTTGATTTTGAGAAGTCTACTTCATGAAGCTAGCTTCAGTACAGTATGTTCGATAAAATGACTTCGGGCTCAATTGAGGACAGCTTTAGGGCTAGATTCTTTTTTTTTGTTTTTGTTCGTTCATGGGCTGAAACTCCCACGGCTTTTACGTGTATGACCGTTTTTACCCCGCCATTTAGGCAGCCATACGCCGCTTTCAGAGGAAGCATGCTGGGTATTTTCGTGTTTCTATAACCCACCGAACTCTGACATGGATTACAGGATCTTTTTCGTGCGCACTTGGTCTTGTGCTTGCGTGTACACACGGGGGTGTTCGGACACCGAGGAGAGTCTGCACTCAAAGTTGACCCTGAGAAATAAATCTCTCGCCGAACGTGGGGACGAACTCACGCTGACAGCGGCCAACTGAATACAAATCCAGCGCGCTACCGACTGAGCTACATCTCCGCCCCGCTAGATTCTGATTTCCATATCATTTTATCAAAGAACTGTGTGTGGATTTGTAACAATCTGCAAAGACGATGGCAGAAGATGCCACAATAAAAGCAATATATTTTTAGAAACGTATCTGTAACTTAGGTAAAGTTTGCTGAACATTTTTCCTGACCAGAAAGCTGAAGAACAGTGTGCTTGCAGATGTATTAGCTATACAGAAACAACTGTATTGTATTGTATCTTAATGAAGCTGCTGCTTGACCTAGATCGTGTGTGAGGGTGGATTTTCGAAAACTTTAGTTTTGCTAGCTTCTGCTTGTTTTATTTGTTCTCAGCATGTGATGCAGCCACCAGGCTTCTGTTACCTGCTGGAGGTAGACAGGTGTGGGACGGACGCTCTGTATGGAGAGGACTGGCTGAGTGTTGTTACCTCACACGCTGCACAACTTTCCTCGCCTCCTGTCCTCACGACTCTAGCCACAGCTTTGCAGGTACAGTGGAACCCTCCTTTTAAGATTTAAAACTCACAAATCTGAGAAAAACTGGTCTTAATACGGAGGAAGTCTCAAAATTCAGGTAAATGTTTACAGAAATTATGAACACAAAATCTGAGAGAGCAGGGAAAGAGAGAGAGAAAACGGAGACAGTCGTAAATCAGGGGATCTTAAACGGAAGGTTTCACTGTCTCCAAAAACTGTTCTACTTCTTTTACATCTGATGCATGTCGCACATGTTGTAATGCTTGTTGTTGTGTTCTTTATGGGGTGAGTTGGTTCCTGATTTTTCTTCTGATTAGTTAAAGATTTGGCCAGCTGATTTGGGTTATAAATACGAGCCAAGCATGCACAGACCTTTGAAGATTGAAACTGCTGATTTGAAAAGGATTAAAAAATAGAAGAAGAAAAAATGCATGATTGTGATGGTGACATGAACACAAAAGAAACCTGCTTTTTTGGCCATTGTATTTTTCAGAGTCAGGAGCAGAGCCACAGAGTATCTCTTCTTGCCAAGGTTATCTATCACAGTCTCAAGAACTCTTCAACACAAGACAGCGGAGACGCGGGAAGCGCAAGCAACATATCAGAACTCTTCATCTGTGATCATTCTCTTCTCAATTTGAACCATGACATCAACAATGTTCATTCTACATCCAAAGCAGAGGACAAAGCCGAGCAGTGTAAAGAGACCATTCCACAGTGTAAACCCAGTTCCTCTGAGAGTGGTTCTTTGCCTGGATTTGTTCAGATTCAGATTCAGGAAGACTGTGTCACTGACAGTGTCAAGTGTGCTGTGCGGAAGCACAAGGACTTTTCTCCTTTTGTGGTGCTACTGAGAGATGCTTGGCATGTCAATGGTATGTAGAACCATTTTGTTTGTTATGTTATTTGAGGTGAACATTGACAATGGCTTCAGTTCCTTTTTTTTTTATTATACTTGTCATACTCACAGTTTCTTGATGGGCTGCTGTGCACGAGAAAAGTACCAACCGGGTGGGAGCCAGCCGCGGGGTCAGATTGGTTGAAATCACAACGAACCTAAATTTCAACCAGCGGCTGGCTCCCGGATCCCACCTAGTTGGTAACTTTCTTGTGTACATCAGCACTGGTTAGTGTGAATTGTAAGAGTCAATATAACACTTACCTCGACAGTACTATTCTTGCACATTATCTATTATAGGCCGAAAAAATTGGACAAAACGCTGAGTGGGTACAATTATCTCCCATAACCATGCGCCACCGTGGATCCCAAGCACTGTCCGAGTGCTTCCCCCTTACAGGATGTAGGTGGCGCGTCCTCTTTCTTTTTTCGCGCGTGTCAGACCGGCTGTGTTTCTGCTACGCTCCCGGATTATTTTGGACTAAGAGGCTCCTTTTCTGTGTGGACTATCACCTGTTGGATTATTGTGTGTTATTCCACTTCTGGCTTGAGGCTACGTTGTGTTTCCTTCAACTTGTGCCTCCGTTTTTGTGTGGCGGACTCGGCGTGCCTCCCGTCCTACTTCGTGGTGACCGGTCGTCTGCTTCTCGTTTCGCCGCATTCACTTGAGTATTGACCTAAATTTTCTTTGAATTTTGTTAATTCTCGGTCTTTAAGGGTACGTACAGGGCGAGGTAGGATGTCTCGTCCTGTTTTGGGCTCTGGTTCTACGGAACCAGAGTCTGCCGGGGGCAACCCTTCTCCGGGCGCCCAGCGTCATGTTTTACGCACGGAGAAGGGGATCTTTCGGCGCTCCGACTCTCCCTCCCCAAACGCTTTGCGTTTGCGGCGAGGGAGGGCGGAGAAAGCCTGTTTGAGCAAGCTCAATGCGAGCTTGCTCAAACAGGCTGGGCTTGAGCCTGGGACTTCGGGCGGGGCTGCGCCGTCGAAGGTTCGGGGAAGTTCGAGGGGAAAGAAAAAGCTTCTTTCTCCTTCTCCTTCAGTGGAACAGGCTTCCCCCCCTTCGACGCCGTTGTCCGGCCCTCAGTCTCAGGCTTCAGCTCCTCCCGGTTTCGAGCCTGGGGGGAAGGTTTCCTTCTCCCCCCTGGCTCGAATCCGGGGGCAGGTCGATTCCCAACCCTCTTTGGGGGTTGGTGAATCCGATCTAGGGGCTACTGGAGAGACTCAGGTTTTGACAGCCAACGGCCATACCACGTTGAAAACACCGGTTCTCGTCCGACCACCGAAGTTAAGCAACGTCGGGCCCGGTTAGTACTTGGATGGGTGACCGCCTGGGAACACCGGGTGCAGTTGGCATTAAAATCTTTCTTTTTCCGGTGCCTCTCCTGTGCCCTCCTCGGTTTCCACCGCTGTGGAAGCCAGGAGGGACACGGGTCCTCCTCTGAACTCCCTCGCTGGGTCGTCTGCTGCTGTTTTGACAGTAGTTTCGGCCTCCTGGGGGGGGAGATCGGAGGAGATGACGGGGTCTCTGAATTCCCTCCCCGCTGGGGTTGGGATGCGAATTGACCCCGTTCAGGGCGGTCCTGTGGGGGCAGGGGTTTCAGGCTTCGTGCCTACGACCACTGCTACTACGGTTCCCTCTGACGTCCGTGTGACTGGTGGCTGTCCCTCTTGAAACGCTCCGGCCGACTAGTTACTGGACGTGGAGGTGTTCGACAGAACGTGGTACTTCTGTCGAATGGTCAGGGCGACGGGAACATTGTTTCTGTTGCTCAGACCGACACCTCCGACCGGACCGTCTTGACCCCACGCCATTCCTTAGCGTCTGGTGTTCGGGTGACGGATGGTCCGGACCAAGGGTCCGGAACGTTCCAGGCTTACGGGTCGGGATCGAACCGGACCCACGGGTCCCGACTGGACTTGACCTCCGGGTTTGGTCCGGACGGGACCCATGGTACGGGACCGTACCGGACCTTAGGGTCCGGTGCGGGACAGTACCTCTGGCCCTTGCCGGACCCCCCGGACCTACGGGTCCGGATGGTACGGTACGGGACCAGTGTTTCGGTCGGGACCGGACCACCCGACCACCTCTGTTGGTCTGGGTGGTCTGGCACCGAACCGGAACACACCGGACCTACGGGTCCGGAGGGTACGGTACCGGACCAGTGGTCCGGTCGGGACCGGACCACTCGACCACCTCTGTTGGTCCGGGTGGTCTGGCACCGAACCGGACCATGCCGGACCTACGGGTCCGGATGGTACGGTATGTCCACGTCCGGACCGAGCCACCCGAACACTTCTGTGGGTACGGATGGTTCGGTACCGAACGGGACCTCCGGATGGTACGGGACCGGACCGAATCTACGGGTTCGGATGGTCCGGTACCGGACCACCCGACCACCTCTGTTGGTCCGGATGGTCTGTCACCGAACCGGACCATACCGGACCACCGGACCTACGGGTCCGGATGGTACGGTAGGTCCACGTCCGGACCGAACACTTCAGTGGGTACGGATGGTTCGGTGCCGTACGGGACCTCCGGATGGTATGGGACAGGACCGGAACACCGGACCACCCTACCGGATCGGTCCGGACCACCCGACCACCTCTGTTGGTCCGGATGGTCTGGCACCGAACCGGACCTACGGGTCCGGATGGTACGGTATGTCCACGTCCGGACCGAGCCACCCGAACACTTCTGTGGGTACGGGTGGTTCGGTGCCGAACGGGACCTCCGGATGGTGCGGGACCGGACCGGACCTACGGGTCCGGATGGTCCGGTGCTGGACCGGTGGTCCGGTCCGGACCGGACCACCCGACCACCTCTGTTGGTCCGGATGGTCTGGCACCGAACCGGACCATACCGGACTTACGGGTCCGGATGGTACGGTGTGTCCACGTCCGGACCGAGCCACCCGAACACTTCTGTGGGTACGGATGGTTCGGTACCGAACGGGACCTCCGGATGGTACGGGACCGGACCGGAACACCGGACCGGAACACCGGACCACCCTACCGGACCGGTCCGGACCACCCGACCACCTCTGTTGGTCCGGATGGTCTGGCACCGAACCGGACCTACGGGTCCGGATGGTACGGTACGTACGTCCACGCCCGGACCGAACCACCCGAACACTTCTGTGCGTACGGATGGTTCGGTGCCGAACAGGACCTCCGGATGGTACCGGACCTACGGGTCCGGACCTACGGGTCCGGATGGTCCGGTGCGGGACCACCCGACCACCTCTGTTGGTCTGGATGGTCTGGCACCGAACCGGACCATACCGGACCACCGGACCTACGGGTCCGGATGGTACGGTATGTCCACGTCCGGACCTAACCACCCGAACACTTCGTTGGGTACGATGGTTCGGTGCTGAACGGGACCTCCGGATGGTACGGCACCGGACCGGACCACCCTACCGGACCGGATCGGCACCCCCGACCGGACCGGACCATTTCTTTTCTGATCAGACCCCATGGGTTCCTGTTCAGTCTATAAATGGCGGGGGTTCGTTGGCTGGGCTGACCCAACAGTCGCAGGGTTGTTGTTTTTCTCCCCCTTCGGCTGCTGGAGACGTTTCGTCTTTGGGGCAGGGGTCTTCGCGGCCTCTTGCTTCTGTGGGCGTTTCTTCACAGCCTGCTTCATCGCTTTCGGCTCTTCCCCCTCAAGCTCCCTACACTCCTGCTTTTGAGGAGTTGTCGGGAAGTGAAGAGGAGAGTGAGTCGGAGGACGATAGGGAGGAGGATCAGGGTCGCCCTGAGGTTAACACTGAACCTCTACCCTTGCCGGTTTCTGATGGAACTTCCGAAGCTATGCTTCGTACTTTCCAACAGTACATGACAGACATCACGCGGCGTCTTGACGTCACGGATGCCTCTCTTAAGCGTCTGTCGTCTAGTGTTGACACACAGGACGTGGACCCGGGGTCTGAGGACGAGAGGCAGGAGGCTCGTCCTCGCACAGCTAGAAGGACGTTTGAACAGTTTCAGGACGTCCTTCCCTGAGACGCCCTCTCGTCCTTTGAGTCCGCTTCGGCCCGGGCGCGGGAGGCTCACGCCGCGTCTGCCGGCGGCTCGTTTTATGAACGATCCGGCCGCCGGCAATTCGCGTTCCACCCTAGTCTAAGTGCCACGGTGGAAGCGGCAGCACATCGCCTGAGGAGTACAGATTCACGTGCAAACGCGACCTATGTTCCTCGGGAGGACGCGGGTTCAGTGCCATGCTTTCCTTTGGGAGGCGCACCTCCACTGTTTCCTCGTGTCCAATCTGTTTCGTCCCTCCCTTTTCCCTTTGACTCTCGAACTCTCCCTTTCCAGACTTCGAGTGTTTAGGGTGGGGCTGACGGTGATGTGTTCGTTGGGGAGGTGCCTTCGGTCAAGAAGGTGGAACTGAGCTCTGCTTCGTTCCACAATCTTGAGGCCACCGTTTCGTCCACAGTCGAGGCCCAATCACAGGCCTTGACATGGATGAGCACGCTGTCCACACTGTTGGACCCTCCCAATCGGGCAGAGTCCGATTCCACTCGGGTCCTTGACACGGTTCGAGTGGATCGGGCTTTGCATGCCGTGCGATCGTGCGTGACGTCTGCGGCAGAATTGGCCATTGGAACACGGGTCCACTTTATTGGCCCTGTTCCGTGATCATTTTCTGCCTACTTCTATAGTGCCTCCGGATATGAGGAAGAGTCTGAGGAACACGTTTCCTCAGCCTTCTTCCCTCTTTCATCCGGACACTGTTCGTTCTGTGGTGGAGTCCACACGCCAGAGGAACACTGATTCTCTGATGGTTGGCCTCGCTGCTTCGGCGACGGCGGCGGGGAGTAAGAGAAGTGCTACAGTCACCTCCAGCTCCCAGCCTCAGAAGAAGAAGAAGAAGCCAGTTTCACTGCCTCCTTCTTCCTCCTCTTAGGCGCCTGTTGCGTTCCCAAGCAAGACGAAGGGTGCTCAGACAGGTAAGGGGAAGCAGCACCACCAGGGGGGGTGGTCGCAAGCCTGCGCCTGCCCGCCAGCAGAATTTTCAGTGAGTCCCGGCCCTACGTTGACGCCCCCTCAAGTTGCCCCTCTTTCGTCCGGCGGTTCCCTTTTTTCGGGCCCGCGGCATGTGGGGCAGACTGGTCTCCAACCAGTTTTTCTTGAGGGTGGTGTGGTCGGGGTTTTCTCTACCGCTGTCGTCACAACCTCCATTGTCCGCTCTACCTTGGACGTTCCCCCCTCCTCGAGAGCCTGCCAGATGGCAGGCTCTTCAGGACGAGGTGAACTCGTTGGTCGAGAAGAAGGCGGTCTACCCCCTTTCTCAGCCTTCTCTGGGGTTCTGCTCCCGCCTGTTCACCGTCCCCAAAAAGGACGGCCGGTTCAGGCCGGTGTTGGACCTCTCCACCTTGAACTTGTACCTTCACAGGTGCAAGTTCAAGATGGAAACCCCTTCGTCGGTCCGGTTGGCCATCCGGCCAAACGATTGGGCCATGTCTGGGACCTCCAGGATGCTTACTTCCACATCCTGGTGGCCCCGGGGTACCGACATCTGCTCCGGTTCGTTTGGGAGGGCACGGTGTTCGAGTTTCGGGCCCTCCCATTCGGCCTGTCCTTGGCCCCTCTGATTTTCAACGGGGACAACAACACCACATGCTTAGCTTACCTTCGCCACCAGGGGGGCACCAATTCTCGGTCCCTCTCCCTGTTGGCGGAGGAGATTCTGCTCTGGTGCCAGACCAATCAGGTCCGGATGTCAGTCCAGTTCGTTCCGGGGAAACTGAACGCCCTGGCCGACATTCTCAGTCGGGGCGATCAGGTTCTCTCCACAGAATGGACCATCGCTCACAACGTTCTACAGCGTCTGTGGGCAAGGTGGGACCGTCCTCTGATCGATCTGTTCGTAACTCGATTCAGCGCTCGGCTTCCCAGGTACGTCAGCCCCTTTCGAGACATGAATGCGTTCCACTTGGACGCATTCACTCTCTTGTGGAGGCTCCTCGATGCTTACGCCTATCCCCCGACATCTCTGATTCCGAGGGTGCTGGCAAAATATCTGCAGGAACGACCAAGACTGATTTTGGTCGCGCCTTACTGGCCAACAGCTCCGTGGTTTCCAGATCTTCGCGGTCTCACCCACGTAGACCCTCTACCTCTGGATCTGGACGGGGGAGGTCTGCTCCAGCCTCGATCATGCCTCCCTCATCCACGTCCAGAGAGTCTGTGCTTGACCGCATGGCTCTTGTGCGCTCCAAACTGCTTGCACTAGGATTGCACAAGAGTTCAGTAGAGTTTTCCTTGAACGCTAAGAGGCGATCAACTAATCAGCTCTACGACTTACGCTGGAGAGCTTGGGCCACCTTCGCCTTGTCCAAGGGGATAAAGCCGCTTTATCCCTCAACACAGGACTTGGCCAACTTCCTGGTGGAAGTGTATCAAAAGAAGAGTCTTTCTTCTAAGACTCTTCTTGGATACAGATCTGCCATCGCTTCCACGATTGCGGCCGCTACTGGTCGCAGAACTGAACACTTGATCAGGTCCTCCCTCATCGCTAATGTCCTTTCGGGTATTAGCAATGCAGCGGTGTCTAAACCTCTGGTTTCATTTCCCAAGGGGGATGTCTTTCTGGTCCTCAAACTCCTGCGTAGCAATGAGTTTGAACCCCTGGCAGGCATCAGTATCAAGTTGCTGATTTTTAAGACTAATTGTTCCTCATCGCTTTAGCCACTTGCCGTAGACTCAGTGGTATTCAAGCTTTGAGTGGCCTGGACTTTGACATTGAGTTCACCACACAGCAGTGGTTGCAAGCATGGTCACGTCAGTCTAAGGTATGTTTCTTGGGTATATTTTCTTTTACGGTAGTACTGTTCGAAAATTGCCTGGGTATCTTAATCCTTGGATTTAAGTGATTTTGATTAAGGAGTTTAATACTCTACATATCACCCTCACACCACTCTGGTATTCTGTGCAAGAATAGTACTGTCGAGGTAAGTGTTATATTGACTGTAAGGCTTCTTTTTAAGCCTACTGTCTATATGATACTTACCGAGACAGTACTATTAGAGTTTCCCTCCCGCCTCCCCTCTTGATATGTTATGGGCTTTTTGAGGGTCTGCAGCTCATAAAGAAAGAGGACGCGCCACCTACATCCTGTAAGGGGGAAGCACTCGGACAGTGCTTGGGATCCACGGTGGCGCATGGTTATGGGAGATAATTGTACCCACTCAGCGTTTTGTCCAATTTTTTCGGCCTATAATAGATAATGTGCAAGAATAGTACTGTCTCGGTAAGTATCATATAGACAGTAGGCTTAAAAAGAAGCCTTACAGTTTGGTTGCAGAAAGAAAAGGCTAGAAGATTGTTTTCGTGTAAAGAAGCGAGAAGGGGAATGCATACATTTTAATTCTTTGCTCTTGCAACTGTCGATGCCTGTTGTCATAATGTCAGTCTAAAACAAGCTGCACAGATGATCAGGATTGAATGTTAAATTTAGCTTGTTGTCTTGCACACAGACACACAAAGCACTGAGGCTGGGTTTTTTATGTTTAAATTGCCGAACTGGTCTCTCTCACATGTTTCAGGTGGTTGGATAGCTGACAGGTACTGTTCTGTGGTAACACTGGAAGAAGGGGACAGAGAAACAACAGCATGGCAGACAAAGATGGATCCTAACCTGTGCAGCCTGGTCAGAGGATGTGATGTGTGTCTGCCAGTTGTCTCTGCTTCTGTTCAATCACACAGCCTTGTCAGCATTTCAGGTAAGTTCTTGCCAGACAGCTTTTCACGGCTGTTGTGGGATAGACTTGCTGGTACTGTACGTGTTGTGGTGACATTGATGGTTCATGTTCTACGTTTCCCTGTGCTACTTCCTTTTGCTCAAGATTCCAGCAAAATCTTTTCATTGAGACACATGTTGTAGCATGGGGTCCATCCACCAAAAGAATGTTCAGTGATATAATGTCATAATTAAATTATGAATAAAACTTTGTTTGACGATGGAGCATTTCTCAACCTACGTTTTCTCTGCATTGTTGAAAACATTTCAAGTCTTCGTTTGATAGCCAGTGTGGATCATTTATCTGTGATATGGCAAACTTTAAAGTTAGTTCTAAATTACTTGTTTTAAGTGTGTGAGTGTATGTGTGTGTGTGTGTACTTGCACACATGCATATCTACGTTATGAGCTGATATGCGTAACTCGATGCTTTTGATTGTCAACAGGTGTGATAGAGGGTGTCGACGAGAAGTCAGCATTTTCCTGGGAAGAGTGTGATGGTTGTGGCAGCGATCAGCTGGCGACAAAGTCTGCCACACAGTAAGTGATTAGTCTTATGTCTTGGTCTGTATTCTAAAGTGTTAAAGAAATTGTTCCTCTGTGTATAGATGATCATATAATTATACACACACATTTGTGGGAATGCTTGAGAATGACTATGGTTGTGTGTCTTGGTATTGTTTGCTACGACACAGGTAAGTGAAAACAATTTTGTGTTTCACTCTTTTTTGCAAAATATATGGCACAGTTAATACTTTCATCTTTGTCATACAGTGGAACCCCCCTTTTAAGACTTGGCCCAAAAAACGGAGTTTTTACATGGAGGTAAATTTACAAGGCTATGAACAGAAACTAAAAAAAAAATCAAGGTCTTAAAAACAAGAAAATCTTAAATTGGGGTCTTTAAAAGGGAGTTCCACTGTAATTGGTACATCAGCGCCTGTCAACAAAGCACACCATTGGGACACACCATAAGTTTTCCTTCATCGCAAGTGTCATTTCATGACTGAGATGCTATAACATAGCAACAGATAACAATTATTTCAACATGTCGTGCAATCAGGTTTGCAGCATTAATACAGTAAAACCCCCCTTTTAAGACCCCCCAATTTAAGACTCCCTCCTTTTTGGCTCACGTAAGTGTAGCCTATGCGATGCTAACTTTTGTCTGTCTGTGCGTGCGTGCGTATGTATGTCTGTGGTAGAAACTTTAACATTTGACTGAACACCGAAATACTAATTTTACCTGGTTATTATTCAAGCAACAGCTTCAAAGTATTAAAGCAATGATCAACATTTCGTCGGCACGTATGTAGTTAAAGTGTGTATCCAAAGAAAACAGGTGGTGGGGGGTTTTGGGGGGGGGGGGGGGGGGGTAAAAACACCTGACTGGTTTGTGTCGTGTGTGGTATGTAGACCAGGTCAGGGGTCAAGGTTGGGTCAGATCGCGTGAAGGATTGTGGTATAGATACAGTTATCACCGAGCTGCAGTTCGCCGATTTGGAGAAGACGATTTCACATTGTTCGGTTTCGTAGCTCCAGAAAAATAGATAAAGAAGATACCAAAGGAGATTTCCTTCAGGTTAATCTGCACAGCGTGTTTCCAGTGTCTGCGCGAAGAAGCGCTGTCGAAAGAGCAGTGTCGATCTGGCCATCTGGCAGTCGTGTCCCCGTAAGTAGGCTACAGACAGACAGATCTAGATCTGGTGTCTCGCACTCTTGCACCGTGTCACCTATGCTTACTGTGTGTGTGTGTATGTGTGACGGAGTGATTGAGTTTGTGCAGAGAACAGTATTTCTGGTTTGTGTTACTGTTTGTTGATTTCTTACGTGAGCCTTGAAGGCTTCGCCTCTTGTTAAGACCTTGTTTTCTCCGACTTTCTGTTTATAACCTCTGTAAAATTACCCCTATTTTAAGACTCCCTCCTTTTTAAGACCCGATTTTCTTAGATTAGATTTGTGGAGGTCTTAAAAGGGGGGTTCCACTGTACCCTCCTCCAACTCACCATGAATATTTTACCTGTGCATTCTGTTCTGCAGGACACTGGTATGTCTTGGCTGTAGGAAAACGGTGACGTCTCCTGTGCAGAGGATGAAAATGGAAGTTGCTGTACGCCCTGCATCTGATCTGTCTATGACTGTATCAATCAGTGTAAGTACAGTCTGTTTCTTCTTCTGTGGTGCTTCACCTTCTCTGACAACCCCTCTCCCCTTTCCCCCACCCATCTGATGAAGGTTAAGACTTTGGTTCAAGTTTGGGCGGGGATGTAGCTCAGTCGGTAGCGCGCTGGATTTGTATCCAGTTGGCCGCTGTCAGCGTGAGTTCATCCCCACGTTCGGCGAGAGATTTATTTCTCAGAGTCAACTTTGTGTGCAGACTCTCCTCGGTGTCCGAACACCCCCGTGTGTACACGCAAGCACAAGACCAAGTGCGCACGAAAAAGATCCTGTAATCCATGTCAGAGTTCGGTGGGTTCTAGAAACACGAAAATACCCAGCATGCTTCCTCCGAAAACGGCGTATGGCTGCCTAAATGGCGGGGTAAAAAACGGTCATACACGTAAAATTCCACTCGTGCGAAAAACACAAGTGTACATGGGAGTTTCAGCCCACGAACGCAGAAGAAGAAGAAGGTGCAAGTTTAGTGTCTAGCTGGTGAGAAATGGACAAATATAACACTGACACAACTCTCCTAATGTCAATATTAGGTGTAATTTCTTTAGCAATAAGCCAAATAATGTGCAGATAGAGTTGACCGACTTTGATATTGAACACAGTGGGCTGATTGTTTAGATTTAAAACTCTAAAGCATGGAATGTCCAGATACATGATTGTGATGAAAGTGTCATGATGTTTTTATTGGTTGAAGAAAATTGATTATATTGTACAGATGTACTAAAATTGAAAAATAGATAAATGAATGCGGGGAAAGACGTGTGATGTATGTTCTGAAGTGCTGTGGTAGGAATAACACTGTTTTCATCATCTTGCAGCTGCTGCAGCCCACTATTGAGACTTTGTTGCCAAATGAAGAAGATGAAGAGGTACATTTCACTGTTCAGTGTGTTTGTGTGTGTGTGTGTGCACACACCAACTTGCCGTTATCAGTATTTGTGTAGTACAACTCTCAGCATGTTTTTTTTTCTTGATACTGTGTTTTTGTTTGAATGTGCATGTAAACAAATGTTGACTTAATCTTCTTCACTCCTTGTGGACCATAACAGTTGTCCTCCAGTCCCTCCGGTATTTGTGTGTGCTTATTTGATACACTTGTCAATGTCTGTTGCAGGGATACGATGTGGAATGTGTGCTGCATAAATCCCTGGGTACAGTGAATTGTGTCATCACATCTGTCTCTCGGAATTCTGCTCCTGCGACACTGACTGCTGTACAGCTACCTTGCTGAGAGACTTATTTCCAGATGTGGTGCCCATAAAATCAGACATCCTGCTGCATGTTTGACAAGTGTTCATCAGACTGAAACAAAAAAAGCTGTCTGTTGCTGCGGGGGTTATGATTTTGTTTTCAATGTAGAAAGCTGTCCCACTAGCCTTGGTAATGATTTGGGTTATGTGTAAACCTGTCTCACACTCTTGAGATGTCCAGGTCACTATACTAAGGGCCCATTGTTCTGGAAAGAACAGCAAGATTCTTCGTCACATTTCAGAAGAGCTTTGAAAGACACATATTTGTAAGGCTGCTTCATGGGGAAACTTCGTTTAGTTGGGTCTTGCATTCGCAGAGTTCAGTGTGTGCCGAAGTCTCAGCTATTTGAAAATAATATCAGTTAAATGTCTTCAATACTAATCTTGCATCCATTTATTTTTTTTACACCTTATGCAATCTTTGTTGTATATGTACAAACTCCAAGTGTTCTCCGGGATTCATTTCCATGAATTTGTGCCATATGTGTAATTGTTCATTGCTGTAGCAATTCTTGTTTACAATGTTATTTGTTTCAAGTTAAATATCAATAATCAGATGGGAGCCTCAATATCAAGAAAATTGTGTAATATGGATTGACACTTTTTTCCTTTTGTTCGAGTATACACGTATGTGGTTGCAAGTGTATGCATGTGTGCTAAGATGATTGTGATAACATGAGAATGCTTTTAGTAATTTGGTCTTCTCAAGCATACTGTGGTTAAGCAATGAAACTGCAAGTACTGACAGTGAGAGTGAGAGAGTGTGTGTGTACGAACATGTATAGTCTTATGTACATGCATACCGATTCTCTTTCACACAGATCACTGGGTCAACATAATTTTGTAGGAAACAAATGAGTATGTCACGTGTCAACATTTTATTACATGATACCGACACCTTAAGCACATTAACTCTCTGAACACTGTTCATGATTACACCCCAGACCTAGAAAATGTCACACACAGTGCTACAACACTTTCAATCTTTCACAACATCGTCTTTAAAGCACCAGCAGCATTGAACAATTCACTCTCACACTCGCGAGCAACATTTATAGTTATCTCCATGTCAGATTCACACAATACAACAGTACATGTGCACCCTTGGGACAAGCCAAAGGGGTCCCCCAAATTGTAGGTGGCCTTTCATGACAGGTACATTTTGGTCAGGATAAATGGACAGCAGATGGTATCCTTTCAGGGGAGGTGTTCTCTCATGGAAAGGGCCTGCTGGTGTTATCACAGGTACCACTGTAATGCATAGCTTGCAAATGCTCTCAGTTTGTGTGTTTGACTTTCAGCTGTGTATCAGGCAAACATATCTCTCTCGCAATGATGAAGCCAGATCTAGTTGTCATTCCTTCTTTTTTCGGAAAACGAATACCAGGTAGATTGCTGAAAAGAAAGTATAACCGATTTAATGACAAAGAAAAATCTCTGCATAAAAACATTTACAGTGTTGCAACTACATATATATAATATGGAAACTTCGGAAAAGCGGTACACTTGAGGCACACAAAAATAATACCTAACTTGAATTTCAAATGGAATAAAGCAAGACTACTAGACAAGAAACTGAAGTAAAGCTCAAAGTTTGTTTAAAGTTTTTTTGTTAATCTGCTTTACTTACTATGTACAGCACACTAAATTTATGTGTGGCAAGACTACACTTATGTCAACTACAAGCAAACACATTCTTTAAACTTGGTAGAAGTGTATTCTAGCGTTGGTATTTGCTTGTAAATTACAGCTCAAGTACATGGTGCTCAAAACAGACTTTTCTCCTCATCCCCTTACTCTGATTATTAAATAAAACAACACAAAGGACTCACTTGTTGCATCCCACTCAGCCTTTGACATAGTTCCCTGCAAAATACATTTCATTTTGAAATATTCAAAGGTCATACAAATATTTTTGGACAAAAATCAGGAATCAGCTTGCCTGAATATGTACTGAAACAGCAGTAAACTGAACTTGATCTGCTTCACACTGATGGCTGCACCATGGAATAACAGGGATAAATTATTCAAAATGTTCCTCCTGAAATGGCAATTAAAAATTGATCACCCTCACAGGGTTTCCAAAACTGAGTCACAACACAATGGAGAAACAATTCAAATTTTTCTGTCAAAAACGAAGTACAAGTTAATCTTCATTACAGGGTTCCCCAATCAAAATGCTTGGTATAGTCAGCACACTTCAACCCTTATCTTGCGTACACCTTGTCAATGCCAAGAGCAATGGCTTATGACCAAACATTATAGATAATACTCGAGCAGCGTTCAGAATTGAGTGAAAACTTACAACTCTTCTGGGTTGACGCTCCTCCTGGCTGGAGTCTGGTTGGTTCTGTGACTGCAGGAACTCTGCAGCGTGGGTGTAGTCACTGTCTGGGAGGCCCACCAACTCTTTGCCACTGTCAGCTGGGTAGGGCTGGAAGACACAAAATCTCTTTACAGTTTGCGTCAGGTCTTGTCGCACATAATTGTAAGTAAAATTTGAATGTGAGGACGCACAACTTGGTTGTAAACAGAAGCTGGGTCAGACAGGTTGAAAATCACAAACAAATCTCAATTTCAACCAGTCCATTCCAGCAGTTGGTTCCCATTAAGTTTGGCTTTTTTTGTACACATCAGGTAAGGGGGGCACAATCAAACTTAGTCACCATATTTGTAGGAGTACTGACATTATTATTATTATTATTATTATTGTGATCATTTTTATGCGCCTAATCTAGATATAGCCCTAGGCGCTTACATATTAATTTCTGCCGTTTGAAATGGAATTTTTTACAGACAGACAGACAAACAGACATTTTTTACACACAATATATAACGCATTCACATCGGCCAGTAAAGCTCAGTAGCCTATTAGGCGAGCATTCACCTTTCACGGCCTTTATTCCAAGTCAAACGGGTATTTGGTGGATATTTTTATCTATGCCTATACAATTTTGCCAGGAAAGACCCTTTTGTCAATCGTGGGATCTTTAACGTGCACACCCCAATGTAGTGTACACGAAGGGACCTCGGTTTTTCGTCTCATCCGAAAGACTAGCACTTGAACCCACCACCTAGGTTAGGAAAGGGGGGAGAAAATTGCGGCCTGACCCAGGGTCGAACACGCAACCTCTCGCTTCCGAGCGCAAGTGCGTTACCACTCGGCCACCCAGTCACATTATCGCATAGTCAAATCTGAAATGTTGCATTTCTTGCCCTGTCACAAAAGGGTCTTCCCTGCCCCTCTAGATTAAACATTTCTTTTCTCTGCTGTTCTCGTGTTATCACCATGTGGGACTGAAAACAACTTTTTCACATCCGAGCTCAAAAGGATGGCAGCCACCCCCACTTAAGTTGGCATGCAGACAAAAACACAGTGAGGGTAAAATATGCTCACTTCCAACGCTTTCATTCTGTTCAGCAAGGTTTTGTATTCTCTCTTGTCGGAGAACTCCTGGAAGAAATCATCAAAGCGTGTCTTCCTCACTAGCTCCAGTCCAAACTCTGTGGCCAGCCTGTTAGACAAAGCAAGAATAAGTGAAACCCTATTGTTCACAACCATCTAAAGATATCTGAAGATATTATTTGTACACAAACTTCAAACTCTTTTGAAAATAAACATCTTTGTCCTCAAAGAATAAGCAAGTCGGATCAAGAAGTGTAAATACACGGTCTTTTTAGAATACAACAAAAACAATATCTTATACCTCTTTCCCTGCCTGTTAGTGTAAACAAAAAAGATCTCCTTTGCTCCTTGCCTCCCAGACAGTAATGCACTCCCATGCATTTGAAAACGACACCCAAATCCGGCCCCAATATAACACCCTATCATTCACCTGCATTTGAACGTGAATTCCAGTGATGGCGCTGGTATTTTTTCAAACCGGTACGCAAACTTTTACAGGGATGAAAAGTGAAGGAAAAAACAAAACTGAAAAAAAATTCGAAGGCGCGTGGCGCCAAGTTTCGCAGGCGCGAAGCGCCAAGACTTCTAGGGGGGTCCGGGGGCATGCCCCCCCGGAATTTTTTTTTTTTCAAGGGTGCAATTTGGTGCAATCTGGGGCTATCTGAGCCTTAAAATTGGATTCAAACATACAAAATGAAGCAATCTGGTGCTTATTTGAAAGCAAATCTACTTCTTTTTCAGGCATTAAAAAGGGATTACAACAAGCTGGTATTGTCATGAAATATAAATATATATATATATAGAATTTTATATCACTTTCAGACTACTAGGGGGGGGGGGGGGGGGGGGGTCCAGGGGCATGCTGCCCCGGGAAAAAAATGTCAGTGGGTGCAAAATAAAGAGAGAGAGAGAGAGTGTCAACAATCTACGACACGACTGCCAACTAGTCTCGGCCCGCTCAAAAAACAATGACCGAGACTTTCAGTAATTCCTTCGCGTGACGTCTAACCCTCTTACGCCATAATGTGACGTCTTCAAATGACGAAATGTTAAAGTTTCTACCACAGACATACACACGCACAAACAGATGATCTGGTGAACACTCTAACGTTTACTTATCAAAATATATCCAGCTCTAATTAGTAATGCAAATGACAGGCAACATGAATGAAACAGACTATAAATATGCACACAAATCATCATCGTACCAGTCTTTGTTGACTGTTGGGGCACCACTGACGATTTGACAACCAGTTCCCTCCATTTGTTTCGGTTTTCTAACAATCTCAAAGTACACAAATCTCACGCACACAAAGCATATGTCGGTAAAGTCACACTGTAACTCGTAAGAATCGGGAAGTCGATCCTTGTCACGTTGGAGAACTTTCGCGCTCGCCATTTTGTTTGAGAAGGATGAGACTGTTCGTCTTTAAACAGAAACCGTACCGTAAAAAAACCGGAATCGCACAAATAAATCGGATGGCCCATTGAAACTAATCGGAAAAGTCGGAAAAAACGGAGAATTTTCATCCCTGCTTTATGATGCAAACAATCCAGAACAAAACGGTAGGCAGGTAATTGGAACCAGTAAGAGTCCAGCTCAGTACTGGTTTTATTGTTTTACCAGTGAAGAAACACCGATAGTTCTAAAAAATCAACCGGTAGGTCATACCGGCAGCCAATTTTGTTCCGGTATTTTCTCGTTTCAACCGGTAAAATACCGGTAATTACCGGTTAACACCAATACTGGAACTCACTTTTCAAGCAGAGGGAAGTAGACCAAGAATTCTGGACAATCGACAACTTCTTCCAGGTGAAAGTTGTATCTTGCTCCAAACAGTGGCATGTTGCTCAGATCCTTTTCATCAAACGTAACACGGTACACATCATTGCCAAAGGAATTGTCTGGAGATTCTTGCAACCTGCGTCTGAAGTAAGATGACAGGGTACACATACTGTATTAAAAATTGTTGCAAAGAGTTGACATTTTGACGTGATTGAACGTCACATCTAACATTAGTTTGCATGCAAAGCTTTTTGGATAAAAGAAAAAACCAGGGGACCGAAACATTGAGCTGTAACCCACTTATTTTAGATATATTTGCCCTAAAACTCTTCATGCACACTCAAAGATCCATCCTTTCATTCTAACAAAAAGGCTGCAGCATGAAACTTCAATTATGCATCATAGCAAAACATCAAGTCCTTGCAAGTTACCTTATAAACATGTCATGTTTGACTAAAACCCACAGGATAACAAAACACATTTGTATGGCCCAGCTAGGTGCCAGGGAGGAGTTTGTCATAATCTTGTAGTAAAAAAATCACCCACACAAGTTCAAATGCATTGGGTGTGGTGCCAATGAAGTATCCTCCTGGCCGCAAACACTCTGCAGCATTCTTCATCATGGTGACGGCCTGTGGGTAGCTCTCAAAGCTGTAGTGGAAGGAAAACTGGCAGGACACCATGTCAAACTGCATACTGGGGTCTTTGTACATCTCCTTCAGTCGAGCCTGTCGAGCACCCACACATGGTCACATTCAGATCTGACAATGCAAACCACATACAACACAAATATTACACCCCCCCCCCCCCCCCTCCTTTCAAATAAATGAAGTAGACTGCATAACAACCAAGAATTAATTTCTCCCTCCACTTTTAAATTACTTTCTTCAGTGTAGGGTTGCGCTAGCCATTTACAAAACTGCTATTCCTTTGTAAGTATAAAACCTGATTCTCGCAGAAATGCGTTTCTCAAAACCAAGTCTAGAACACACTGATTGTATTTTATCTGTCCAGGAAAACAGTCAAATGACACATCAACGGACATATATGACCGGTTGCCAATTTTATTCAAGGTATTTTGTTGTTAGATTTTTACCTGTAAAATACCAAAAAATTTCCATTAACATGTTCCCCATTCTAATAATGCATCCCTTGGCCTTTCTTTTTTGCAGTCTCATTTTGAAAAACTAGAGGGAACAAGAAGGGCAAAGCCCATACGACTCACATGCTTTACACATTTTTCCTTCCAAAATACATGTGACCTTGACCCAAGGTCAAGGTCATCCAAGGTCATGCAACACAAAGCTGTTAATTCAAGACATAGGAAGTACAATGGTGCTTATTGGCTCTTTCTACCATGAGATATGGTCACTTTTAGTGGTTCACTACCTTATTTTGGTCACATTTCATAAGGGTCAAAGTGACCTTGACCTTGATCATATGTGACCAAATGTGTCTCATGATGAAAGCATAACATGTGCCCCACATAATTTTTAAGTCTGAAACAGTTATCTTCCATAGTTCAGGGTCAAGGTCACTTCAAAATATGTATACAATCCAACTTTGAAGAGCTCCTGTGACCTTGACCTTGAAGCAAGGTAAACCAAACTGGTATCAAAAGATGGGGCTTACTTTGCCCTATATATCATATATAGGTGAGGTATTCAATCTCAAAAACTTCAGAGAAAATGGGAAAAATGTGAAAAATAGCTGTTTTTTAGACAACATTTATGGCCCCTGCGACCTTGACCTTGAAGCAAGGTCAAGATGCTACGTATGTTTTTTGGGGCCTTGTCATCACACACCATCTTGCCAAATTTGGTACTGATAGACTGAATAGTGTTTATTTATTTTTTTTTATTTTTATTTATTTACGAGGATTTATATCGCGCACGTATCTCACCACACAAGGCGACTCAAGGCGCATGTTACCTATTAATGCCGTGTGAGATGGAATTTTTTACACAATATATCACGCATTCACATCGGCCAGTAGATCGACTGCCTTTAGGCGCTGCATCCACCTTTCACGGCCTATTATTCCAGGTCACACGGGTATTTTGGTGGACATTTTTATCTACGCCTATACAATTTTGCCAGGAAAGACCCTTTTGTCAATCGTGGGATCTTTAACGTGCACACCCCAATGTAGTGTACACGAAGGGACCTCGGTTTTTCGTCTCATCCGAAAGACTAGCACTTGAACCCACCACCTAGGTTAGGAAAGGGGGGAGAAAATAGCGGCCTGACCCAGGGTCGAACACGCAACCTCTCGATTCCGAGCGCAAGTGCGTTACCACTCGGCCACCCAGTCCGCTCAAGTGTTCAAGAAATATCCAACGTTAAAGTTTTCCGGACGGACGGACGGACGGACGACTCGGGTGAGTACATAGACTCACTTTTGCTTCGCATGTGAGTCAAAAAAGCACCACTCAATAAAAGATAATAAAACAACTTAGTTTTGTGAATGTTTTATCATTTTAGCCTTACAATAATTATAGAGGGATGGTAACATGAGCAAAGAAAAAAAATAATTAGGTGATGCTACAGCTTTCTGTTTTCATTTATAAATAATTTTATGCCAGAGATGATGAACATTTTGCAGACCGTTTTGCTGCAAAACCTGTTTCCTTAACTTTTGATCCAATCAACTGCTCACCTTTGTGCAATCTGCAACCAGGAACTCAGCATCAAAAACTTTGTCATCATAGCCACCCCGACCTCCTCTACCCCTGCTTTTCATGTCTCTGTATCGGGACTCGCACTGTTCCACTGAAGTACCAGCAATGTCTAAAGAGACAAGAAAAAGATAGAAATAGAGACACTGCAGGCATGAGATCAAAAAATCCTACCAACAAAACAACTGAAGGTCCATCTCCAGAAAATCTGAGAAATGTGGCACTTGAAAGAGAGTAAGTCTTGAAATGGAGATACATTTACAGATATGATAAGAAAATCTGAGAAGACAATTTAAAGGCCGAGGTCCAACAGGCCGAAATACCCATGGGTCTGGACGGAGCCTATTTTCAGTGACCGACAGGTCTCAGGTTATCTAGTCTGGTGGATGCAGTGGCCAAGGCATTCCGCTTGATTAAACAAGCCAACAGCAGACTGCATACCTCTCCTTGCTGTGTGCCTTTCTTGTGAACCTCTGTAAATTCCCGTTATGTGTGTGTGTGTGTGTGTGTGTGTTGTTTTTGTGTGTGATATTCACCTTTTTTTCTGACGATTGTTTGGAACCATTATTAGTGGCAATGATTTATTGACACTAGCAATAAATCCGCTTAGTGCAGATTACACGCACACACACCGTCGCATGCGCGCGCGCATTTGTACACTGTGTAATACAACTGAGCACATGGTCAAAGTTATGCAGTGCCATACACTGACGCAACCGGTCAACCTGACTTCGTGTTGTAGACTGAAGAGTAGAAATACCCTCTCTTTTGGTGCAGAACCAGAGTGGAAACTCGCACCAACAATCCCAACAATCGGATGTCAAGAACTTGAGGAACCACCTACAGAGTTCAATGTGTCACTGCTTTCTAATGTTTCATCCAATATACTGGCGCCACTATGTAGCTCTGTGTCTTGGTTTTACAGTTCCCAAGGTATCAAGGTCGGTACCGTTTTCAAGACGAGTAGGTCAGTCTAGCCGGCTTTTGGAACAGTGGAACCCTGGTTACACAAACTGACTGCATTCTCTAGAGAAAATATATTGACCATTGTCTTTGCCATAATAAATCAAATGTAAAGTCTGTGAATCTAACAAGTTGAAACTGACTTGTTAGACACCCTTATTTTGAAAAAAGGATATAGTTTGCGGGTTGTTAATTACAAATGTGACCGTTAGCTTCAGGTTGACCAGTAAATCCAGATACATAACGGCACTGTGAGCGTGCATTTCCCTCCCCCAGCCCACATGTTTGGTTTTGTCTGAGACTAACTAGGTCACCAAAATTTGCAGGAAGAGGAGAAATTTGGTGGGAAAACTTTCATTTAGTCAGTCAAGGCATGGTCTTGCGTCGTGGACGGATGAGAATAGCTTTGTGACTAATATTTTTAATTAGATAGCAGAGCATCACTATTGCTGGATGTTGATGAATATGATATCTGTGACAGACAGGGATTACGACATTTGCCGCATAGTCGCCTGAAGAGTGGTGTTTTAGTGTGTGAAAAAGTGAAGAAAGTGTCTTTCATGATTCATGAGTGCCTGGTTCCAACGTGTGTGACTGTGATACGCGGTGTTCTACCGGAAACATCAAGCAACGCGTACAATATTATTTTCTCTGAAAAAGTCTGCCATAAATTCAAGACATTGGTACCTAACTCACGATCGTATTCATCCACTCAATAACTTCAGTTAGAGACATACATTTTTTGCTTCAGCTTACTTTTTCAGCCCAAGAAGAACACATTTTTTTCGGATGGATATGTTTCACTTTAAAAGAAAAGAAAAGCACTAACATTCGAAAAGTGCAGACTATCTTTGAAATAATTTATTAATTACAGAACGATCATTGAAAGTGCTCAGACAGATTAGCCAGTGGTGTCATGTAGCATCCATGGCGGCTGCAATAGCGCAGAGTGACCGGAACTTTGGGGTCAGGCAACATCTGGTAAACGTGTTGCGGGTGTGTGTTGCCGAAAAGGAATGAGCGGTGCGTGGACATTATCTTTCTCGTGTCTTTAGCTCCGCCCAGTCCACCACGACTGACAGCCGTTTGATTTTGAATTCAAATTTGGTGAGTGAATTTTTTTCTGAAAGTACGTTATCCAGGGCTTATTAGAAACACTTTTTGGGGTGCATGTATGGTGTACACCTTGAAATGTTTGCCTGACAAAAATGGTGCTTTTGAGATTGGCATAGACAGAGTATTTTTGAAAATAATATTTCAAGTGAGAGCTCGTTTCCTGAAAAGGGTTGGACATTAGACTGAAGTGCCAAGCGCCGCTCTGCTTTTATACCCGACCCTCGGCCTTTAAACAGCAAAAGTATGAAAACAAAGATCTGATAAGCAAGCGCTCTAAATACATATGACATGTGTAATAGAGTAAGTGAGAGTTATTCGGAACCAGTCTCCTGGCACCTGAGAGAATAACAAGCGACTTTCATCCCGAACACAATTTTGTTTCAGATTAAAAAATTTTGTTTAAAGATTCTTAAGGAAACAGAGGGTTTTAAAACAGAGAACTGCTTTCCAATGAATGTTAAGTTTACAGTTTCAAATACAGTTCTGTTTTAGATACCAAACAGTGCACACATGAACTGCAAAAACAAGTTAGAATATCCTAGAAGTGAATCGCTTACCAACACAGACCAATTTGTCGATATTTCCCTTCTTCCATTTGAGAAGGTCGCCTCCCTTTCCTGAACAAAGATCCAGGACAGTCAGTGGTCTGTTTCTGTCTTCTTGTCTCAGCTGCTGCAGTGTCTCTCCTGCAAAAAGAAGACAACATTTTTAACTATTCATGAATTTTTTTTTCTGTCACATTATGATAAAAGCATTAGTTTCTACATCTCATGCATGCTGTGACCGAGTATTCTTTTAGGTTTACATCGCTCGTCTCTGTAGCTTCTCTGTTGCAAATTTTGCTTGCCGTACTGCAATAAAAGGGTGTGAAAAGGGCACATGCACTCCTCTTTTCTCCTGCCACAGCAAGAACAGCAGATAACAAATATAATCTTGTTAATTTCAGAACAGATTTACACACTAGCTTCTTTCTCTCTTGCAAACAGAAAACAAAACAAACGATTTCATTTCATCCAACATTTACCAACAAGCTAAATCCATCACCCCCATTGACAGTCTTGTTTTTTTCTTATTTAAGTTACTGAAACTGGATCATCTTATGCTTCCTAAAAACTGACCAATCAGGACACTTTTCGTCCAGTTGTTGAAGTTGCGCAGGAAGAAGATGCGACTCTGTTTACGAATCTCCAGTCCGGTCTCTTGCAGCTGATTGTAGTGATTGGCTACAGTCTGGGTCAGGTCTCCCTGCTGCATGTACACACACTCGTCAACACCATTGTATGTTATGGAAAACAAGATTACAGTGGAACCCCTTTTTAAGACCTCAAAAAATCAGAAAAAATCAGGTCTTAAAAGGGAAGAATTTACAGACGTTGTGAACGCTGACAACCTAGTGTCTTTAAAGTGGGAGGTCTTACAAGGGGTGTTTCACTGTACATACATATAATTTATTCCATAAAAAAACCCTGTAAAGAATACATGCTATGGCAATGTTTCATTAATTAACTCATTGGAGTCGCGCCCAAATTGGTTGTTTTGTTCCCTCAAATCGCACTGTTTTGGGCATTTTGTAAAACATCACAGACACACAACCACACAACATAAAACAAAATGGATCAGAAAGAATTATATGTGATCTTTATGATGTAACCGAGTGCCGAAACACTACGATCACCTCGGGAAGCGAAGTGCAATCAAACAGGTTTGAAAATATTAGGGCTAATTTCTTAGCCCTATAAAAACTGTTATGCAAACCCGAAGGTTTCCATGAACATACAGACAATCAGAAACTACCAGACCCCATCACAAACAGATTTCCACAAACCACGGGTGTTGACTTAAAGGCCAACAACTCGGGTGCAGAGTCTGCTGTGAAAGGAGCGGTAGCCTCCCCTGTCACAATCGCCCCCGTTTGAAATGAACTTCGTCCCGAAGTTCCGAACCGGGGGACCACTGTCCATCCCAAGTTCGCAGAATGGGAACAGCACGAACATGTTCAGTGGTCATATTATGCCATTACCTGAACATATCATGCCGAGTCCCATCCCTGCTCGCAAGCGCCAGATGTAACCGAGTGCCGAAACACTACGATCACCTCGGGAAGCGAAGTGCAATCAAACAGGTTTGAAAATATTAGGGCTAATTTCTTAGCCCTATAAAAACTGTTATGCAAACCCGAAGGTTTCCATGAACATACAGACAATCGGAAACTACCAGACCCCATCACAAACAGATTTCCACAAACCACGGGTGTTGACTTAAAGGCCAACAACTCGGGTGCAGAGTCTGCTGTGAAAAGGAGCGGTAGCCTCCCCTGTCACAATGAAAACACTGTTGATCCAACTTTTTGACACTTAATCCAATATGGTATCCAAAAGGGGTTAAAACAAAAGTTTTGAGCGACGCCAAGTACCCGTTTTTGAGACAATTATATCAAATTACCTCTTGAGAAGACATGTTTGCCTTTGTAAACTGCTGAGACAATCCTTCAAATGGACTGAAAACATAAAAATTTATTAGGCAAGATTCTTCCTGTACATCAATCAGCTGATCACAAGTACTGCATAAACTGAAATAATGTAGTCAAAATAAATTAATACTACAGCGTGTGGAGTCTAGATGATACTCTTTCTTTTCTTAAGAATTAAAGCCAAGTACTGAATATAAACACGATGTAAACAGAATGTCCAACAGAGAAAGAAGTACGAAGCATAAGCATCTTTCATCATAAATTTTACTTTGTCTTCCTCAAATCAGCGGTTCATTTCTTCTTCTTCTTCTTATAGTGATAGGTAGCCAACATCAGCATGGTGATGAATCTGCTAATATAAGATGTAATTTGAGCATAACAATGCAAAAGTATCAGATCAATAATATAACAATCTGGGTAATGGAGTATTGATAGAAATTACCAAACGCCTTTCGAAATTAAGTCACAAAACACGCAGATTATGTTTCGCGCAGGTTCAGTTCTAGCAGCAGACGACCAATCCAACGCGGGCGGAAGTCACATGACCGGTAAGCTTATACTTGTTTGTGGTTGTTGAAAATAAAAAATAAAAAATCAAATCTTATCCAATATTAAGAACAGCTTCGCTATCAGAAACTTAGAGTTATAAAAATCTAGCTCATGCAAGACAATGGCTATTCTATAACAAATGTCTATCCGTGATACGTATGACCTTGGAAGGTCATTTAGCGACTATCAACAATAAACAGAAGATGGCGACTTACTTCTACGCACGGGTACCTTACAGTGTTTCTGTTACCTCATCAGCCTGCTTGTGATAATAGCTGTGACTAATTTTGCATTGTGCCTTCCAATTTAGTTTCAAAAGTGTTTCGGTATGTTTCCTTCACCAATGATTATGTCGTGCCGCTTGCTGAATGGAGGATTTTCGGTAGCTTGTCGGTTTGGTCAACTGCGGCATGCAGACGACGTGACGAAATTTGCATCAGGTATTACCAATGACATTTATTTAGAAGCTTCCCCTCCTATCATTAACACTAGCGTGATAGTTTCGTCGAGTCTAGATATGGATTTTATGTCTAATATTAAATGTATTATTTCTAATATAATAATATTATACAGTCATGTTTTATCTTTTGGTGAGATAATTTCTCCGTGTGTTAGGTTGTGGAAGAGTTGCTCCCCTTTAACCTTAACCGTGCTTCCTGGGTCGTCGACGACCCAGAGCCTCACAAAAGTGTCTGTATCGCTAAAACTGTTGGGAGTTTTTGATTGAGACTTCATGTGATCCTCAAACACCATAGAACCTTCCTATTGACCAATTTTTTTAAAGAATTATCCTTGTGAACAAACGAATAAAGACCCAAGCAAATAAAGCAAATAAGATTCTAGGACTTGTGAGAAGGTCGTACGAGTACCTTGACCAAGAATCAATGAGAATGTTGTTCATAGCTCTGGTGAGGCCTCATTCGCAAACTGTGCCTGGAGTCCACGCTTGGAAAAGGACAAAAAGCTTATTGAGGGTGTGCTACGTAGAGCAACAAAGTGTGTGCCGGGTTTGAAGGACCTAGAGTATGAGGAGCGTCTCAAAGTCATGAAGATACCTAGTATGTGTTACAGAAGAGTGAGAGGTGATATGATAGAAGTGTACAAGTTCATGCACGGTGTGTATAACTGCAAGAATCCTCTCGAACTCAATCAGCAGTCTGGTACTAGAGGACACTGTTACAAGATAAAGAAAAACGCATGTAAAACCAGCTTGAGACAGCACTTCTTCACAAACAGAGTTGTAGACACTTGGAATGCCCTGGACAAGTCAACTGTGGAGGCGCTGTCATTAAACAGTTTCAAGATCAGAATTGACAGTGTGTTTAAGGACTACATGTACTGTGCTAAGGTTAGCCACCCAGTGTTTGCCACGAAAGCCACGCATGCCACTCCCAGCCAAATATATATATACGCCACCGAAAGAAAAGTCTAGACAATAAGGCACGATCAAAAGATCGTTACACTAGGCCATCTCAAAGTTAGGACTGTCAATAGTACTGGTCAAAAGATCAGATAGGCCTCGCGGCCTTAGACATCTGCAAATTTATCTTATCTCTTATCTTATCTAATAAACAATTATGTCATTTGAACTACACAGTGCGGATGTTGTGGGTTGTAGCGACCCAGATGGAATTAATGAAGTCGTTTTACGGTGTTTATCCCTATTCGGATGGCGTGGGTCGTGTACGACCCATAATTCGCAAAGAGGTGGTAAAGAGTTTATCCCTATTCGGATGGCGTGGGTCGTGTAAGACCCATACTTTTTACGTTGAATCCTTCTTTAAAAAGTGTGGGTCGCATCATCCGGACTGTGTAGTCTAGAGTGTGATCGGGTGAAGGTTGAAACAAAAAGGCAAGCATTGAGGCCGATACATTTTGTCAAGAAATCATCAGTGTCTCAGTGAAAATGAGCGCTGATTTGCATAGTGTGCAGTGTCCGATCAATAGAACAACTTTTTCTTCCGTAAAAAATACACATCTGAGCTCAGGATCACTGCTGCCACCACCACTGGATCAGCAGTCACCTCGTAATACTTTAAGAGAACTTTCTGGTTTCCGAGCAGCTCTCGCAAGATATCCGCAAGACATGCTTTTTGTTATCCTTCAAAAGTCACGAGAACTACGATCATCAGCCTTCGCAGCTCTCACGAGAAATCCTCACAACATGCTTTTGCTATGCTTTGAAGTTTGCGAGAGCTTGGAATACCGATAGGGTCTCTCTGTAACCATCACAGACAGTGACTTTGCAGTTGGCTGGCAGCTATCAGGGATGGCCAAATCTTACAAATTTAACTTGCCAGCCAAAAACGGCCGAACACATAAAAGCCTACGAGTGCAAAAAAAAAAAAATATATATATATTTATATGTGGGCGTCTCTGATACTGAGCACAGACCAAAAATTTATTAGGTGTACAACTTTGGGGATGTGTTTGGACACATTGCTGCAAATATGACAGAACCAAATGTTATTCATTTGCCTTCTGAGGCATTTTACTAATAAACTGAACGCTCAATATTACAAAAATCTGTTCTTGTGAATTTATAATATATTTTTGTAATCCGATGAGCGAGTCAAAATGGCGACGAAATGTGTGACATCGGTCAACACGCAACTTTGAAGTGCTCGTTTTTTAAAATTACACAGTTTTCAAATGCGATACAGGTGTTGAAAATACCACAAAGGATGAAAGTTAAATGATGCTAAGCAAAGTTGATAAATGACAAGGCATTTCGCCTAAACAGGCACGGTAAAAAGTCGGTCGCGTACATCCATTTTTCAAGAAAATATGAGAGTAGAATCATCTAAGGCCAGCAAAGCACATACACTAACATATTCAATAACAAATGGTCTCAAGAACTCACATTTTCACTGGCTTCTTTGTGCTGTGAATAGCAAGTCGAATCACACTATGGATGTCTCTTATGAAATCATTATGTTCCCATACCCCAAAGATTCAAGAGACATTTGACTTTGGAAAAAAACACTCCTGAGAACACACCACAAGCATGTTACTCTCCAAACAGTGAATTTTGAATGACAAAATCGATTTAAAATTCAGTAAAATCAATAAAAAAAATATATAATCGAAATGCTGCAAGGCTTGTTTGAATTTTGTTCAAAACTCAAAATAGATGTACACACCAAATGGCTACTGGTTTTGACAAGCAAATTCAATGCAATTTATTCTTCAAAATGACGAAATGGAACGCTGAACGTCATTACAATACGTAATTTCGTCGTGACGTCATCCGTACATATTTCTGTTCGGCCCGTACACTGTTATTCAGCCGGTACACTCAGGTATTTGGCCTGTGAACCTGTACCAGGCTTGATCCTGTTGGAGTAGGCTATAAATATCAGTCTGCTTAACCTCAACGTCTGATGACCACAATCGGTGCAGAAATGAGATATAACGGGTTTTAACTGACAAAAGTTTGTTTTTCTTCTTAACCTTTGCCGGATGCCGCTTTTGACTACACACGCCCGACGATGCAGGTTTGTCTGAACCCATACATTTGAAAGAGGGTTTTTACCGTTTATTTCTCTAACGACGGGGTGGGTTCAGGGAAACCCACAGCGCTACTTCAGTGGGTGCATCGAGTTTCTCCCTTCACCGACTTCTTGCAGGGGAGAGAAAGGGGGAGGGAGAGACTGAGAGAGACTGAGAGAGACTGAGAGACTAAGAAAGAGAGAGAGAGAGAGAGACTAAGAAAGAGAGAGAGAGAGAGACTAAGAAAGAGAGAGAGAGAGAGAGACTAAGAAAGAGAGAGAGAGACTAAGAAGAGAGAGAGAGACTAAGAAAGAGAGAGAGAGAGAGACTAAGAAAGAGAGAGAGAGAGACTAAGAAAGAGAGAGAGAGAGACTAAGAAAGAGAGAGAGAGAGACTAAGAAAGAGAGAGAGAGACTAAGAAAGAGAGAGAGAAAGAGACTAAGAAAGAGAGAGAGAGAGACTAAGAAAGAGAGAGAGAGAGACTAAGAAAGAGAGAGAGACTAAGAAAGAGAGAGAGAGAGACTAAGAAAGAGAGAGAGAGACTAAGAAAGAGAGAGAGAGAGACTAAGAAAGAGAGAGAGACTAGAAAGAGAGAGAGAGACTAAGAAAGAGAGAGAGACTAAGAAAGAGAGAGAGAGAGACTAAGAAAGAGAGAGAGAGACTAAGAAAGAGAGAGAGAGACTAAGAAAGAGAGACAGAGAGAGAGACTAAGAGAGAGACAGAGAGAGAGACTAAGAGAGAGAGACTAAGAGAGAGAGACAGAGAGAGAGACAGAGAGAGAGATCGAGAGAGACACAGAGAGTGAGAGACAGAGAGAGAGAGACAGAGAGAGAGAGAGAGAGACAGAGAGAGAGAGAGACAGACAGTCAGATAGACAGACAGTCAGATAGACGGATAGACAGATAGACGGATAGACAGACAGACAGACAGACAGAGCAACTGACAACAGACATACAGACAGAGAGATACGGACAGACAGACAGAGAGACAGACAGACAGAGAGACAGACAGTCTCTTGGAGACAAACAGGCAGACAGACACTGTTCCGCCGCTTTGGTAATTATGGGTGTAGCAGAACCCGCGCCGTCGGCAGAGGGATAGTTACAATCACTACTACTCTTTAAAAGTATGGGTTTGCGTGAACCCAGGAAGCACGGCAAAGGTTAAAAGGTGTATATCTAAATTCAGTCAGGGTTTGTGGTCCTATCAAACAAACATCGTCAAAATCAAAGAAAAATATCAAACCTTAACTGTTTTTAACGGACAAAAGTTTACTTTTCTTCATCAAAAGTTTGAATTGAAATTTAGTTAGGGACAACAGATCTACCTACAAAATTTCACTTAGATCGGTGAAAAAATGGGGTTTAACGGTTTTTCAAACTGCCAAAACTTTGGTTTTTGTCTTGAAAAGTATGTTATGATATTCAGTTAGAAACAACAGACCTACTAACCAAATTTCACAAAAATCGGCTTAAAAATGAGATTTAACGGACTTTTAACTGCCAAAAATATTGCTTTTTTCTCTTGAAAAGTATGTGTTTCAGTTTAATTAAGAACAACGGACTACTATGCCAATTTTTGTGACAATCCAACTTTAAATTACAAAATGTCACACTCTCCGTGCCAAGATTGAAGACGCCCACATATATAAGTGGGAGTTGCAACCCCTAAATACAGTATAAGAAGAAGATATGTCTTCAAGTGTCTTTTTTTCTTTTTCAGGCTTCCTGCAAGTGCAGCAGAGAAATTATTACAGAAGCTGGCACCCACAGCGACCAGAAAGCACAGCCCTCAACTTTCTACACCTAAATCACTTTTCTTCAAAGGCAGTTTTAAAAAAGGTCAACCCTTTCAGTGAGATTGCTGGCTGTGGACACTTTTTGCAAGTGAGAGACTATTCAACAAACCCTGACCCTAAAAGTAGCAACAAATCAGGGGGAGCCACCTCCGGAAGTGAAAACACGCAGCCACCAGCAGCACAGGCAGAGGAGAAAAACCTGAGCATCTTTCAACGTTTCAAGCTAGCTTACAAGAAGCACGGGAAGGTTCTTGTGGGTGTGCATGTGGCCACCTCCATCGTGTGGTATGGCTCATTCTACACTGCCGCAAGATGGTGAGTAAGAAAGCACAGAGGGCTAACCTAACCCTAACCTGAAAAAAATATGTAAACTTCTTCTTTTTCAGCGTTTGATGATGGTTGTGTCTAAATTCGTTGGCGTCTAAATTCGTTGGCCTGTGATGTTGACAATGTGGGCTGTAATATGTAAACAAAATTAATATAAATGAACAACAGTGAGATAGCCTTCTGCACCATATGATTTTTTCCTTGAGGTGGACTGACATTTTTGTATGCATAAAGCACAATTGCTTTCAATGTTTTATTCCCTGCAATATTTTTCTTGTATCCCCCAGCCCTGTTTAAGCTAATGTTTAAAAGAAAATTCTCCACATTAAAAAAAGAATTGTTAACAGTTGTTTTGTTTTTGGATTATCCATTTATTTCAATATTTCAATGCGCATCTTTTCAGTGGGTTAGACCTTGTGCCATACATGGAGCAGTGGGGTATGAGCGAAACTATCATCAAACCGTTCCGGGCTGGAGGACTTGGGGACTTTGCCCTCGCCTACCTGATGTACAAACTGGCCACACCTGCTCGCTACACCGTCACTCTAGGGGGCACCAACCTCTTCATCCGCTATCTACGCAGCAAAGGCAAGATGGCGCCTAAGTCACAGGAAGATTCGTTGCGAAAGTTCTACAAAGAAGGCTCCGACCTGCGCAAAGAACGGCTACAAAGACTGAAAATTGCCAGGAAGAAGAAGAAAGAGGAGAAAGAAAGAAAGAAAGGAAAGCATGTTTAATTTGTGTGTGTGCTCGTGTGTGTGTAGAGGAGTTATGTTTGTTTTATGTAAACTGAAAATGGGGGCTCCATTGTATCGGTGAAAACATCCACAGAGGAATGTTTCACTGTGATTATGAAATCAGAAATGATTGTGCCTATTTTGCAAGTGTGCTGTATAATTTTGAGTCCCTTGCTGGCGGATGTGAAAAATAAAAAATTCTGTTTGCGATGATTTGTTTGAGTAATTGTGTTTTTATAAGTAGCTTTGACAGATTTTGTGTGAGGTAGGACAATAGAGCGTCAGGGTTGTGAGAAACAGGGAGAGTGTAGACATCTATGAATGCATGTGTTTATGTTATCCCTGTGTGTTTATCTGTCAGTGTCATTGTATGTCATTGTGTGTGTGTGTGTGCATGTGTGTGTGTGTATGTGTGTGTGTGTGAAGTTTTATTATTGCTTATGAAAAATTTACATGAAAGAATAATTAAGGTTAAAACAGAACCATCTGTGATACATGTAAGAGACTTTATTTCACACAGATTAAATGGAAATAACCTGCTTAATTCAAGAAAATGCACTTCCCTGTGTTATTCGAACTTGTGTGAAAGATGTGTGTCTGGCAGAGATTTGTACTTGAAAAGATACTTCCATGACAGATGCAAGTGATAGATATCTCATGGAGATATATTTTGAAACTACCAGTCAAAGTGAACCAATTTTGTTTTTTGTAAATGTTTTATGTAGATCGTTGTTTTTCTCTCTCATTGTAATGTATTAAAGCTGCTTCCAAATGTACCCCCCGCGGGTTAGGGGGAAGAATTTACCCGATGCTCCCCAGCATGTCGTAAGAGGCGACTAAGGGATTCTGTTTCTCCTTTTACCCTTGTTAAGTGTTTCTTGTATAGAATATAGTCAATGTTTGTAAAGATTTTAGTCAAGCAGTATGTAAGAAATGTTAAGTCCTTTGTACTGGAAACTTGCATTCTCCCAGTAAGGTAATATATTGTACTACGTTGCAAGCCCCTGGAGCAATTTTTTGATTAGTGCTTTTGTGAACAAGAAACAATTGACAAGTGGCTCTATCCCATCTTCCCCCCCTTTCCCAGTCGCGATATAACCTTCGTGGTTGAAAACGACGTTAAACACCAAATAAAGAAAGAAAGAAAGCTTCCAAATGTGCCAGTAACTAGTCGTTTGATATCAAGAAAATATATACGTCACAGTGGAAAGTGGAATCCAGAGGAATCTGAGGTTCCCCAAGGGGAAAGTAGAATTCCAGTTTCCCCTCGAGGAAACTGGAATTCTACTTTCCTCTGGATTATTGCCAGATGAAACTGGAATTCCAGTTTCCTCTAGGGGAAACTGCATGGAATTCAATCTCTAGGGGAAAGTAGAATTCTACTTTTGCCCTAGTGGAAACTGGAATCAGACTTGAAAATTGCTTCATTTTGTGCCAGATTTGACTGAACTTTAGAACGTAGTCCTGCTGACCGACTAAGTTTTTTTTCAGCATTTTACCCAAAACATATGTTTTTTCCTTGTGTATGTAGTGGAATCGACAATGCTGAATTGTAGAGTGTTGTGGACAGATGTCGTAACTATTTTTTGTTTGTGATGGAAGAGTTAACCAAGCCAATTTAACGTTCATTCATAATTTATTGCACACACACTCACATCTTTAATTACACGATATGGTCTATTATTACCAATTCAGTGCCCCATATGGCTTTTTGACCAATCAGGACGGATTCTAGGTGACCCTTTAAATGTTATAACGTTCAGGCAGGGACCCTGTTTGTTTGGAAAAAAGCCGTATAGAGTCTGCGGGGAAAAAAACAGAGTCCGTCGGGTTAACCTAGACGAACCGTTTTTTAAAATTTTTTTAGGCCTTATCAAAATCCCTTTATCCAGAAAACATTGAAGGTAGGCTCAGGTGCATTGGATGACAATACATGAAACAGTACTTACCTCCCATTATCGCTCTGGAGAATTCTCGGAGGTCCAAAACTGCAGAACTGGTCGAAGAGATGACTTGCAACCTCAGCAGCCCTCTTAGACTTCAAGGCGTATGCCCAGCTGTACTTGGAGAAGCAATCTCGGGCGTGCAGAATGCACTTGTACTCATTGTCTGGTCGGCTTCTAAAGTCAATTGGGTCGATCTGAACTCGAAGAAGGAACGACAGGTTGATCATCGCCTTGCCTGATGGTAGACTCTTCACTGCTTGCCTTTGGCAGCAACTAGTGCAGGTCTTGAGGAAAATGTCAATTACATCCCATTTGATTTCCGCGTAGTTGCTTTTGACTTCTGCCCAGGTCTTGTCTCAGCCAGAATGGCCAACATTAGTGTGTCATGTGGAGATTGTTTGGAAAATCTCCTCACGTGCGACAACCGGACAACCCGACTTCTTGCAAAATATTATATTCTGCGAGCCGACCATCCCGAGCTTGTACAGCTTTTTGGCCCAATGTTTGAATTTTGGACCCTCTGGACATGCCTCCTTCTCGTCCAAACTGAGCACCCGCAGAACTTTGTTGTATTTGTTTTGGGGCAGGCAAAAAGTCTCTCTATTGTTCATATTCAGTTTTTGTATGTGCGCATCCAATTGCTGGTAGAAGTTTGCTTTTTGTTGCTGGTCACCACTGACACCGTTAATCTCCATACTGTCCTCTGCTTCTCTCTTGGCTGTCAGACTGAGATCTGTGTCGGCAACTTCCCCTTTTCTGTGAACCAGTGCTCACAATTTGTTCTCACCAAGGAGCACTTTATTGCTCCAGTACAGCTTAATGGAGTTGTATTCACGAATTCGTGATCTCAAATCGTGGCAATTAGAATACACCTGGAAAACTGGTAAATAATTTGACATTCACTCAATACCTTTTGTTGTAATAAAACAAGTTCTAAGTCAAGTAAAAATCTGGCACAAAATTAAGCAATTTTCAAGTCTGATTCCAGTTTCCACCAGGGCAAAGTAGAATTCTCCTCTGGATTCCACTTTCCACTGTGACTGTTTAAGTTTGATTCCAGTTTTCAATAGGGCAAAGTAGAATTCTACTTTCCCCTAGAGATTGAATTCCAGTTTCCCCTAGAGGAAACTGGAATTCCAGTTTCATCTGGCAATAATCCAGAGGAAAGTAGAATTCCAGTTTCCTCGAGGGGAAACTGGAATTCTACTTTCCCTTAGGGGAATCTCAGATTCCTCTGGATTCCACTTTCCACTGAGACATATATATAACATGAAATTGAAAGTTGTTTCTGTGTTTTGTGACATCTGTGTTTTTGGGAAAGTGACAGAGAAGACCTTTGAATTGGCTGAATGATTCTGAATTTGTCTCTTGGTATGCCAGCAATGTGTGTGTGTGTGTGTGTGCGCATGTGTGCATGTATTTGGGCTGTTATACAGTACAGTATTTCATGATTCAAAGTGAACTGATGGTTTTGTATGAACATATTCATCAGAAGACTGTTAGTTACATGATTGTTATGAATATATCACTGATTCAGGCGAAAAGTTGAATTCAAACATGACATGATACTGAGTGAAAGTAATAATTCATTGCAAAAGTACTTCTAAACTGTGTTACCCTTGTAGAATTTATCAGATTTTCAATCAATCAATCAATCAATATGAGGCGTATATCACGCGTATTCCGTGGGTACAGTTCTAAGCGCAGGGATTTATTTTTTAATTTTTATTTTATGCAATTTATATCGCGCAGGGATTTATTTATGCCGTGTGAGATGGAATTTTGTTTACACAATACATCACGCATTCACATCGGCCAGCAGATCGCAGCCATTTCGGCGCATATCCTACTTATCACGGCCTATTATTCCAAGTCACACGGGTATTTTGGTGGACATTTTTATCTATGCCTATACAATTTTGCCAGGAAAGACCCTTTTGTCAATCGTGGGATCCTTAACGTGCACACCCCAATGTAGTGTACACAAAGGGACCTCGGTTTTTCGTCTCATCCGAAAGACTAGCACTTGAACCCACCACCTAGGTTAGGAAAGGGGGGAGAAAATTGCTAACGCCCTGACCCAGGGTCGAACTCGCAACCTCTCGCTTCCGAGCGCAAGTGCGTTACCACTCGCAGTTATCCAGTATTTATCGTGTCATTGAAGCAAAAAACTTATAGATTTACTCTCAAAAAATGCAAGATGTCATCTACGTTTTTGGGGGACTGAACTACATTTTTACATGTGTCTATCTGTCTCGTCTATCCATCTGTGCAACAGTGAAAGGGAGAGAGAGAGATATACCAGTATTCATTTAAATCACACACACACACACACACACAGAGTATCACTCAGTAATGGCAACAAAAAGCCAAAACAAAAACACTGTAATGTATTTATTATCAGTAAAAACATCAGTTGCGGTCATACGGAGAAATGCAAAACCAAGCACCACACCCGATGATCCAATTTATGAATGCTATCGAACTTTTAACACTTTTATTAGAATTAATCCACACACAAAAATAACAGGATCTGAGTGAATTTGTATGGAATTAATTGTGAAATACAACAGAGCAACTGATGCTGGGTTTTTTTTTCTCTCCAAAAAGAAACGGAAACATGTACGATCTTAGCTGCGATTGATTATGTCTGAAGTCAATCAGTTTTCCATTGCAGTTAATCTTTTTCAGACAAGCAGGCACATACAGACACACTTACACAACCAAACAAATGCAGTTGCTTTGAACAGTCTTACAAATACATCAACATTTACCATCACTCAAAAATACCTGGATGAATTGTGAGCACATTATCAAGACAGTAACATCACCAACGCTCAGAGGCAGTCATTCCAGATAAGCAGAAAACGTATAGATGTTCACCACACACATGTATAGATGTTCTCTACACATTTGTTTTGATGTTCACAGAAGGGCAACACTGACTTGTAATTTTTTCGTTTCTCCTTGTTATAGGTGCAACTATTATACATGTACAACAGAAGCAAATTGTAACTCTAATTACTGAGCTTGTGCTGTCTATATCTTGCAAAACGCAATTGGACACTAGCTGAGATCATTTTTTGGCAAACATAACACACTTGTTGCAGGGTGCACCAGTGATATTCAATGAAAAAGAGCGAGGTGAAATTGGAGAAAAAAACCTCAGTGACATAACATATGGTTGTAGCAAAACAGGCAAAAACTTAATGAAGATGCAGTTACAGTGATACATTATACCTGCGATGAAAAGATATCCTTAGCAACCGATAAACTTACTTACTTATGCCTTTGACCCCGTCCAGGGCATAGGCCGCCAACAAGAGCTCGCCAGGCACTCCGATCCTGGGCCAATCTCTCCAGTTGTCTCCAGGCGTGTAGCCGATGTGTTTCACCTCTGCCTCCAAGTCACGACGCCAGGTGTTTCTCGGCTGACCTCGTCTCCTCTTGCCCTGCGGGTTCCATGTGAGGGCCTGTCGCGTGATGCTGGTTGTCGTCTTGCGGAGTGTGTGGCCAATCCACCGGAAGCGTCTTTGCAGAATGTCCTGTTCTACGGATAACTGTTTTGTTCGCTGCCAAAGGTCTTTGTTGCTGATGGTGTCAGGCCAGCGAATTCGGAGGATTCTTCTGAGGCAGGTGTTAATGAAGGTCTGGATTCTTCTTGTCATGGCAACTGTAGTTCTCCAGGTTTCGGCTCCATACAGCAAGACTGACTTCACCGTGGTGTTGAAAATCCTGAGCTTGGTGTTGATGCTCAGGTCTGCTGATGCCCATACGTTCTTCATTTGAAGGAAAGCTGCTCTTGCTTTGCCAATCCGGACTCTAACATCAACGTCCGTGCCACCCTGCTTGTCGACAATGCTTCCGAGATAGGTGAAATTGTCTACCTCTTGCAGTGCTTCACCATCCAGCGTGATGGGGGTCGTGTTGGCTGTTGCGTTGGTCCTAAGGACCTTGCTCTTCCCCTTGTGGATGTTGAGGCCAAATCGAGCGGAGTTGTTGGTCACAGTGCTGGTCTTCTCCTGCATTTTTTGTTGGGTATGGGAAAGAAGGGCCACGTCATCTGCAAAGTCCAGGTCATCCAACCGTGTCCAGAGTGTCCACTGGATTCTGTTCCGCTTCTGGGCTGTGGATGCCTTCATCACCCAGTCAATCACAAGTAGGAACAGGAAAGGCGATAGTAGACATCCTTGTCTCACGCCTGTTCTCACTTGGAAGGAGCAACCGATAAAGGTGTCCTTAAATTGCAAGTGGCCTCTCTCAACAAGCATGTTTCAGCCTAGATAAAAGGTTTAGGGTGAACAGATGATGACTCCTGGGAGGTGTTCTCTCATCCTCACACCACAGGTACATGTACTGCTGTACCAAGAACAAAACAGACTACTGAACAATTGCAAATTAAATCAAACAGTAAGGATGCTAATGGATTTAATAGGTAAGATAACAGGTCATAGTGCAGCACACCAAAACAAATTAACAATATTAAATTGATAAATCAATAAATGTAAATGGTTGTCAAAGAAAAACTTCAAAACAAAGCTGCTGATATAAATACTATTCTCAGCATTGCTTCGTAGTCAAGCTGCAGTTTTCGCTGACACGAACATTTTTCACTCTAAATGATATCAACACTGAACAGGAATTATTCAGGCTGTTCAAGTGAAACAAAGTGAACAACACAAACCATACACACTGATCATATTGTTTCCAGAATAACTTTCAGGGGAGGTGGGGTGGGGTGGGGGCAGGGTTATTAAACATCTAGAGTCGCACCCCAAGCCCCCACCCCCTCCCCTCCCTCCTCCCTCATTCGCCTTACTATTAACTACTTGAATTTTTTCTGCATCTGTGAATAAAGCATATCACTTTAATTACATTAACAGCAAAACCAAACACAAAACAAGAAACATCAGAACAAAAGTTTTCAATATAAAAAAAACTACATGTACTACCCACCATTACACAACACAGACCTCATGAAAATGTGTATTTCTACATGCAGAGACATTAGTTTACTACATACACATTGATTCATCTTAAATTCGGTTTGCTACTAAGAACAATTTATAATGAATTTTATCAGTTTTGCATATGTACACAAGTGCAACCTTAACAGGAACATAACTTGTTGTATTAAGAGTGCATTGTGCAAGTAATTTATGACACACAAGGTAAATATATGGAACATATGAACAAATAATCACAATAATTATGTGTAAATGTACATCCTGGAAATGTTTGCAGGTACAATCACTGCACTCTTGCTTAAAGCTAGTATTGTCTCAATAAGTTCTAAGAAGCATGTATTTGTCAAGTTGAACTGAAGTTTCATCCCGAGATATCACCCCTTCCCCTGCAAAGAACAAAATAAAAAGCAAACAAACAAACAACCCACAAACACTGAAAAAAAGCTGTGCAGTGCCTTCATGCAATTTTCATCTACAAACACATTTTTTTAAGATCAACATGGACATGCCAGAATGAATTTGGATACAAGATTTCCCAAGCACAACTGTTTCAAAGTTGGTAAATGAAACGGAACTAAAACTATTGCCATAGTTTATCAAGTTTTATTTTCTTGAAAAAAGTGCCAACACAGGGTGAAATTACCCTTTAACCAGGTTCTTGCATTTAATGCCGCATTTTGTTTCACAACATGGACTTTGTGGTACAGACCTTTGTACCTTTGATGAGAAGACACTTTTGGGACCTGCCAAAAGTGTCCCTACATTCTAGGTGTTCTCTCATAACAGGTACATTTTAACCAGGTTCCCAGATCATGGGCTGACAGAAGTTGTCCTTTATTAGGTGTACTCACATCAGATGGGCATTAAATTATGGGTTACACTGTACACTGAATGTAAGCTGTAAGAACAGTCTTAACACATGTGGTAAGCCCCATGCCGTGGAAAATTGAACATTAAGTAGATGACATCATAATACCCTTGATATCACATTCTAAGTGTAAGTTCTGCTTTCAAGCCACACTCCTTCGGACTTGATTCATTCCAGTCAATGTCACAGGCAACTTAGACTCCTGCAGTGCTCACGTGTACAAGCAAGATTACCACTCATATGTTTGTAAACTTTGAATGTCATTGCCTCTGGGGTTGAAAAATGCAGCCTTTCTCAAAGTGTTCCTGCACACACCCTTTTGTGTATATGACATTTTTATCCTTCAATGACGTACTGTACAAATTCAGATTCAGGATAATTCAGGCTTATGAATTTACAGAAATGTCTTCAGTGGTGTCCTGGTTGTCGAAATAACTCAGAACATGTGTATTTATCTGCGAGACACAAATCTCTTAAATGATCTGAACATAGACCAGGAGGAGCTTATCAATCACAGAAAGAAATTAAAACCTGAGCTGAATACTTGAACAACCTAATGCAAAATACACTGAGCTACTGATATAACGCTGTCACTTGAAATATCACAGATCACAGGTCCATGGCCGAGAGACAATGTACCAAAATGTGTGTTCTGCATACTGCACTTTAGCATTTGCTTGAGTGTCAGAATATTACAAGACCCTCTGGAAGGCATGCTGTTTATTACACTATGTTTCCATCTGATACCTTTTATTAGTTCACAGCTAGTGTGGTTTAAAGCAGATGTGAAACTATTGCTAACATGCCAAATCTCAGCCATGATGACACATAAAAGGAAAATGCACAAGTGAGAGAGTTTGCCCTGTACTTAGGAGAATACATCACTAAATAAGAAGTACATGATGTGTGAGCTCAAGAAGTGCGTGCACATGTATGATCAATATCATCAATATCATCTTCATCATCATTATCATCAAGTCCCCCTTCTCGCAAATCCTGTATGAAAACCAGCCAATGCCAAGAACAATTCAGAAACGGCTACAGTACAGCAATTACAAAATATTGATTTCATGTAAGAAAGAGCATTTTTCCAGCTAAAAACTACCCCTTCTTTCTCCCCCTCTTAATTTTGAAGTTGAAGGTTTAAAGGCACAAAAAGCAATTCTGTGAAGCATTAAAACATGAAAGCATATCTTTTTTAATGTATGCAACAAAATATGAAAGGGACATTCCACACTAGATCAGGCAAATAAATTACTAACCATCCAGTACTTTGTCACCTGTACCCTCTAAAGCTTGACAAAATTGCACGAACATGCAAAGGCACACACTCTCTCCCTCCTTCTGTCGTTCAGTCCCCTAAGCTCCTTCCACGTCAGCCTGAAAGAATTTGTCTCAACGTAACATAGAGTCTGCCTTTTGAACAAACGATTGTAAATTATACATGTGCTCTTTCACACTTGTTCCGTCTGTCTGATCAGAAAATAAAAGTATCACCAGGTGCACATTTTAATCTGAAATCTGCATCAATTTTATTCAAAAGTAATGGCAGTATGATCAGAAAATGTGAAATGAAAGATGATTTCTCAGCTAGAACTGTCCCGACAGTTTAAAGTTTTGTATGTAACACACGTTTTTTTCTCACATCTTCCTGAATATAGTCTGTCCCATGCACAAATCCTAAGCAAAAAATATATCAAGACAGTTAGTAATACAGCTGATCTTAAAAGCAGTAAATATGCAGAAAAGATATTAAACGCAATAGAACGCAAAGCATTTTCTCTCCAAACTTGGGTTTAGTGTCACATCTTTGATGGGTACTGGAGCGCCTTATTAACATCATAGCATGCTTGAAAAACTTCAGAAGAGACCCTTAAATCAAGTCATTATATCGTAAATATCATGGACAACAACAATATGTTAGACCAAATCCATATGCATAAAAAAACACAAATGTCCTTAGTTTTATTGCATCAATTCCATATTTTGGACAACCATTTCCAATCGGCTTACCTTCTCTCAGTAAGGCCAAGGAGGCCGTGATGCTCTTGTTTGGGCTTTTGTTTCTTGAACTTATTGTTGCTCATTTTTTTGTCGTCTAAGTTATACTTATTTTGTTTACTTTAACCATTTAAGAAAATCTGCAGTCAGTTTTATTGAAATGGAAAGAATATTCAACAAAAGAAAAACACACTTAAGCCTAAATATCATACTTCTCAATTTGTCAGTCTGGTAAATATTTTTCATTATCTCTATCATCAGTAACTACCTACATTCCACTTAATACCTCCACAGTCATTATCACACAAACAGTGGAAATGCAAAACAGCAAAGACAGGATAGACAACATAGTGTGCTGCACATGAAACAACGGGACACAATTATGTTCACACTGTATGTATGCAGTAAATGTTTTTAAAGACAACTACATGTACCATTCACATGCAATTTCCAGTACATTTGACACTTCATCCAACATCAGGTTCATACAGCGCTTTTGCACAAACACAATCACACATATGCATAAAGTTGTATATGAACTGAGAGAGAGAGAGAGAGTAACATATATATTAAAATTACTGTGCCAACAGATTTACGGAATCCAACATTATTTACAAAATACATTCTGACCACATCGTTGATTATTTACAGCATTTGTCAAAAGGAGCAAACACCAACTAAACTCATCTTACCTCTTCTGTTTCCTATAACTCAAAACATAAAACCCTCTACAACTTAACATAAAAGTCAACCATGCAGCCAGCTTATATCACACAATATGCCCTGCTTTTTAAGTAAAGATACAGTAATGTGAAATGTAAACAGGAGACGCAACTGCTTCACAGACTTAAAAGATTAAATTGAAAACAAAAATATAGCTAATTAATTATAGCTGCCAGTAGCCCTACTCATTTAAAAAACAAACCCAGCTTTCCATTAAATTAGATTGCTGGTGGTTTATAAGAAGAAGGTGTACCAAATTATTCTATCTTTTCTGTTTGTTTCAAATACCATGGCCTGTAAAACATTTACAAAATTACCTCTATCTATAACTTTGACAAGAGATGGATTTATGCAAAATGAAACAAAAATGTTACCATTTCATTCACAGGACAGACAGGCAGGATTCACGAAGGGTTTAAAAACATTTAAATCAAATTAAAAGGTGTGCATTCTGCAAAACTGTGAAAAAGATTTTTTTTTTTAAAGCCTGCCCTTTGTAATCGATTTATCAAGACAAAATGAAATCTGTAGCGTTGCAGCGAACAAAAACATAGTAGATTACATCATTATGAAAGTGAGCAGAAAAGTTCATTATCAAAAAAGTAACATCGAATCGAGAAAGCTTTCAACTTTTTTTTTAAAGTCACACATCATTTACCCTTCACCTTTTGTCATGCTCTGTCACAGACACTCGTAAGTACACGCCAGGAATCAGACACTATCAGTGCCGTCGCTGCAATTAAGGCCAACAGATCCCCAAAGTAAACTCTCAAAACAGTCAGCATAGCTCACACAGACACAGGCCTCTCAGCCCAAGCCATCGTGCATAAGGCAATTTGTTCGCTCAGCAAGACAAACAGGAAAGACAACACACCCCAGTCTTCACCTCTTCACTTCACGAGTAACGCACACTCAACAATTTACAACAATGCCGTACGACTTCACCAAAACCATCGTAGAACAGAATTCCGCCTGGAAACCAGTGGCCGGCACATCTAAAAGATGGCAGTCTGGGCACACACCATTGTGAATATAGCCTCTTTATTAGGCTTCAACAACTCATCATTCAGTTTCAAAATCACCATCTCTTCCTCTTGCGTTAGTTCTTCTTACCCTAGCATGTGACTGAAGCTCAGTACTTTTAAGATTCAGACACATACGCTCTCAAATCAGCGACACTGCTTGCTGTTGTATTCATCAAAACTCAGCACTCACTTGTTCTTGCTAAAGTGTTGATGACAGTCTTCACTTGCTGAGCTCCTCGGTATCTTGTTTTCAGTGCCGCTTGCATTTTACTCTCAAACCCTGTGTTTTTACTCTGATCTCTTACATTCTGGATTCGAGCAAGACCCTTTCTGTTTCCTTCTGGGGAATACTTCCTTCCCACTTTCAATCTCATCTGCCTCCGTCTAATTTGCATCAAAACCAAAACCCTCTTCTTCATGCTTCCTTGGCGCTGATCATTTTCTGATTCGGTTATTTCTTTCCTCCGTTGCGCATCACACTGTGAGACTAGACAGCATTTCAATGTTAGTTTTTCATAGATTCTTGGATGTTCTGGCACATGCACAACATGAAAAATAGTTCCCACAATTATGGAATGGCTCTTTGCATCTCAACTAAAAACACAGCTTATGAAAAAAGAGACAACACCAGACTTTAAATTGAAAAAATGCCCTCTGTACAGAATAACCTGGTATGTTTTATACTGTACAGTACTAGATCAACAACTGGTGTTCTCGGGGATATCCAGTGGGTGAGGATGCTGTGATGTACCTGAACAGAACGATGATTGGTTTTCTCCTCAGCCCAATGGATGATGGTGTTCAAATTTAACTGACCACTGATTGGTGCTCCTGTTCCTCCAATGGAAATGGTGTTGTGATATGAAATCTGATGTCATATAATGGCTAATCTTCATCAGAAAGTCATGTTTCGCAAATCAAAGAAATGTGTAGGATACCATAATCATCTCATTGTTAGTGTTAATTTTTTTTGGTCAGATCTGAAGAGACTGAAATGTGATTTGTTGCTGCATGTCCAAATAGGCATCCTGTCCGAGACATTCTTGTTTCAAAGATGCAATTATTAAGGAAAATCTTTGCTCTTCACACATGTTAGTCTGAAACAAAACTGTGTCATAAAAAAAGCCTGCGGCATAGACTGAAGCTCTGTAGTTTGATGGCACATTGCATTATTTACCTACACATAATGTACTCATCACGTTAATAAATAACAACAAATGACTGCCCTTCTTGAATCAACGTCAGAAAGATGAGACCCCCTTGCAGGAGAAGCTGTTTGGCGACCTGGCCGCCCTGAAGAAGACAGCAGCATTCGTATGCGCCACAGGAGTGGACGTCTCAAGAAGCGAACAAGAAGAAGAAGAGTCAAAAAGATCTTTCTTTCTTTCTTTATTTGGTGTTTAACGTCGTTTTCAACCACGAAGGTTATATCGCGACGGGGAAAGGGGGGAGATGGGATAGAGCCACTTGTCAATTGTTTCTTGTTCACAAAAGCACTAATCAAAAATTTGCTCCAGGGGCTTGCAACGTAGTCAAAAAGATCAGTTCATGAAGTTTGGAGTGTTCACTTCTTGGCCTTAGGTCAAGGTGTGTAGTCAAAGTGTAGTAAAAATGTATCTAAAACAATTGAACAGCTGTTCAACTGCGAAGGTATCTGATCCACAACAGTGCACAGCTAAAGCTCTTGTTTATCCACCAGACCAACAAGTTGCACTAACCACAGGAGGAATGCCACAGGTTGTGAACGGATGACAACGACGGAATACACACACATTCTCTGAGTAATCACATCTACCTAAGTCAGGGAAGAAAGTTCAGCAGAAGATCCCTGTACAACGACAGAGAACAGATCCACAAGTGTGTGTGATAGGTCAACTCTATCTGGAGCAAATGGCAGAGCACTTCATATGTGACCCTCCACCACGGAATGAGTCGCATGTCACCTTTGCATGATTTTCATATTTCTACATTTTTCTAAAGAGTTTTTTTATGCTCTATCCAGTGGTGAAAACCGTTTTTAGAAAAGAGCCTATTAGAGTTATAAGCCTGTGACTAAGGTGACCCTCACACTGTTACCAGACACTCCCCGGACTTATATTAAGCCTAGCGCAGAACCGCGCGAGGTGACATGCGACTCATTTCGTGGTGGAGGGTCACATATTAGGTTGATAATTACTGGAGCACAAAAACACAGTCGTGGATACATCAGAACACAATTTGCACAAGAATATCCAGCTGAATATCTGCTGTAGATGACTGACTGAGCAGAACACGAAGTTGCATGAAGTAAATGGAGAATGGAGTTGCCCTTACAGAGTCTTGGTGTTGGTCTATAGAAGATGGAGGGAAGGAGGTGGGGGTTCAGAAGGGGGCGGGGGGTGTATTTAGGGTCCAGGACAACATCAAGATGGCGACGGAGAGGGAGCGGGAGGCTTGTACAAGGTGACTGAGGCGATGTGCTGGTTCTGCATCACCTGTAAACAACAAACAAACAAAAAGTGCAAGTACAAATGTGACAAAGTGGTATCTAAAGATCTAAAAAAAGAAAACCACAACAACAAAATGAAAAAGTAAGTGAAGAAAAAGTGGTTGAAGAACCAAGGCAAACGCAACATCGTCACTGTCCCAGGAACACCGGCTAGTCCAAACCCTCTTCAGAAAATTCCTCAAAGACAAAAGGTATAACCTCAATCCCAAAAGAAACGTAACTCAAATAAACAAATAAAATAAAATAAAAACACACAAAGATTTACCTGTTTTTAGGCTGACTAAAAACACACAAAAGATAGCTTACCTCAAAAATTATATCCTGAACGCCGTAGCAGAAAGTGGAGCCAAAGGGGTTGCTGGTGTTGGTAGATGAGGCGCGGTTCAAGATGACCGGTCGCTGCTCCGGTCGTAGCAACAAGGGCTGGACGTCCATCCACTGTTTCACACAACACACGCAGTGTTACTCTACCTTCACTTATTTACCTTCTTTTGAGTCACAGAGTTGTTTTCTGCATGTATTAACGTGCTTGGGAGTGGCAGAATTGTTTTACTCATTTACTCATGTACTTGGGGTATATTTATTTTATAGATTTCTTTTTTCAGGTCACATAAACATGTCCATATTTGGAGATTCCGGCTTAGCAGAGGCCCCTCCTTTTACTTGAAGGCTTTTATTCCTTCGAACTTAAAATGTCTGGAAAACAAAAGCAAAGCAAACACACGCTTTAGGGACCACAAGGTACCATTTATTATAGTCATATTTAACTCTTGGTGCCTAGATTTGTGAATCCGTTCATATGCTGTTTACAACACTGCACAATCACACACGATTCCTAAACGACAAAGTCAACAGGATGCGATTTAAAATCCTACAAATCCCATTTTCAATGTGTGTTTGCAAAAAGAAACAAACTGCCAGACAGACAGAGTTACCTTGGAATATGCATGAATGACTAGCTGATCATCCTCGTCTCCTTGACTGAGTCTGGTCTTGCTGCCTTTGTCCAGGATCACTGGCAACTTGAACTCACAGCGACAATAACTGAAATGAATCCATGACAAAATGAATAATGTAACTCATCAGCCAATGAATACACTATTTCTACATTTTTCTCTTCTCCCTTTAACTTCTAAGTTTAAGTAAATCACTTTGAGACTGGCTGTAATAAAACAGGAATGCAAGCATCACGTTCTTCAAATGTTTTTCAAGCTTAGCCAGCTACTACAAATCAAATGGTATTGGTTTTTTCCCTTGCTGTACTATTGATGCGTTTACGATACACGACAGATGTATCCTGGTTTTGCGTCAGTTACAAGCACACACAATCATCTAAAATAAACAAACATTCCTCCCTCCAATTCTCTACTATGCTCTCATGCTCGCTCACACCATCTCTGTCTCTCTACACACACACAAACACAGAGGCCAAATGGTCTCAGAGGATGTTAAACTTAAATAGTCAGTCAGACACCAGGCATGCTACAGGCCAAAAATGGTTTTACCTGAAAGAAACGCGTAGTGGCGAAGCCACAAGCCTGAGCCTGCGAAGCAGGCGAGCCAACTAGGGGGGTCCGGGGGCATGCCCCTCCGGAACATTTTTCAAAAAACGGTTAAAATCTGTGCAATCTGGTGCATTCTGAGCATCATTTTCAGGGCTGTAATAGTGTTGTGATCTTGTTAAAAATCCCATTTTAGCCTCCCCCCACCACCATTCAACACACCTCCAAACTGGCGAAAACAACACTACTGTAGACTAGTATGTATTCACCAGTGCACTGTACTACAGTAGTGGTGTTTTCACCAGTTTGGAGGTACACATGAAAAGGGTTTACAAGTCCCAAAAGCATTGAAAAAGGTTACTGCAACAAAAAAGATGCAAGGAAGAGTAGTCACTCACAAGTCAAAAAAGGCACAGTTCTTTTTGCCGCTTTGGCCGGATTCGTTCTTTTTCATGTCAGCCTTCTTTTTTTCCGGCGGGAAGATGTTTTCAAGCCAAGCCCAACTCCATTTGTTCTTCACGCCGGAATCAAATGGTCCCGGCGAATTTCTCTGTACAATATCTGGGCGAAACATTTCGCCAAAAACGACGGCCTACATCCGCAGAACTAGATTGGGAACGTTCTAGATTCAGAACGGCAAGACCAATGACGGGCAACGCGCGTGCGCTGGCTTCATTGAGACCGGTGCCCGGTCGCGTTGCGCGATATTCACACGGATCGTTTTTGCAGAAATTTTTCAACTTCACCGGAATAAATTTGACTGACCGGATTTTGAAAACGACTTTACCGGATTTCCGGCAATTACCGGAAAAGTAGCATGCCTGGACACATCCATGCACACAGACTGTGTCTCTTTTTCTCTTCTTCCTCAGCGTTCAACCGCTTTCTCTTTCTCTGACTTACATGTTGAAGTTGTAGTGACCAGGATAGTTGGTGTGTAAAACAAACTTCTTCACTAAGTGGGTGTTGGCATCAAACAGGACGTCCTGCAAACAAAACAGAAATAATTAAACATAACTTTTACACCTTACCTCACAACAATATGTTAGGCAAACACAGGTTTTCCACCAGACAATACAATGCTGTTATCTCCCCTTAAATACTACATATCATGTATGTTTTTGTGTAGCACTTAGAACAATTTTAGGATTTGCGCCATATAAGTATCCTCATTATTATTATCCTTATTATTAACTTTCGCGACGGGACGCTGATAAATCAGTAACCGCGCTGACACGCCCATGGACGGGACGCGCATTTTTCAGTATCAGTCATACTTGTACTTACTTGTACTTGTACTTGTACGACGATTTAGGTTAAAAACCTGTACGCCGATCCACAAAGGTAAGCTGCATACGCGGGGGGGGCTAGTAGCAGCTTGGTGTGTAGACACTTGATGTGTCTTTCCAGTGTCTGTCCAGTCGTGCTTTAAAGCAGTTAACGCTATCAGCTGTCACAACGTTTTCGGGCAGGGTGTTCCAGTCTAAGACAACTCTGTCTGCGAAGAAGGCACTCCTTACTTTTGACTTGGCAAAGTTTTTAAACAGTTTAAGACTGTTTCCTCTCATGTCCCTTTCAGTGGGTGGGGGTTTGTGTAGATTGGGTTTCTGGGTAATGTATATACCTTTGAGGTATTTAAAAGTGTCAATCATATCACCCCTGCGCCGACGATGCTGGAGACAAGGAATTCCCAGGATCCTAAGCCTTTCTGAGTATGACAGTTCCTTCAGACTTCCAATCATCCTTGTTGCCCTTCTCTGGACATTCTCTAGGTCTTTGCAGAGCCCTTTAGCCTGTGGATTCCAGACTGAGTGACCATATTCTAGAATGGGCCTGACCAAGCTTTTGTACAGCTGTACGAAGGTTTCCTTGTCCAAGTTCTGAAAGGTTCTTCTAATTACTCCAAGTACTCTGTTTGCCTTTGATACTGATGTTGTAATGTGTTCCTTGAAAGACAGTTTGTCGTCAATGTGCACACCTAGATCTTTCTCTAGCGTCGTTTCAGATAGGTCATGCTGTACTCCATCTGCTGAGTTTGTCATGTGGTATTTTGCGTCCGATTTCTTTGGACCTATTTTCATGGTGTGACATTTCTGGGGGTGGAAGGACAAGAGCCATGTCTCTGACCATTCCTGGAGTCTGTCCAAGTCATCTTGGATTGAGTTTGTGAGTTCGGTTGAGTCACTTCTTGCGTAGAGCTTGGTGTCATCAGCGAAAAGCTTCACACTGTTGTTCACCACTCGTGGCAGGTCATTGATGTACATGACAAACAAAACTGGGCCCAGTACGCTGCCTTGTGGGATACCACTAGTAACTGGTGCTGGTGCTGAGTGAGAGCCGTTAACAACAACTTGCTGGTGCCTATTGCTTAGGAAGGCTTGGATCCAGTTCAGGAGTTTCCCCTGTAGTCCAATTGCTTTGAGCTTGGATAGTAGACGCCCGTGAGGAACCGTGTCAAATGCTTTTTTGAAATCCATATAAATGGCGTCAATGCAAGACCCATCCTCCATAGCTGAGGTCCAGTCGTCCAGTACTTCCAAGAGGTGAGTGACACAAGATCTTCCTTTGACGAAACCATGTTGCTCTCTGCTGATCAGGTCGTTTTCCTCAAGGTGCTGAGTTATGCTACTTCTCACTAGTTTCTCCATCACTTTACACAGGATGCCCGTCAGGCTCACTGGTCTGTAGTTCCCTGGTTCTTGCTTGCTCCCTTTCTTAAAGATTGGTGAGACATTCGCTGTTCTCCAGTCTTCTGGTAGCACCCCTTCATCCATAGACAGAGTGAAGATTTTGCTAATAGGGTAAGCTAATACGTCTGCTAGCTGCTTCAGGATGAAAGGGCTGATGCCGTCTGGCCCAAGCGCTTTATTTGGGTTCAGTTTTTCCAGGAGGGTCTTCACTTTGCTCGTTATTACTGTAACTGATTCAAGGGGTTTCTCAAAGGCATAATCTGGGGCTTCTGGCATCTCTCCAGTTGTTTCTTCAGTGAAGACACTTTGAAAGAAGTCATTCAGGGTGTTAGCTTTCTCCACATTTGATGTGGCCAGAGTTCCATCTTTTCGTTTTAAGTCAGCGATTCCAGATCTGATAGTTGTTCTTGACTTCACGTATGACCAGAAGACCTTTGGGTTGTCCTTTGCTCTTTCAGCTACTTGCTTTTCCATTTGGCGTATTGCTTGCTTACATGCCCACTTGGCTTGGTTTCTAGCTCTGGTGTATCTAGCATGGGCTTCTTCTTGCTGTGCTTCTAACTGTTGATACTTTTCCTCGTCTTCTTTTTTCTTTGTTCTGAGGTAGGTTAGTTCCGCAGATTTGGCCTCTTGCACTGTGTGTCTCCATTTTCTGAACAGCTGGTGCTTAATTTTTACTTTTGCAAGTGTTTTGGTGTCCATCCAGACTCCCCCCTTACGCTTTCCTGGTGATCCTTTTGACTTAGGAACGAATTTGTCAGTTGCTTGGCTCAATAGACCCTTAAAGTGTGTCCAGGCTTCCTCAGTACGCATGTTTCTCAATTCGTCGTCCCAGTTAATCCGTCTCATTTCTTCTTTCATGATCTCATAGTTGCCCTTGTGAAACCTGTGGCGACTCGTTGCTGCATGCCCTACTGGTGAACGTGAGCCTGTGATTTTTACTAACAATGTAAGATGGTCACTTTTTCCAATTCCTGGTAGAGTTTCAATGTCTGTGACAAGTTCTTCTTCTGTGGTTAAAACCAGGTCAACGATGTTGCTTTTTTGTCCCTTCCTAATGCGTGTGGGTTCTTTCTGGTGTTGGATCAGGTATGAATCCTGTGTGGCCAGCCAAAAGTCCTTGGCAGGGTGGTTTGCACCCATGCTACATGAACCCTCAATCCAGTCTATTTCGGGGTGGTTAAAGTCTCCCAGCAGGATGATGTGAGGATATCTTGCCCGCAGTTGGTCTAGATTTCTGATCAGCATGGAGAGCTGTTGGCTATTCTCTGTTGTGCTGTTGGGACTCCTGTATATCAGACCAAACAAAATCTTTTCTTTGTCAATTTCACACTCCACAAACAGTGCCTCTTCAAATGAACCACAGTCAATTTCTGTACATATATTTGCCTTGATATCTTGATGAACTTGAAAGCAAAGTCCTCTGCCATTTTCTGATAAGTTGTGAAAAACAGCATAGTCTTCAAACACAATTTCGCATTCTTGAACATTATACCTACAATTTTTGGGCTTGACTTCTACAAATGCGAGAAAGGCTGGGCTATGTAACTGAATCAGAGCTCTGATTTCACTCCTCTTGTTCATCATACAATCTACATTGCTGTACAAGCATGTGCAAGAAGCGTGCGACGCAGAAGGTTTAAAACTATTTACAGTGTCTGTTAGCTTTACTCCAGTTGCTTTTCCCCTGCACTTGGCGGGTACTTGCCTATGTTGATCACTTTTCCATTTTTTCTTATCCAAACAGCCTTCTCGTCCCCCGATGCATCAGATTCAGATTTCTTTCCTTTCCATTCTTTGTAGAGAGCTTCTTCTTCTTCTCTTTCCTGGGGTGTTCTGTCTCTAGTCATAGCCACTTGTAGGCAGATACTGTCATCTTGTTTCTTGCCTTCTTTGTCTTCTGTTTCTGCTGCTGTTTTCTCTTTCTTTAACTTATGGAATGACTGGAGGACATCGTCTCTTTCAGATCTGTCTTTGAAGCTCACGCGAACTGGTCTATTTTTTTCTTCACTGTATTTTCCGAGTCTGCGTGCTTCCCTTGGTTTGTGGGTAGCTAGTTCATCTAGTAGCTTAGAGATCACATCGTTGTCCTTTGAGCCATGCTCCGGTAGTCTAAAAATGATCAGATTCTTTGATCTTTTCGATCGTTCTTCCAGTTCTGCTGTAGTTTTTCTTTCACTTTCTCTTAGCTCACTCATGATTCTTTCCTCATCCACAGAGCCTTCATGTTTTTTGCTGGATGTCTCAAACTCCTTGAGTTTGTCAGTGTTTTCTTCAACTTTTTCACTCAGTCCTTTCAAGGAGGTATGAACCTGGGAAACTTGGTGATCTACTTTCTGATCTAATCTAGCAATCTGTTGCTCTAACATCTCTTGCCTTTCTGTGAGCTGTGTAAGGTTGCACATTATGTTCTTTGCTACTCTGTTACATTTGCCACAGTACCAATGTAGGCAGTCAGACTGATCTTCTTTGACCATTTCTTGTATGAGTGAGTACATTGCCTCAGTGACATTCTCGCATGAAGTGTGGTGCCAAAGTTGACAGATGTCACATCTAACAGCTGCATCAGTTTTTTTAACTTCTTTGGTGCAGGTCCCGCATGCCTCTGTTTTCGTATCATTAGCTGCTTTCTCCGCTACCGGCGAACTCACACTCCCTTTCCCTTTAACTGAACTGTTGCTTCTTCTATTCATCTTGTAATCGTGCGTACACACAAGGGACTTGAAAGCAAAATCAGGGTACTCACAGTTCTTGCTGCAGGACTCAACAGGTATCCAATACTTACACAGAGAAAACTGAACACAGAGCCGAAGACTTAGAACTGTTGTAGGCCGCCATCCTGTTACACTTTAACACTATCGCTCACCGGTTCTCAAAAAAAGCCGTAAGTTTTTTTCAATGAAAAGTTCTACACAAGGCACACTAATCACACAAATCTTGTTTCCTATCACAGGTTGAATCTATTCACCAAGGCTAAATGCATGTCATCATCAAACACCGTAGAAAATTAAGTTTAAGACTGAGCACAGAACCGAAGACCTTTCAGGCCGCCATCTTGTCACACTTTTGCTCACCGGTTCTCAAAAAGACGTAAGTTTCAATGAAAATTTTAAACAAGGTACAAGACTCATGATTGCTTCCCGGTTTTTGAAGATTGCAATAAATTGAGTTGTTTCCCTTGATACACGTGGTTTTCTCTTCCGGCTTGATCAAATTAGTGCAGATTTGCGTGGTGTTTTCGAACAAAAAAAATGAATCGAAGGCGAGCCTTGTCACGGGAGGAGATTCTCCGGATGTTGGATCTTGAGGATCCTGTAGATCATGATACATCGTGTCGTTTTAGCCTCAAGAAAGCGATAATAGCAGTGATATTGAGGAAGAAACAGTCCAGTTGTTGCTAGTACGAGTCGGCAAACTACACGTGGTAGGGGGTGATACTGCTAGACGAACATGTATCTCGGAATCGTGCAGGAGCTATGGGGGCGTGGCAGCACTGATAACAATGGATGGCTGGAGCCTTCTAATCCTTTTGGAAATGTTCATAGGTGTACAGTTGGTACTTTGTTGTGCAAATGTGACATATTCAATATGGATTACCTAGACATCATTTGGTGAGTGTTACAGTTTTGTTTCATTTGAGTCAGGATGCTGTGAGTGAATGCGTGATTTGCTTGTTTTTTTCTTTGTACTGTCTCCTTATTTCTGTGTACAATGTTAACAATATTTCAGCTAATTCATAGGTTTTACACCTTGTTTGGTTATAACATTATTTATAATACTTTCTGTTAAAAAATAACTTTTAAAAAAAGCAGTGGAAAATAAAACACACACAAAAAAACATTAAAAAACACAAATTATCTCCCTTTCACCCCCCTTTGCTAAAACAAATCGCGTGACAAACTTATAAATAGCACGACTGAACTGGGCATCCATTTTTGAATTAGTACACAAAATTTGGTGGTGATTGGACTTAATTCAAGCTTGCTAGACAGATTTCTTTACAGTTACTGATTTTTGGGAAGTTTCTTGGTGGCAAGCTTGGGCAGGCAGGACGTTAACGCCGTGGCAGTGCTAGTCACAATAGTGTTAAGAGAGAAAAAGATGGCAGAAAGTGCCAGCCAACTGACCACGCCCAGGGTAAAGTAGTTGTAGAAGTAGTCGGCGTTGCGAGAGTGAACACGCTTGTGAGCATCAGCACTGTGGATCTTCATCTTGTCTTCCGACTTGTAGAACACTTTGCTGGGGGCTCCCAGACACGTCACCACCTCCTGTACAACACATGGTTACCTTTATTTTACATTCAGGGCCGTAAGAATCTCTACACATACACCTGCAGTAGCAAGACATGCTTAAGGCCTTTCTTAAGTCAGCTCAAAGTTGACTTCACGAAAACTTTGTAACGTCTTTTTACTGAAAATTCAGTGCCAAAGCTTTGTGCAGCGAGCTTCATGAAGTAGACTTTGTGAAGTCAACTTCGCCCAATTAATACCAGGCTTTAAACCTCTCTAGTTTACTATGCTGAAGCACTCACCTCAAGGTATTACAGTACAGAAATCAATGTGGTCATAACTCAACAAAACAAATATACAGCTTGTCACAGCCTTCAAACTGCTATGTTCAAGGATCATAAAGGCACAGTACATGTATTATGTCATTGATTCTACCCCAAAAGTAGAGAAAATCTGCAAAAATGAATGGACTGAAAAGCATCCTAGTTAAAGCTTTTCTTTCACAAGTTTTAGGTGCGCAGGTGCGAGTAACAGGTTTTTTTCCACTGATTTTATGAAAAACATCAACACATTTTCCATTTTTAAATTCTTAATTAGACTTTGACAAAAGCTAAAATATATCAAATGCATTACACTAGGCTTATATCATAAAGCTTGCTGCATTCAGCAATGGGGTACGGACTTGTGACTGACCTGACAAGAGTCGCCAAAGCGGATCACTCTCTCTACTAGCTTCTTCCTGGGGTCTGTCAGTTTTACCTGCCCATTACCTGCCAACAGAACAAATAAGTTCTAAAACATGCAGGTGATAAGTGGCAGGTAAACAGTAATGCAAATTACCTCTTCTACTTCTTCTTATTTTTCTCTTGCTGTAAATATTATCTGTTTTAGTCAGACATAGTCTTCTCTATTCATGATTTCAGGATCATCACATTCAAATGTTTGTCCCAAAATTATTACAGGCAGAGGTTTTTAGCAACAACAAAAACTCCACTCCATTATGTCATACAGGTATGCATGCCACTTTGTCAAGAACAAGTGGGAAACAACTCCACCAGGAGTGCTAGCCTTTTTCGCTGAATAGATGTGACATGACCTCAAAACATTGAAATACACTTCATAATATTTGTGCACATCCTGGTCACAATTTCTCAGTGGTGGCAAAATGGCAAAAATAAAAGAAATAAACAGAAGGGAATACAAGAACAATAAAAATTTGAAATCACTCATACGAGGTTTTATCATGTTTCATTTTCACTGTTGCAACAGAGTTTTACCAAGTTAATAAGTTCATCTTATTCAGGGATGTCGTTAGGCGTCGGACATCGGACATTTATTGATGAAAATCCCCAAATGTCCGATTCACATTGCCGCATGTCGGTCAGATGTCCTATCGTTTTAGCCTGAGCGTGGTCATTGTCCGATATGTACTCCATTCCTTCGGACAGCGCGATATTCGTTAATTTTCATTTCAAGATACAAATCTTCTAAAAGACCGAACGCTCTCGTGTTCAGCTGACACTGAAGTTGCCAGTGCCGCGTGCGGATCTTTTCTTTAGTCGGGAATTCCCGAACCGTTTGCGGTATGCGCCGTTTGGGTATTTATAACCGTCTCGGTGCAGCGCACTGATCTAAAAATAGTGGATTATTTTTAGAATAGATCAGTGCATGCTACAGGAGTACGGGAGACAACTCCAGCGGCTCTGAAGTTGTTCATGTTGGTTTCTTTTTTGTGGTTTCTTTGAAACAAAACAAATACAACATTATACGCACACTGTGTTGATGTATTTACTATATTATGTGTGTGTTCTACAGCGCGCGCGCATGGGTATGTGTGTGTGTGTGTGCGTGTGCGCATGACTTTGGAACAATTCCATGGAATGTTATAAGCTGTTTGGCGCAAATTCATAATGTCCTATTAAACTTTCTGAAAGCGGTCAAATGTCCTATTGATGCTGAAGAACTCAGGACATTTGTCCTATAGGTATGAATTTGTAGCAACATCCCTGCTTATTAAATAAAATTTTCTTTTTACCACCCGTAAAACATACCCTCAGTAATGAGAATGATCTTGATGCCTTTGGTGACATTGTTCTCACGGAGAACCTCAAGGCATTCCAGGAAACAGTTGCCATGGAAACAAGTGGTTGGCAAGGCTGGGGCCCTGCAAACAGAATGAATGCATACATTGAGATTATGGAAAGAGAGAGAGAGAGAGAGAGAGAGAGAGAGAGAGAGAGAGAGAGAGAGAGAGAGAGAGAGAGAGAGAGAGAGAGAGAGAGAGCTTAGAAAGAAACACAATACCTAAGCAGCAAATGCATTAATTCTATTCCAGCCGCATCTGTTCTGACAATGTTGAGGAACCTACATTCTGTATATTAAACTACATGTAGTAGTCTGTGAAAGCTCTTTATGTGGATATCAGCATACTGAAGAGGGGCAGTAATCCTCACAACTCGTGCAAACTGTTGCCATCTTCCTCTCTGACATGGGTTACTTCCCTTAGCACACATACAAATCCCCATAAGAGAAAAGAGTGATCCTGTTTATGCAGTGAAATTAGTGCAGCCGGTGACACAGCCTTTCTGAATGGCACTCTGACTTGCACTGTCTTATTCTTTATCCACTATCCTTCAATAATACACTGTGAAAACAACTAAGCTGCTATCTGAAGTGAACTGCTGTTTGATCATACACATCAGTTCAAAGTAACACCAGGTACATTGTTTTGTCCCTATCATTTTCAATATTCAAATCATGGACTTTCAGAGTTGGTCTAGCATGACCCCTGGGAGCTCAAGACAAGAAACAACAATAACCAAACAAACAGTGCTCCATTAAAACCCCAAAACACTATGATTAAAACAAGATCGACTCTCAAAAACCTTCTCCACCCAAAAGGTCACGTAAAAAACCCACTGGTACAGTGACATCTGTCACCAAAGGTAACCCTTGGGGCCAGCTCAAAGTGTCCCTCAACAAGTGTCCTCTCATGACAGGCATATTTTGTTCTACTTTCTTACATTGCAGGACCAAAGGGCCAAGGAAGATGTTCCAGGGTTTCATTTACTAGTGCGCCCTGCGCCATTGGCGCATTAAATCTGAAAATGTCCCATCACAATTCCCTTCAGTGCGTCAAAGGGCACATTGAGATTAGGTGCCACTGCACCACCAAATATACACTTTACATCGGATTAAACACACACACACACACACACACACACACACGCACACACACACACATACCGAGAAAACACGATATAGCGGCTAATTCGCAGATGGCACCATATTGCACCCTTTTGCATCTTTGGTCAAAACGCGTACAGGCCTCTTTGGCGCTTCTTGCCTTCGACTATGTCCCATCAGAATTTAGTTGAGTGGGACAAATGTCCCATTGCCTTTTTCTCCAAGGCTAAACCCTGTGTCCTCTGCTGGGAGGTTTCTTTACATCTGAGGCACCTCACCGTGCATGTACAGTGCCCCCCCTCCCCTTTAAGACCCCCATTTCAAAACCTCCCCATTTTTCAAGGCCTGGGAAATTTAAGTTTAACGCCTTCACGGCAAAGCCATTAGGGGCATTTTTCAAGGCCCGAGTTTTTCATATTCTTCATTTATATTATCTGTAAATTTACCTCCATATTAAGACTCCCCCCCCCCCCCCCCCCCCCTCCTTTAAAGACATGATTTTCCTGGAACCCCCCCTTTTAAGACCTTCGAAAACCGGAGAAAGTCAGGTCGAAAAAGGGCGGCTCCACTGTTTATCATTTCAATCTCCACATTCAGTGTTCTGACATACGGGCAAGAAGAACAGACCTGCACTCATCCAGACTACTGCCACTGTAGATGCACATCCTGGCCACCACAGGGGACGCCCCATTGGGAAACTGCAGCGACCCTAGTCCGTGCGCATACCTCGGCTGTGAAAGAAAAGTACTGTAGGTGTTATTTGCAGGGTCGTTTTCATCACAGAATCTAGGCAAATCTTAAACTTATTCAGTCAGTTGCTTGGTCAACTGTTGTTTCAACTCAAATACTCACTGAAAATGGAACAGTTTTTGCCTGAAAGTAAGCACAAAAAGCACAAAGCAATATTTTCTATACAAAAAATTCTGTTAGCAATGGCAAGCAGGCTTTTCTGTTGATCAAACAAGTAATCTACATTCACATAAACTTAAATCTGAAGAATAAAGGTAAGAAACATGATTTTTCAAGTAAATGTACTGGGGTGGCAAAACGTTAGAGCAGAAATGGGGAGCCAGGTAAAGGGAATGAAAAGTTTGAAGGTAAAATAGCAAACGTGTTCAGTTTCAATTTAAATGATTTTATTTTTAAAAGTACACCTCTTCCATTCTTAAAGGCACACTTATTCCAGTGTAAACAATTTGCCTTACCGTTTGAGATCAGTCCAGACTCACATTAAGGCAACGCTAAGACACATTCCAAAATTCAACAGCCTTACTGCTTCCTGTGCCGGGTATAGTGGAAATACTTTTACAAATTCATTTCTTAATTGAATCATCACACGACATTCCCAAGCGGCACAGACAGCAGGAAGGAGTGAGCCTTTAACAAAGAAGAACAAAACAGAACAGCACAGTACTAATGTGCTGGTGTTTACCTCAAACTTGGAGTCAATCGGAAAATCAAAGGATAAACCTCTGAAGTTGAGCACAAACAACTGCTTCTCTGTGATGTACACTGAAAAAGATGACAAAAAACACCCAATAAACTTATTCTGGCTACATAAATAATGTCATGGGTGGGTGGGCACAGAAGACAAAAATACCCTTACAGCCACATTCCAAAGCATGAGCCAACACTTTTTAACTGCAAATATATGTTTACATCCCTTATTTCCAACCAAACATGATTGTTCTGCTTTCTGACATCATGCCTGAAGGCATCAACCTCTACATATTAAGAATCAAGATATTAGGATAGCCAAATTCACGTCCTGTACTAACCATCTTTACCTCCCCCCCCCCCCCCCCCTCCCCCTCCCAATCCTACCCACCCTGACCCGAATTCTTCCATAATGATGTTGCAGCAAACATGACTGCCGAGTGCCAGCATTTACAGTAAGTCCAATGAGGCAAACATAATCTGTGCCAGCCATGAGTTCCTATGCTGAGGCCAAACGGCAGCTGTCTGTTGCAATTAGGGTCCGATAATAGATACACGCACGCGAAACAGAACTCTCCTAGCCCACCTGCATCGAATGCATAGATATCTCTCTTTCTCTTTTCTCTCTCTCTCTCTCGTGTGTTTGTGTTTGTGTGTGTGTGTGTGTGTGAGTGTGAGTCTGTCTGTATTCTGTTTGTCTGTCTGTCTGTCTGTATGTATTCTGTTTGTCTGTCTGTCTGTCTGTCTGTCTCCCTGTCTTTCTGTGTGTGTGTGTGTGTGTGTGTGTGTGTGTGTGAGTCTGTCTGTATTCTGTTTGTCTGTCTGTCTGTCTGTCTGTCTCCCTGTCTTTCTGTGTGTGTGTGCGTGTGTGTGTGTGTGTGTGTGTGTGTGTGTGTGTGTGTGTGTGTGTGTGTGTGTGTGTGTGTGTGTCTGTCTGTGTTCAAGAACAGATTGTATATTTGTTAAATAAAGTTCAGTTCAGTTCTCTCTCTCTCTCTCAAACTACTTCGTGCCATTGTTGAAGCCCAGTTCTACCCAATTGTTCAAGACCTCCCAAAACCTGACAAAATGCGGGAGTCTCAATACAGGGGTAGACTTACAGGTTTTGTCAACAGAAAACTGAAAAAAACAAGGTCTTTAAAACGGGGGAGGGGGTCTTCAATCGGGAGGTCTTAAAACTGGGGGTTAGGCCAAAAAGAAAAATATGTCTGTTTCCGGTAACATCGCCGAAAAAAATAGGGTCGGTCGGTGTGTTTTTTTATTTTTTGTTTTAACCCTTTTCAAACGTTTTGTTAACGTCTTTTCACGTTTTTTTTTGTTTTTTTTAAACGCTTCCTTAGTTTACTTACAATTATCTAGCACATGTTTTTGACCTAGATATATTGAAACTAAATAAAGTATACTTGACTTCATATTTTTTTTTTTTT